>NC_068437.1:54282138-54352138 GCF_023373465.1 Oncorhynchus keta | reverse complement strand
GTGGTGAGTGTCTCTGCCCCCCGTGAAGGACAAGGATGTGGTGAGTGTCTCTGCCCCCTGTGAAGGACAAGGATGTGGTGAGTGTCTCTGCCCCCTGTGAAGGACAAGGATGTGGTGAGTGTCTCTGCCCCCTGTGAAGGACAAGGATGTGGTGAGTGTCTCTGCCCCCTGTGAAGGGCAAGGATGTGGTGAGTGTCTCTGCCCCCTGTGAAGGGCAAGGATGTGGTGAGTGTCTCTGACCCCCGTGAAGGACAAGGATGTGGTGAGTGCCTCTGCCCCCTGTGAAGGACAAGGATGTGGTGAGTGTCTCTGACCCCTGTGAAGGACAAGGATGTGGTGAGTGTTACTGCCCCCAGTGAAGGACAAGGATGTGGTGAGTGTTACTGCCCCCAGTGAAGGACAAGGATGTGGTGAGTGTTACTGCCCCCAGTGAAGGACAAGGATGTGGTGAGTGTCTCTGCGCCTTCATCAGTGATTGGTCAACATTAGGGATTCTTCCATAAAATCTTTGTTGTCATTCGACAAGAGACGATTCGTTTTCATGCACATTTTTTCATTGAGAAATACTGCGCCAAACATCTTAGTTAGGTGTAACATTTCTTGAGTTTAGTTATCTTAGATTGATTCTGAATATTTTATGGAACTGAACACTGGCTACGGTGTCTCCAAATGGACAAACAAGACGATTGCTGACTCCTTTACACCTATCAGATACACAGCCTTTCCCTCACTGGGCCTAACTGCTATGGCCATTTTAAGCTGTCAATTGAAAACGTGACTTTATAAACTCTTAGGCCTATGCCATGTGCTAAACTCTCAACTAGATGATGAAATGCCATAGAAACAGCAAGTTTACACATATTAGTATTGAGAGAAATGGCAGACTGCTGACTACATCTAGCTATCTGTTATAAAGACAGATGGGATACACTAGCCAGTCTCTTTCTAGAGACAACCTCTCCCACTCTCCACCCTCCCCCACTCTCTACCTCTCCCACTCTCCACCCTCCCCCACTCTCTCCCACTCTCCACCCTCTCCCACTCTCTCCCACTCCCACTCTCTCCCACTCCCACTCTCCACCCTCTCCCACTCTCTACCACTCCACCCTCTCCCACTCTCTACCTCTCCCACTCTCTACCACTCCACCCTCTCCCACTCTCTACCTCTCCCACTCTCTACCTCTCCCACTCTCCACCTCTCTACCCTCTCCCACTCTCTACCTCTCCCACTCTCTACCTCTCCCACTCTCCACCTCTCTACCCTCTCCCACTCAATTTCAATTTCAATTCAATTCAATTCAAGGGCTTTATTGGCATGGGGAAACATGTGTTAACATTGCCAAAGCAAGTGAGGTAGACAACATACAAAGTGAATATATAAAGTGAAAAACAACAAAAATTAACAGTAAACATTACACATACAACAGTTTCAAAACAGTAAAGACATTACAAATGTCATATTATATATATATATATATATATATATATATACACAATGTACAAATAATTAAAGGACACAAGATAAAATAAATAAGCATAAATATGGGTTGTATTTACAATGGTGTTTGTTCTTCACTGGTTGCCCTTTTCTCGTGGCAACAGGTCACAAATCTTGCTGCTGTGATGGCACACTGTGGAATTTCACCCAGTAGGTATGGGAGTTTTTCAAAATTGGATATGTTTTCGAATTCTTTGTGGATCTGTGTGATCTGGGGGAAATATGTCTCTCTAATATGGTCATACATTGGGCAGGAGGTTAGGAAGTGCAGCTCAGTTTCCACCTCATTTTGTGGGCAGTGAGCACATAGCCTGTCTTCTCTTGAGAGCCATGTCTGCCTACGGCGGCCTTTCTCAATAGCAAGGCTATGCTCACTGAGTCTGTACATAGTCAAAGCTTTCCTTAATTTTATGTCAGTCACAGTGGTCAGGTATTCTGCCGCTGTGTACTCTCTGTGTAGGGCCAAATAGCATTCTAGTTTGCTCTGTTTTTTTGTTAATTCTTTCCAATGTGTTAAGTAATTATCTTTTTGTTTTCTCATGATTTGGTTGGGTCTAATTGTGCTGTTGTCCTGGGGCTCTGTAGGGTGTGTTTGTGTTTGTGAACAGAGCCCCAGGACCAGTTTGCTTAGGGGACTCTTCTCCAGGTTCATCTCTCTGTTTGTGATGGCTTTGTTATGGAAGGTTTGTGAATCGCTTCCTGTTAGGTGGTTGTAGAATTTAATGGCTCTTTTCTGGTTTTTGATAATTAGTGGGTATCGGCCTAATTCTGCTCTGCATGCATTATTTGGTGTTTTACGTTGTACACGGAGGATATTTTTGCAGAATTCTGCGTGCAGAGTCTCAATTTGGTGTTTGTCCCATTTTGTGAAGTCTTGGTTGGTGAGCGGACCCCAGACCTCACAACCATAAAGGGCAATGGGCTCTATGACTGATTCAAGTATTTTTAGCCAAATCCTAATTGGTATGTTGAAATTTATGTTTCTTTTGATGGCATAGAATGCCCTTCTTGCCTTGTCTCTCAGATCGTTCACACCTTTGTGGAAGTTACCTGTGGCGCTGATGTTTAGGCCAAGGTATGTATAGTTTTTTGTGTGCTCTAGGGCAACAGTGTCGAGATGGAATTTGTATTTGTGGTCCTGGTGACTCGACCTTTTTGGAACACCATTATTTTGGTCTTACTGAGATTTACTGTCAGGGCCCAGGTCTGACAGAATCTGTGCATAAGATCTAGGTGCTGCTGTAGGCCCTCCTTGGTTGGTGACAGAAGCACCAGATCATCAGCAAACAGCAGACATTTGACTTCGGATTCTAGCAGGGGAGGCCGGGTGCTGCAGACTTTTCTAGTGACCGCGCCAGTTCGTTGATATATATGTTGAAGAGGGTGGGGCTTAAGCTGCATCCCTGTCTAACCCCACGACCCTGTGTGAAGAAATGTGTGTGTTTTTGCCAATTTTAACCGCACACTTGTTGTTTGTGTACATGGATTTTATAATGTCATATGTTTTACCCCCAACACCACTTTCCATCAGTTTGTATAGCAGACCCTCATGCCAAATTGAGTCGAAGGCTTTTTGAAATCAACAAAGCATGAGAAGACTTTGCCTTTGTTTTGGTTTGTTTGGTTGTCAATTAAGGTGTGCAGGGTGAATACATGGTCTGTTGTACGGTAATTTGGTAAAAAGCCAATTTGACATTTGCTCAGTACATTGTTTTCATTGAGGAAATGTACGAGTCTGCTGTTAATAATAATGCAGAGGATTTTCCCAAGGTTACTGTTGACACATATTCCACGGTAGTTATTGGGGTCAAATTTGTCTCCACTTTTGTGGATTGGGGTGATCAGTCCTTGGTTCCAAATATTGGGGAAGATGCCAGAGCTAAGTATGATGTTAAAGAGTTTTAGTATAGCCAGTTGGAATTTGTTGTCTGTATATTTGATCATTTCATTGAGGATACCATCGACACCACAGGCCTTTTTGGGTTGGAGGTTTTTATTTTGTCCTGTAACTCATTCAATGTAATTGGAGAATCCAGTGGGTTCTGGTAGTCTTTAATAGTTGATTCTAAGATCTGTAGTTGATCATGTATATGTTTTTGCTCTTTGTTCTTTGTTATAGAACCAAAAGATTGGAGAAGTGGTTTACCCATACATCTCCATTTTGGATAGATAATTCTTCGTGTTGTTGTTTGTTTAGTGTTTTCCAATTTTCCCAGAAGTGGTTAGAGTCTATGGATTCTTCAATTGCATTGAGCTGATTTCTGACATGCTGTTCCTTCTTTTCCGTAGTGTGTTTCTGTATTGTTTTAGTGATTCACCATAGTGAAGGCGTAGACTCAGGTTTTCCGGGTCTCTATGTTTTTGGTTGGACAGGTTTCTCAATTTCTTTCTTAGATTTTTGCATTCCTCATCAAACCATTTGTCATTATTGTTAATTTTCTTCGGTTTTCTATTTGAGATTTTTAGATTTGATAGGGAAGCTGAGAGGTCAAATATACTGTTAAGATTTTCTACTGCCAAGTTTACACCTTCACTATTACAGTGGAACGTTTTACCCAGGAAATTGTCTAAAAGGGATTGAATTTGTTGTTGCCTAATTGTTTTTTGGTAGGTTTCCAAACTGCATTCCTTCCACCTATAGCATTTCTTAATGTTACTCAGTTCCTTTGGCTTTGATGCCTCGTGGTTGAGTATTGCTCTGTTTAAGTAGACTGTGATTTTGCTGTGGTCTGATAGGGGTGTTAGTGGACTGACTGTGAACGCTCTGAGAGATTCTGGGTTGAGGTCAGTGATAAAGTAGTCTACAGTACTACTGCCAAGAGATGAGCTATAGGTGTATCTACCATAGGAGTCCCCTCGAAGCCTACCGTTGACTATGTACATACCCAGCGTGCGACAGAGCTGCAGGAGTTGTGACCCGTTTTTGTTGGTTATGTTGTCATAGTTGTGCCTAGGGGGCATATGTGGGAGGGGATGCTGTCACCTCCAGGCAGATGTTTGTCCCCCTGTGTGCTGAGGGTGTCAGGTTCTTGTCCGGTTCTGGCATTTAGGTCGCCACAGACTAGTACATGTCCCTGGGCCTGGAAATGATTGATTTCGCCCTCCAGGATGGAGAAGCTGTCTTCATTAAAATATGGGGATTCTAGTGGGGGATATAGGTAGCACACAGGAGGACATTTTTCTCTGTTAGGATAATTTCCTTTTGAATTTCTAGCCAAATGTAGAATGTTCCTGTTTTGATTAATTTAATGGAGTGAGTTAGGTCTGCTCTATACCAAATTAGCATACCCCCTGAGTCCCTTCCCTGTTTCACACCTGGTAGTTTGGTGGATGGGACTACCAGCTCTCTGTAACCTAGAGGGCAACCAGTGGGTCCGTCTCCTCTATACCAGGTTTCTTGCAGGATGACAATGTCTGTGTTACCGATTTCTTTGGTGAAGTCCGGGTTTCTGCTCTTTAGGCCAAAGGCAGATGACCTCAGGCCTTGGATATTCCAGGATGATATAGTGAAGGCTTTTTGTTCCATAGAATGTCCAATGTTGTTGGTCGTGTGGTTTGGCCTCAGGCCAGTAAGTGTGAGCAGAGCCTGCTGAGCATCTGGTACATGCTATTGGCTTGGGCGAGTGTGAGAGTGGGGGTTGGGACTGTTTGCCCGCTCACTACCTGGGCGTATGTGTGGCTTCCATGTTGAGGCCCTCTTTGCGGGGGTGGGGTGCATGGGGTGGGCAGGAGTGGCATAGGTCTGATCTGAGGGGGCCTAAATGGGGTGTGGGCATGGTTGACGTGGGGGGGTGTTGATTGGTTGGGGTGGGGGTGTGGATGTGTCTGGGTGTACTGTGGTCTGGATGTAATTCCTCTTGGCGTGGGTCCTCTATGTGTAGGTCCAGGGGGGGGGGTCCTGCAGGTCTGGGAGGGTGTCTCGCTGGTCTGGGTGGAGAGTCTATTGATCTGTTGCTCCTGTGTGAAGTGTTGGGGATACGTTTGAGAGCGATGTCATTTAGGGTCCTGGCAAAGGTGGGCACTGCTGCCTTGTAGAGGTGGACCTGGTCATAGAGGCTGTTCAAGTCCAGGGTGGAGTGGTGGGCCAGGAAAACATTTGGTTTTGAGGCACAGTCACGGGAAATACTTGCGTTTACCCGCTGTATTGTGGCAGGGTGGAAGTCTTTTCGTGGTAGCAGGGTGGAGATAACCACTTGTGCGTTGGGGAAAGTAGAAGAAGCCTTTTCAATCACTCCCTTCAGTGCTGTTGCCACCCTTTCCTGCTGTGCTCTCAGGTCGTTTGTGCCTGTGTGTATTATTATGTGGCTGGGTGAACCTAGTTGGTCCTCAGACAGAAGGTCGAGGGCACGCTGGGTGTTTGGACACCAGAGTTTAGACACACTATGTTTGGGAAAAAGTTTTTTTTCTTCTATATATTTCCCATTTGAGTCCATAAGTAGTACAATCTGTGTCTTGTGTTTGTCCTCAGTGGGTGTGAGGGGGTTGTCAGAAGGGCTATCAGGGTGGCTGACAGGGGGGGTGCTCGGAGGGGGTGAGAGCCGCTGGGCTTGTGGTTCTTCATTTGTCTGTTCTGCTGTGGTGTCGACTCTATGGTCAGGGTCTGGTGTGGACTGTTCTGCTGTGGTGTCGAAACTTTTGTCATGTGCTGGGGTGGGCTGTTCTGCTGGCTTCTCTGTGGGGGTGGCCACCTCTCTAGTGGGTTGTTCTCTGTCACACGTCGTCCCCCTCAACCTCTCCTCCGTCCCCCTCACCCTCTCCTCCATCCCCCTCAACCTCTCCTCCACCAGCAGTCTGATCCTCTCCTCTAATGCTCTGTTCTTCTCCTGATTCTGCTCTTTCTCCTGTTGAAGTTGTCTCACCACAGTCCAGAGTGCAGATATGTCTCTGTCCACCTCCAGCTCTCCGGGTCTGGTTAAGGGGGTGTTGTTGTGCTGGACTGTTGTCTGGGTCTGTGCTGACTGAAGTGTAATCACCTGCTGTTCCAGCTCCACCTGTCTTACCTCCAGCTGGGTGAATTTGTCCTTCATTTCAATGAGGGAGTGGTAGTCCGTGCTGGGAGGTTGACTCTCCGCTGGGGGTTGCTCGTCTGTGGTGTTACATAATGAAGAGCTCTGGTTTGACCCGCTCGGGGTGGGGGTATCTTTATCAAGGGAGAGCTTCTCCTGTTGGGCTAATTCTTTGATTAGGTGAAAGTCCAGCTGAAACTGTTTGTGGTTACTTTGTACGATCACTGTTCCGGACTTATAGATATTTATATTACATGACTCAGAGTCCTCGTTATCAAGTATTCTGAGTTTCCACCCCTCGTTAATCCCCGCTCTCGTAACAGAGGGGTAGTGTGCTAATATAGCACTGTGCCATGCCAGGGGGTGGTTTGTGTGGAAGATAAGGTTGCTGATGTTCCCATTTTTGTAATAGTCAGCAAAAAGTGTCTCTTGATTTTCCATAAGGAGCTTCATTTTGTAATCTTTTCTTGACTTCTCATTCTTTACATGCACAGGGTACTGTATTTTAATTGCCTCTGAACAGCGGGAGGGAGCTTCTAAGGCCTCTCCATTTGGTTGGGGTAGACTGTGTGACTCTCCTGCCATTGTTGGGCTAATGGGCTTTGACACCTCTCACTTGACACGTCAGTGCTAGTTGAAGCTGTATCAAGCTTGGCAGAATTTATGTTAGAATTCAGTCCTTATAAAGTAATGTTGTGTATTTTTCTTCTTGGCTTTTGGAAATAAGATACAGTTTCAGACTAAACATTACTCACTCAGTTCCAGGTTGGATGGTGTTTTCAGGTTTCTGTTGTTTTCCAGAGAATTTGCTGTATAGAGTAAAAATCCTTGGTAGTTGTGAACCTTCCAGGTGATTCCGTAATTCCGTCCAAAATCAGGTTTTAAGTTTTGATTTGAAATAGGGGTTATGTTGTAGAGGGTAAAATCCAGTATGTGTTCCAGACAAAAAATCTAAGTTTATCTGACTCTTAATCTATCTTTTTTTAAAGAAAATGCTGAAAAATGCAGGAGCTGATCTGAACCTGACCTCTCTCTCTCTCTCTCTCTCTCTCTCTCTCTCTCTCCCCCTCTCTCCCCCTCCCACTCTCTACCTCTCCCACTCTCTACCTCTCCCACTCTCCACCTCTCTACCCTCTCCCACTCTCTCCCCCTCCCACTCTCTACCTCTCCCACTCTCTACCTCTCCCCCTCCCACTCTCTACCTCTCCCTCTCTCCACCTCTCTACCCTCTCCCACTCTCTCCCCCTCCCACTCTCTACCTCTCCCACTCTCCACCTCTCTACCCTCTCCCACTCTCTACCTCTCCCACTCTCTACCTCTCCCACTCTCTACCTCTCCCCCTCCCACTCTCTACCTCTCCCACTCTCCACCATTTCCCCCTCTCCCACTCTCCACCCTCTCCCACTCTCCTCTTCTCCCACTCTCAACCCTCTCCCCCTCTCCCACTCTCAACCCTCTCCACCCCTCTGTTATAAAGACAGACTGGATATACTAGCCAGGCTGTTTCCAGAGACACCCTCTCCCCCTCTCTGTCTGGTGGGTAGGAGATGGGTTGTCTGTCTGGTGGGTAGGCAATGGGTTGTCTGTCTGTGGGTAGGAGATGGGTTGTCTGTCTGGTGGGTAGGAGATGGGTTGTCTGTCCAGTGGGTAGGAGATGGGTTGTCTGTCTGGTGGGTAGGAGATGGGTTGTCTGTCCAGTGGGTAGGAGATGGGTTGTCTGTCCGGTGGGTAGGAGATGGGTTGTCTGTCCAGTGGGTAGGAGATGGGTTGTCTGTCTGGTGGGTAGGAGATGGGTTGTCTGTCTGGTGGGTAGGAGATTGGTTGTCTGTCCAGTGGGTAGGAGATGGGTTGTCTGTCCGGTGGGTAGGAGATGGGTTGTCTGTCCAGTGGGTAGGAGATGGGTTGTCTGTCTGGTGGGTAGGAGATGGGTTGTCTGTCTGGTGGGTAGGAGATTGGTTGTCTGTCTGGTGGGTAGAAGATCGGTTGTCCGTCTATGTGGAACCCAAAAGGGTTCTACCTGGAACCAAAACAAATTATACCTGGAACCATAAAGGGTGCTAATATCAGGACAGCCCAATAACCTTTTTTCTAAAAGTGTAGTATGTTCATGCAGTGACTCCTAAATTCCCTTTTACAAGTGTAATTACGAGGGAGATCACGTGATAATGATACGATATGTGATAAATGTGTGATTTTTACTAAGATAATTACTCCTGTCAATGTCGAAGTGCTCCCGGGGCAGTTTAAAGTGTATACTTCATTGTGTCTCCGGGAAGACTTTTGACGTTGTGTAATTTCAGACGTACGAGTTGAGGGTGACCATTGAAGACGGCTATCTGATCAGCGAGAAGACGTTCGGCCAGTTTGAGCTGATCCACAAAGAGCTGAAGAAACACTTCATAGAGTCTACTCTCCCACAGTGAGTCTGAGCTACTATACTGTTGAGTTACACCGTCTACTCGCTCCTTGACACACATAGGTGTGTCCCATTTCATGTGAATTACATTCATTCAAATTGAATTCCTATTTATTTATGCTCTTTTCATTATTGGGTTAGATTCCCCAAATGGTTCCAGATGTCGTTCACTCCAGGCAGAAAAATGTCCCTGCTGAATAAGTATCTGAAGGAACTGTTCGAAGGACCATGTAAAGGCGTACGTTCTAGTCCTCCTTCTCCCCTTCTTCTCCTCTTCTTCCTCCTCTTCTTCTTCGTCTTCGTCTTCTTATTCTAGTCACGGAAAAGACTGTCATTGTTTGATCTCGACAGTTCGAATCCCATGAACTGAACCCGTGGTCTAAAGCATATTTAATTGTGCCGTCTACAGAATGAGTATGTGTGCTGTTTGTTTCTGGATGGACCCAAGACCAGGACTCCCAACTCTGTGAAATCAGACAGAGGTAATGTCCTGTTTCTTTAAGCACCACTCCTTTACGAGCGGCAGGTAGTCTAGCATTGAGCCAGTAACCAGTAACCAAAAGGTTTCTGGTTCGAGTCCCGAGCCGTCTAGTTGAAAGATCCTCCGATGTGCCCTTGAGCAAGGCACTCAACCCTAATTGCTCCTATAAGTCGCTCAAGAGAAGAGCGTATGCTAAATGAGTCAAATGTAAAATGTTACACTTCTTTATGTTTGAAATCTACCAATTGATTACCTAAAATGAGGGGGCTGTGTGTTCAATGAGGACGTTTCTGGACAATATTTCTGTCCATTTAGGCTGGGAACCTTTTTGTCTCAAGAGCACCCCTAGAGGAAAATGTTACGTATCGTATCTTATCTGTTGTGTTGCAGACGGTGGACCCCAGATTCAACTCTACATTTCCTACAATGACCACAAGCTCTCTGTCCTGGTCAAACACCTCAAGAACATTGTGAGTCGTGTTCTTTACTTCTTCTTCCTCTTCATCTCCTTCTTTATCTTCTTCTTCATCTTCTTCTTCATCTTTCTTCATCTTCTTCTTTATCTTCTTCTCCTTCTTTATCTTCTTCTCCTTCTTTATCTTCATCTTCATCTTTATTTTCTTCTTCATCTTCTTCTTCATCTCCTTCTTTATCTTCTTCATCTTCTTCTTTATCTTCCTCTTCCTCTTCTTCTTCTCCTTTATCTTCTTCTCCTTCTTTATCTTCTTCTTCATCTTCTTCTTCTTCATCTTCTTCTTTATCTTCATCTTCTTCTTTATCTTCCTCTTTATGTTCTTCTTCTTCTTTATCTTCATCTTCTTCTTCATCTTATTCTTTATCTTCATCTTCTCCCTCTTTATCTTCTTCTCCTTCTTTATCTTCTTCTTTATCTTCTTCTTTATCTTCTTCTTCTCCTTCTTTATCTTCTTCTCCTTCTTCTTTTTTTATCTTCTTCTCCTTCTTCATCTTCTTCTTCTTCTGCTTCTTTATCTTCTTCTTCTTCTTTATCTTCTTCTCATTCTTTATCTTCTTCTTCTCCTTCTTTATCTTCTTCTCCTTCTTCTTTTCCTTCTTTATCTTCTTCTCCTTCTTTTCCTTCTTCATCTTCTTCTCCTTCTTTATCTTCTTCTTCTTCTTCTCCTTCTTTATCTTCTTCTTCTTCTCCCTCTTTATCTTCTTCTCCTTCTTTATCTTCTTCTTCTTTATCTTCTCCTTCTTTATCTTCTTTTCCTTTATCTTCTTCTTCTCCTTCTTTATCTTCTTCTCCTTCTTTATCTTCTTCTTCTCCTTCTTTATCTTCTTCTCCTTCTTTATCTTCTTCTCCTTCTTTATCTTCTTCTCCTTCTTTATCTTCTTCTTCTCCTTCTTTATCTTCTTCTCCTTCTTCATCTCCTTCTTCTTCTCCTTCTTTATCTTCTTCTCCTTCTTTATCTTCTTCTCCTTCTTTATCTTCTTCTCCTTCTTTATCTTCTTCTCCTTCTTTATCTTCTTCTCCTTCTTTATCTTCTTCTTCTGCTTTTTCTTCTTCTTCTTCTCCATCTTCTTCTTCTTCTCCTTCTTTATCTCCTTCTTCATCTTCTTCTCCTTCTTTATCTTCTTCTCCTTCTCTTCTTCTTTATCTTCTTCTTCCTTCTTTATCTTCTTCTTCTTCTTTATCTTCTTCTCCTTCTTTATCTTCTTCTCCTTTTTCTTCTTTCTTCTTTTCCATCTTCTTCTTCTCCTTCTTTATCTTCTTCTCCTTCTTTATCTTCTTCTTCTTCTTTATCTTCTTCTTCTTCTCCATCTTCTTCTTCTCCTTCTTTATCTTCTTCTTCTTCTCCTTCTTTATCTTCTTCTCCTTCTTTATCTTCTTCTCCTTCTCCTTCTTCTTTATCTTCTTCTCCTTCTTTATCTTCTTCTCCTTCTTTATCTTCTTCTCCTTCTTTATCTTCTTCTCCTTCTTTATCTTCTTCTTCTTCTCCTTCTTTATCTCCTTCTTCTTCTCCTTCTTTATCTTCTTCTCCTTCTTCTTTATCTTCTTCTCCTTCTTTATCTTCTTCTCCTTCTTTATCTTCTTCTCCTCCTTCTTTATCTCCTTCTTCTTCTCCTTCTTTATCTCTTCTTTTTTCCTCCTTCTTTATCTTCTTCTCCTTCTTCTTTATCTTCTTCTCCTTCTTTATCTTCTTCTCCTTCTTTATCTTCTTCTCATTCTTTATCTTCTTCTTCTTCTCCTTCTTTATCTCCTTCTTCTTCTCCTTCTTTATCTTCTTCTCCTTCTTTATCTTCTTCTCCTTCTTCTTTATCTTCTTCTCCTTCTTTATCTTCTTCTCCTTCTTTATCTTCTTCTTCTTCTCCTTCTTTATCTTCTTCTCCTTCTTTATCTTCTTCTTCTTCTTCTCCTTCTTTATCTCCTTCTTCTCCTTCTTTATCTTCTTCTCCTTCTTTATCTTCTTCTCCTTCTCCTTCTTCTTTATCTTTTCCTCCTTCTTTATCTTCTTCTCCTTCTTTATCTTCTTCTCATTCTTTATCTTCTTCTCCTTCTTTATCTTCTTCTCCTTCTTTATCTTCTTCTCCTTCTTTATCTTCTTCTCCTTCTTTATCTTCTTCTCCTTCTTTATCTTCTTCTCCTTCTTTATCTTCTTCTCCTTCTTCTTTATCTTTTCCTCCTTCTTTATCTTCTTCTCCTTCTTTATCTTCTTCTTCTTCTTCTTCTTCACCACTAACTGTTGTACTTGTCTCTCTGCTCCAATACATCAGAAGTTGGCCAATGGTTCGTGTCCAGATGCCTATGTGGTCACCAGGCTGAAGCCAGACCCCCTCCAAAGATCCAAGAGGAAGACCAAGGTGGTCCGTAACAACCACAATCCTACCTTCAATGAACTGGTACATTATTATTTATTTTACCTTTCTTTAACTAGGCAAATCAGTTAAGAACAAATTCTTATTTTTACCATGATGGCCTACCCCGGCTAAACCCGGACGATGCTGGACCAATTGTGCACTGCCCTATGGGACTCCCGATCACGGCCGGGGTTGTGATTACAGCCCGGGATCAAACCAGGGTCTGTAGAGTCTTGGACCGCAGTGCCACACATAAAGTTAGGTTTCCTTGTTGAGAAACTCAAAATGTATGTATGCCCGTAAGAAAAGGGGAGAAGGAATATTCAACTGTCACTTTAACAGTGTGAGCAGCACGTTATCTAAAATTATGCCTCAACATGGCTTCGATTATGAAACAGTCAAACATACTTTAGTCTGATGTTTTCAATAGCTAGAATTGCAGCCTCTGTTTTGAGTTATTTACAACAATAGGCCTGCTGTGGACTGTTCTCATTAAGCAATACAAGGCTTGTAGACTGGAAAGCCATGGGGCAGAGTATATGGGCTTCATCACATCAATCATGTAGACACTGTGGGAGTGTAGACACTGGGAGTGTAGACACTGGGAGTGGAGACACTGTGGGAGTGTAGACACTGGGAGTGTAGACACTGTGGGAGTGTAGACACTGGGAGTGTAGACACTGTGGGAGTATAGACACTGGGAGTGTAGACACTGTGGAAGTGTAGACACTGGGGGAGTGTAGACACTGGGGGAGTGTAGACACTGGGGGAGTGTAGACACTGGGAGTGTAGACAGGGTAGGATTGTAGACACTGTGGGAGTGTAGACACTGTGGTAGTATAGACACTGTGTGAGTGTAGACACTGGGAGTGTAGACACTGGGAGTGTAGACACTGGGGGAGTGTAGACACTGTGAGTGTAGACACTGGGGTAGTGTAGACACTGGGGGAGTGTAGACACTGGGGGAGTGTAGACACTGTGGGAGTGTAGACACTGGGAGTGTAGACACTGTGGGAGTGTATACACTGTGGGAGTGTAGACACTGTGGGAGTGTATACACTGGGAGTGTAGACACTGGGAGTGTAGACACTGGGGGAGTGTAGACACTGGGAGTGTAGACACTGGGAGTGTAGACACTGGGTGTGTAGACACTGTGGGAGTGTAGACACTGTGGGAGTGTAGACACTGTGGGAGTGTAGACACTGTGGGAGTGTAGACACTGTGGGAGTGTAGACACTGGGAGTGTAGACACTGGGAGTGTAGACACTGTGGGAGTATAGACACTGGGAGTGTAGACACTGGGAGTGTAGACACTGTGGGAGTGTAGACACTGGGAGTGTAGACACTGTGGGAGTGTAGACAGTGTGGGAGTATAGACACTGTGGGAGTGTAGACACTGGGAGTGTAGACACTGGGAGTGTAGACAGTGTAGGATTGTAGACACTGTGGGAGTGTAGACCCTGTGGGAGTGTAGACACTGGGAGTGTAGACACTGTGAGAGTGTAGACACTGGGAGTGTAGACACTGTGGGAGTGTAGACACTGTGGGAGTGTAGACACTGGGAGTGTAGACACTGGGAGTGTAGACACTGTGGGAGTGTAGACACTGTGGGAGTGTAGATACTGGGAGTGTAGACACTGGGAGTGTAGACACTGTGGGAGTGTAGACACTGGGATTGTAGACACTGGAAGTGTAGACACTGGGAGTGTAGACACTGGGAGTGTAGACACTGGGGGAGTGTAGACACTGGGGGAGTGTAGACACTGGGAGTGTAGACAGTGTAGGATTGTAGACACTGTGGGAGTGTAGACACTGTGGGAGTATAGACACTGTGGGAGTGTAGACACTTGGAGTGTAGACACTGGGGGAGTGTAGACACTGGGGGAGTGTAGACACTGTGGGAGTGTAGACACTGGGGGAGTGTAGACACTGTGGGAGTGTGGACAGTGTAGGAGTGTAGACACTGTGGGAGTGTAGACACTGGGAGTGTAGACACTGGGTGTGTAGACACTGTGGGAGTGTAGACACTGGGAGTGTAGACACTGTGGGAGTGTAGACACTGGGAGTGTAGACACTGTGGGAGTGTAGACACTGTGGGAGTGTAGACACTGGGTGTGTAGACACTGTGGGAGTGTAGACACTGGGTGTGTAGACACTGTGGGAGTGTAGACACTGTGGGAGTGTAGACACTGGGAGTGTAGACACTGGGAGTGTAGACACTGTGGGAGTGTAGACACTGGGAGTGTAGACAATGTAGGATTGTAGACACTGTGGGAGTATAGACACTGTGGGAGTGTAGACACTGGGAGTGTAGACAGTGTAGGATTGTAGACACTGTGGGAGTGTAGACACTGTGGGAGTGTAGACACTGGGAGTGTAGACACTGTGGGAGTGTAGACACTGTGGGAGTGTAGACACTGTGGGAGTGTAGACACTGGGAGTGTAGACAGTGTAGGATTGTAGACACTGTGGGAGTGTAGACACTGGGAGTGTAGACACTGTGGGAGTGTAGACACTGGGAGTGTAGACACTGGGAGTGTAGACACTGTGGGAGTGTAGACACTGGGAGTGTAGACACTGTGGGAGTGTAGACACTGTGGGAGTGTAGATACTGGGAGTGTAGACACTGGGAGTGTAGACACTGTGGGAGTGTAGACACTGGGAGTGTAGACACTGGGAGTGTAGACACTGGGAGTGTAGACACTGGGAGTGTAGACACTGTGGGAGTGTAGACACTGTGGGAGTGTAGACACTGGAAGTGTAGACACTGGGAGTGTAGACACTGTGGGAGTGTAGACACTGGGAGTGTAGACACTGGAAGTGTAGACACTGGGAGTGTAGACACTGTGGGAGTGTAGACACTGGGAGTGTAGACACTGGGAGTGTAGACACTGGGAGTGTAGACACTGGGGGAGTGTAGACACTGTGGTGCAGATGAAAGTAAGTCGTTTGTGGTTAGTATGGCCAGACATTCCCTGTGCTACATTTCTAATCTATCTCTGACCTTTTGCTAAAAGCAAAAAGACACATTTAAAATATTTAAAAGTAAAAATGAATAACAAAGTGTTGTTCTTCTCCGTCTGTCTGTAGATAGAGTACCGAGACATGTCGTCCGTGCAAGACCGCGAGTTAGAGGTGACCGTGAAGAGCAGGAAGGTCTTTGTGGCCTCAGCCAACGTCAGACTGGAACAGAACAACATGGACACAGATGAGTGGTTCCTGCTGGACAATCGGGTGCCTAGTGCCTTTTTATTGGGGCGCATCGCAGCGTAACTTTTTACAACGTTGCACAGTGGTTCCCTACTGATGCCTAGTGCGGAAACCCGAAGATGAGCGTTTCTCATTGGACAAAATCCAAGTAGCACTGTCTCTCCCTGTTTCCCTCAGTTTGAAAAACGTTTGGAGAAAAAAAAAAAAAAAGCGTCTTTCATTGGGCAAGAACAGGTAGCACCTCATTCCGTTTCAAAATGTTTTCTCCCAGCTGAACACCATTCTGGAGAGGTGATGTGATGCCAGCCTACCACCAATAGATGGCAGTGTTGTACAGGAACCTCCATGGAGCGTGGGGGATTTTTTTTATCCTAAGAACTTGTCTGTTCTATTGGCACTGATCTGGGATCTTTTTAACAATCCTCATCTAATCCAGAACTCTACCATGAGGGAAGTAAAAACTCAACCCTAGATCAGCATCTAAGAAGATTTCTACAACGGGTTGGTCAAGACAAGCATTGTGATTGGTTGAGGAATGTTCTAAGCCATACTAAGAAACCTGTTTAGCACAGGCACATCTACGATGCAAAAATGGGCATCTTGGTTTTCTGTTTAATCTGAAAAACCTTTCAGCATCCATTTCCGTTGAGGGATGAAATAGTAGCCTACGAATACAGTTATCAAAATAATTTTTTTATTGAATTGGTAACCCGTTGTAGAAAAGCAATTGCACACTCGAGGTTGTGCAAAACAACTTGTTTTAGCATGCCTTCTCATGTGCAACTACTTTACTGCGTCCTGCTCCTTCATATAGACGAGTCAACATCCTGCTCCTTCCTATAGACGAGTCAACATCCTGCTCTTTCATATAGACGAGTCAACATCCTGCTCTTTCATATAGACGAGTCAACACCCTGCTCCTTCATATAGATGAGTCAACATCCTGCTCCTTCATATAGACGAGTCAACACCCTGCTCCTTTATATAGACGAGTCAACATCCTGCTCCTTCATATAGATGAGTCAACATCCTGCTCCTTCATATAGACGAGTCAACACCCTGCTCCTTCATATAGACGAGTCAACACCCTGCTCCTTCATATAGACGAGTCAACATCCTGCTCCTTTATATAGACGAATCAACATCCTGCTCCTTCCTATAGACGAGTCAACATCCTGCTCCTTCCTATAGACGAGTCAACATCCTGCTCCTTCCTATAGACGAGTCAACATCCTGCTCCTTTATATAGACGAGTCAACACCCTAAACAAGCTACTAGTGTTTGGATTCGAAGAATGGAATGTTACAAGGAACTATGGCTAGAATCTATTCTCTACACTGCATCTTCCTTGTATTTTTCTATCTCAATGTGAACAAAATGAAGGAAATGTATGTTTTGAAAATGTGTAATTAATTGTATCCATTATTTAACTCATAATTGACTATTTGTTATGTGTGTAGATCATTTGTTGTAAAATGTCATATTGTTTATACTGTGACTCCTATCTCATGTCTTAATGGCCTGATTGTGTTAGTACAGTGATAGATGAGAGCGTGTGGCTGGCTCCCTCCCTCCCATCTCCAGCTCAGCCCTAGTCCCATCTCCAGTCCTAGTCCCATCCCCAGCTCAGCCCTAGTCCCATCTCCAACTCAGCCCTGGTCCCATCCCCAGCTCAGCCCTAGTCCCATCCCCAGCCCTAGTCCCATCCCCAGCTCAGCCCTAGTCCCATCCCCAGCTCAGCCCTAGTCCCATCTCCAGTTCAGCCCTAGTCCCATCTCCAGCTCAGCCCTAGTCCCATCCCCAGCTCAGCCCTAGTCCCATCCCCAGCTCAGCCCTAGTCCCATCCCCAGCTCAGCCCTAGTCCCATCTCCAGCTCAGCCCTAGTCCCATCCCCAGCTCAGCCCTAGTCCCATCCCCAGCTCAGCCCTAGTCCCATCCCCAGCTCAGCCCTAGTCCCATCCCCAGTCCTAGTCCCATCCCCAGCTCAGCCCTAGTCCCATCCCCAGCTCAGCCCTAGTCCCATCCCCAGCTCAGCCCTAGTCCCATCCCCAGCTCAGCCCTAGTCCCATCCCCAGCCCTAGTCCCATCCCCAGCTCAGCCCTAGTCCCATCCCCAGCCCTAGTCCCATCCCCAGCCCTAGTCCCATCCCCAGCTCAGCCCTAGTCCCATCCCCAGCTCAGCCCTAGTCCCATCCCCAGCCCTAGTCCCATCCCCAGTCCTAGTCCCATCCCCAGCTCAGCCCTAGTCCCATCCCCAGTCCTAGTCCCATCCCCAGCTCAGCCCTAGTCCCATCCCCAGTCCTAGTCCCATCCCCAGCCCTAGTCCCATCCCCAGCTCAGTCCTAGTCCCATCCCCAGTCCTAGTCCCATCCCCAGCTCAGTCCCTATTAATGTCATTAGTCTGAGTCATACGTAGGAATGTATTGATTAGATGCAGAGATGAGATGCAGGGATCCATTGAAGAGATTTACCAGGTGGAACAAAGTCATGTAATCAATCACCATTCTCCCAGGAGGCTGCGGACCTGGGCAACCTGCTCTGCACGACATTCATAAGGGCTGAGTCCCAAATGGGACCATATTCCCTATATAATGCACTACGTTTGACCAGGGCCACATGGGCCATTAGGGACTCATAGGGGGGAAGGGATGAGAATAGACTACATTGTATACTGTTTTGGTTTCAATAATATAAACCTCTTATGAAATGTTTTTTATATCACCCACTGCACAGGGCCTTTCTCAAGGCTTTTAAACCGTGGCAGCTGCTGCTAGCCCTTTCATATGCCTTGTTTTATCTGTTATTTTTATCTTAACTCTGAGACAGTCACATTGGTCTTAAGACAATCCATCCAGTCCCGGGGTGATTCTATTGTTAGAACTGTAGCACATTGGTTCCTTGTAAAGTATTGTAAGTCCTGAAAGTGTTGAATGTTTTTGTTACATGGTTTTCCATCATTGTAAGCGGTTGATTGTCATGTCTGTAATAGAGTATTCTACTTTATTCTCCATCCAGCCTTCCCTCCCTCCCTCCCATCCAGCCTTCCCTCCCTCCCTCCCTCCCATCCAGCCTTCCCTCCCTCCCTCCCTCCCATCCAGCCTTCCTCCCTCCCTCCCTCCCATCCAGCCTTCCCTCCCTCCCTCCCACCCATCCAGCTTCCCTCCCTCCCTCCCATCCAGCCTTCCCTCCCTCCCACCCATCCAGCCTTCCTCCCTCCCTCCCATCCAGCCTTCCCTCCCTCCCACCCATCCAGCTTTCCCTCCCTCCCTCCCATCCAGCCTTCCCCCTCCCACCCATCCAGCCTTCCCTCCCTCCCTCCCTCCCATCCAGCCTTCCCTCCCTCCCACCCATCCAGCCTTCCTCCCTCCCACCCATCCAGCTTTCCCTCCCTCCCTCCCATCCAGCCTTCCCTCCCTCCCACCCATCCAGCCTTCCCTCCCTCCCACCCATCCAGCCTTCCCTCCCTCCCTCCCATCCAGCCTTCCCTCCCTCCCATCCAGCCTTCCCTCCCTCCCATCCAGCCTTCCCTCCTCCCATCCAGCTTTCCCTCCCTCCCTCCCTCCCATCCAGCCTTCCTCCCTCCCATCCAGCTTTCCCTCCCTCCTCCCTCCCATCCAGCCTTCCTCCCTCCCATCCAGCTTTCCCTCCCTCCCAGCCTTAGTCAGTCCCATCCCCAGCCTTAGTCAGTCCCTGTCCCAGCCCCAGCCTTAGTCAGTCCCTGTCCCATCCCCAGCCTTAGTCAGTCCCTGTCCCACCCCAGCCTTAGTCAGTCCCTGTCCCAGCCCCAGCCTTAGTCAGTCCCTGTCTCATCCCCAGCCTTAGTCAGTCCCTGTCCATCCCCAGCCTTAGTCAGTCCCTGTCCCATCCCCAGCCTTAGTCAGTCCTGTCCCACCCCAGCCTTAGTCAGTCCCATCCCCAGCCTTAGTCAGTCCCTGTCCCATCCCCAGCCTTAGTCAGTCCCATCCCCAGCCTTAGTCAGTCCCATCCCCAGCCTTAGTCAGTCCCATCCCCAGCCTTAGTCAGTCCCTGTCCCATCCCCAGCCTTAGTCAGTCCCTGTCCCATCCCCAGCCTTAGTCAGTCCCAGTCCCATCCCCAGCCTTAGTCAGTCCCTGTCCCATCCCCAGCCTTAGTCAGTCCCTGTCCCATCCCCAGCCTTAGTCAGTCCCTGTCCCATCCCCAGCCTTAGTCAGTCCCTGTCCCATCCCCAGCCTTAGTCAGTCCCTGTCCCATCCCCAGCCTTAGTCAGTCCCTGTCCCAGCCCCAGCCTTAGTCAGTCCCTGTCCCATCCCCAGCCTTAGTCAGTCCCTGTCCCAGCCCCAGCCTTAGTCAGTCACTGTCCCAGCCCCAGCCTTAGTCAGTCCCTGTCCCATCCCCAGCCTTAGTCAGTCCCTGTCCCATCCCCAGCCTTAGTCAGTCCCTGTCCCCAGCCTTAGTCAGTCCCATCCCCAGCCTTAGTCAGTCCCTGTCCCATCCCCAGCCTTAGTCAGTCCCATCCCCAGCCTTAGTCAGTCCCATCCCCAGCCTTTCAGTCCCAGTCCCATCCCCAGCCTTAGTCAGTCCCTGTCCCATCCCCAGCCTTAGTCAGTCCCATCCCCAGCCTTAGTCAGTCCCTGTCCCATCTCCAGCCTTAGTCAGTCCCTGTCCCATCCCCAGCCTTAGTCAGTCCCTGTCCCATCCCCAGCCTTTCAGTCCCTGTCCCACCCCCAGCCTTAGTCAGTCCCTGTCTCATCCCCAGCCTTAGTCAGTCCCTCTCCCATCCCCAGCCTTAGTCAGTCCCTGTCCCATCCCCAGCCTTAGTCAGTCCCATCCCCAGCCTTAGTCAGTCCCTGTCCCATCCCCAGCCTTAGTCAGTCCCATCCCCAGCCTTAGTCAGTCCCATCCCCAGCCTTAGTCAGTCCCATCCCCAGCCTTAGTCAGTCCCTGTCCCATCTCCAGCCTTAGTCAGTCCCTCTCCCATCCCCAGCCTTAGTCAGTCCCTGTCCCATCCCCAGCCTTAGTCAGTCCCTGTCCCATCCCCAGCCTTAGTCAGTCCCATCCCCAGCCTTAGTCAGTCCCTGTCCCATCCCCAGCCTTAGTCAGTCCCTGTCCCATCCCCAGCCTTAGTCAGTCCCTGTCCCATCCCCAGCCTTAGTCAGTCCCATCCCCAGCCTTAGTCAGTCCCATCCCCAGCCTTAGTCAGTCCCATCCCCAGCCTTAGTCAGTCCCTGTCCCATCCCCAGCCTTAGTCAGTCCCATCCCCAGCCTTAGTCAGTCCCACCCCAGCCTTAGTCAGTCCCTCTCCCATCCCCAGCCTTAGTCAGTCCCATCCCCAGCCTTAGTGTCCCATCCCCAGCCTTAGTCAGTCCCAGTCCCATCCCCAGCCTTAGTCAGTCCCATCCCCAGCCTTAGTCAGTCCCATCCCCAGCCTTAGTCAGTCCCTGTCCCATCCCCAGCCTTAGTCAGTCCCATCCCCAGCCTTAGTCAGTCCCATCCCCAGCCTTAGTCAGTCCCTGTCCCATCCCCAGCCTTAGTCAGTCCCATCTCCAGCCTTAGTCAGTCCCAGTCCCACCCCAGCCTTAGTCAGTCCCTGTCCCAGCCCCAGCCTTAGTCAGTCCCTGTCCCATCCCCAGCCTTAGTCAGTCCCTGTCCCATCCCCAGCCTTAGTCAGTCCCAGTCCCAGCCTTAGTCAGTCCCTGTCCCACCCCAGCCTTAGTCAGTCCCTGTCCCATCCCCAGCCTTAGTCAGTCCCAGTCCCAGCCTTAGTCAGTCCCTGTCCCATCCCCAGCCTTAGTCAGTCCCACCCCAGCCTTAGTCAGTCCCTGTCCCATCCCCAGCCTTAGTCAGTCCCATCCCCAGCCTTAGTCAGTCCCATCCCCAGCCTTAGTCAGTCCCTCGTCCCATCCCTTGCCAAGTACCTCAACTCCACCATGACTTCATCCACAGAGTTGAATGCAGAAACGGAACTCCTTCGAGTCACTATGCGTCAATACTTCAACAATTGAAATACCCTTACTTTGTACAGTGCCTTCAGAAAGTCCCAGTCCCATTGTCCTGCTGATCTATATCACTAGATCTATACCACTAGTTTCCGTACAATACTGTATATCAGACTTGTTCTATGACAATAAATCAGATATCTATATCATACTGTACCTACATCCACTTTTAATTACTTGCTGCTTCCTGGAACTAGCCAAGGGCCTTTATCAATGCTGAGCCTGGGTAATGGAGAAATGAAGTGCTAGGTATGCCACACATGGAGACGTCCTAGGAAGATTCTAGGGGGTTTCTAGAAGTACCAGACGAAGACAAAGAGATGCTGAATCCAGGCTGAGATGCAATGGTTAGGTCCTGGAGAAGGAGAAGCTCTAAGAAGGAGAAGTTATCAGATGGAGAGGTGCTAGGAGTACCAGATGAAAATGAAGAGAGAAGCTGGATCCAGGCTATAGCCCTCTCTAGACAGGAGAGGAACCCAGCGGTACCCTGGAGAGATGGGAATACAAGCACATGCAACTAATGGATACGATGTCTCAATACAAAGGATGCTGCCTACCTGCCTTGAAAGGAAGCATCCTTGTGGATTGGAACACAGTCCATGTCACTGTTCAGGCCTGATTATGTCAATCACTCATGACTGTGTGTTCTCTCTCTTTACCCCTCTCCCTCGCTAACCCTCTTCCTCCCTCGCTAACCCTCTTCTTCCCTCGCTAACTCTCTTCCTCCCCCTCCCTCGCTAAACCTCTTCCTCCCCATCCATCTCTTCTTCCCCTCCCTTGCTAACCCTCCCCTTCCCTCTCTAACCCTCCCCCTCCCTCGCTAACCCCCTCCCTCGCTAACCCTCTTCCTCCCAATCCATCTCTCCCCCCCCCTCCCTCGCTAACCCTCTTCCTCCCTCTCTCTCCTTATCCTCCCCCTCCCTCTCTTCCCCTCTTCCTCCCTCACTAACAATCATCCTCCCCCTCCCTCTCTCTCCTCATCCTCCCCCTCTTTCTCTTCCTCTCTCTCCTCTTCCTCCACCTCTCACCTTTCTTCATGCTGATGAAGGGGATGGTGTACTGTCCTATAAACTCAGAGGTGAGTCCTGTCTGGTCTCTTACAGTGAAGCGGATGAGGCTGAGGTCAGGGACAGAGATGGTGAAGTTCATGGCTGAGTCCCAACGAGGGCTCAGAGCTGTGGGAGGAGCCAGAACAGTTACTATTTCCACCCTCAAACTCCCCAAATCCCCTATGAAAATCCACTCAAAGCCCCTATGAATAGGTGAACTCTCTATCTCCCCTCTTGTCTCCACCTAGCAGTCCATGTCTGGGTGATGTGTTCTAAATAAGATGAATCACTGTTCGTTTACATCGAGGAAGTGCTCGGGCTTTAGAACACGCTAGGTCCAAATGAAGGGTGATACGTGGCCAGGGGATGTAAACGCCTCTATAGAATAACGACTATCAAAACAACCTAGGGTGCGATATGGCACCCTATTCCTATATAGTGCACTACTTTATACCAGGGCCCTATAGAACCCTGTTTTCTATATAGTGAACTACTTTAGACCAGAGCCCTATAGAACCATATTCCCTATATAGTGGACTACTTTAACCCGGGCCCTATAGAATATTCCCTATATAGTGCACTACTTTAGACCAGAGCTCTATGTGGGCCCTGGTCAAAGCAGGGCCCTGTGAACGAGTAAGGTGCGACTATATCTGATGCTATCAAGAAACAATTAGACTCTTGAGTTGCGTCTTTAACACTCCGTTCAGGAGTTCATTATCGCTGAGGGCAGATGAAAGCAGACAGAGGAGATTGAATGAGACATGTCCTGAGGGCAGATGAAAGCAGACAGAGGAGATTGAATGAGACATGTCCTGAGGGCAGATGGCAGATGAAAGACATGTCCTGAGGGCAGATGAAAGCAGACAGAGGAGATTGAATGAGACATGTCCTGAGGGCAGATGAAAGCAGACAGAGGAGATTGAATGAGACATGTCCTGAGGGCAGATGAAAGCAGACAGAGGAGATTGAATGAGACATGTCCTGAGGGCAGATGAGCAGACAGAGGAGATTGAATGAGACATGTCCTGAGGGCAGATGAGCAGACAGAGGAGATTGAATGAGACATGTCCTGAGGGCAGATGAAAGCAGACAGAGGAGATTGAATGAGACATGTCCTGAGGGCAGATGAAAGAGAGGGCAGATGAAAGCAGACATAGGAGATTGAATGAGACATGTCCTGAGGGCAGATGAAAGCAGACAGAGGAGATTGAATGAGACATGTCCTGAGGGCAGATGAAAGCAGACAGAGGAGATTGAATGAGACATGTCCTGAGGGCAGATGAAAGCAGACAGAGGAGATTGAATGAGACATGTCCTGAGGGCAGATGAAAGAAAACAGAGGAGATTGAATGAGACATGTCCTGAGGGCAGATGAAAGCAGACAGAGGAGATTGAATGAGACATGTCCTGAGGGCAGATGAAAGCAGACAGAGGAGATTGAATGAGACATGTCCTGAGGGCAGATGAAAGCAGACAGAGGAGATTGAATGAGACATGTCCTGAGGGCAGATGAAAGCAGACAGAGGAGATTGAATGAGACATGTCCTGAGGGCAGATGAAAGCAGACAGAGGAGATTGAATGAGACATGTCCTGAGGGCAGATGAAAGCAGACAGAGGAGATTGAATGAGACATGTCCTGAGGGCAGATGAAAGCAGACATAGGAGATTGAATGAGACATGTCCTGAGGGCAGATGAAAGCAGACAGAGGAGATTGAATGAGACATGTCCTGAGGGCAGATGAAAGCAGACAGAGGAGATTGAATGAGACATGTCCTGAGGGCAGATGAAAGCAGACAGAGGAGATTGAATGAGACATGTCCTGAGGGCAGATGAAAGCAAACAGAGGAGTGAATGAGACATGTCCTGAGGGCAGATGAAAGCAGACAGAGGAGATTGAATGAGACATGTCCTGAGGCAGATGAAAGCAGACAGAGGAGATTGAATGAGACATGTCCTGAGGGCAGATGAAAGCAGACAGAGGAGATTGAATGAGACATGTCCTGAGGGCAGATGAAAGCAGACAGAGGAGATTGAATGAGACATGTCCTGAGGGCAGATGAAAGCAGACAGAGGAGATTGAATGAGACATGTCCTGAGGGCAGATGAAAGCAGACAGAGGAGATTGAATGAGACATGTCCTGGAGGGCAGATGAAAGCAGACAGAGGAGATTGAATGAGACATGTCCTGAGGGCAGATGAAAGCAGACAGAGGAATTGAATGAGACATGTCCTGAGGGCAGATGAAAGCAGACAGAGGAGATTGAATGAGACATGTCCTGAGGGCAGATGAAAGCAGACAGAGGAGATTGAATGAGACATGTCCTGAGGGCAGATGAAAGCAGACAGAGGAGATTGAATGAGACATGTCCTGGGTTTTTTCGAAGGGATGTTTTAAAACAGACAGAAACACGTGTTATTGTTCACTCAGACTTCAAATGATGGAAATGCTTCACAAGCTGTTAATGAAATGGTCCACATTGACCTGTGAATAAGTGATATTCTTGAATATGCAAATACAACTTTTTATATAATCTCCAGTAGCAAAAATCTAAGTCACAAATGACATTACTGCACTGTAGGTATAGTGTATACGTCTAGTGTCCTCGCTTGGCTCTCTTTTCTTTCCCTCTCTAGTGAGAGCAGCCTGTCCTCTCTCCTCTCTAGTGGGTACAGCCTGTCCTCTCTCCTCTCTAGTGGGTACAGCCTGTCCTCTCTCGTCTCTAATGAGAGCAGCCTGTCTTTTCTCCTCTCTAGTGAGAGCAGCCTGTCCTCTCTCCTCTCTAGTAGACCCTGTCCTCTCCTCTCTAGTGAGTGCAGCCTGTCCTCTCTCCTCTCTAGTGGGTACAGCCTGTCCTCTCTCCTCTCTAGTGGGTACAGCCTGTCCCTCTCTCCTCTCTAGTGGGTACAGCCTGTCCTCTCTCCTCTCTAGTGGGTACAGCCTGTCCTCTCTCCTCTCTAGTGGGTACAGCCTGTCCTCTCTCCTCTCTAGTGGGTACAGCCTGTCCTCTCTCCTCTCTAGTGAGAGCAGCCTGTCCTCTCTCCTCTCTAGTGAGAGCAGCCTGTCCTCTCTCCTCTCTAGTGACCCTGTCCTCTCCTCTCTAGTGAGAGCAGCCTGTCCTCTCTCCTCTCTAGTGGGTACAGCCTGTCCTCTCTCCTCTCTAGTGGGTACAGCCTGTCCTCTCTCCTCTCTAGTGAGAGCAGCCTGTCCTCTCTCCTCTCTAGTGAGAGCAGCCTGTCCTCTCTCCTCTCTAGTAGACCCTGTCCTCTCCTCTCTAGTGAGTGCAGCCTGTCCTCTCTCCTCTCTAGTGGGTACAGCCTGTCCTCTCTCCTCTCTAGTGGGTACAGCCTGTCCTCTCTCCTCTCTAGTGAGAGCAGCCTGTCCTCTCTCCTCTCTAGTGAGAGCAGCCTGTCCTCTCTCCTCTCTAGTAGACCCTGTCCTCTCCTCTCTAGTGAGTGCAGCCTGTCCTCTCTCCTCTCTAGTGAGAGCAGCCTGTCCTCTCTCCTCTCTAGTGGGTACAGCCTGTCCTCTCTCCTCTCTAGTGAGTGCAGCCTGTCCTCTCTCCTCTCTAGTGAGAGCAGCCTGTCCTCTCTCCTCTCTAGTGAGTGCACCCTGTCCTCTCCTCTCTAGTGAGTGCAGCCTGTCCTCTCTCCTCTCTAGTGAGTGCAGCCTGTCCTCTCTCCTCTCTAGTGAGAGCAGCCTGTCCTCTCTCCTCTCTAGTGAGAGCAGCCTGTCCTCTCTCCTCTCTAGTGAGAGCAGCCTGTCCTCTCTAGTGGGTACAGCCTGTCCTCTCTCCTCTCTAGTGGGTACAGCCTGTCCTCTCTCCTCTGTAGTGGGTACAGCCTGTCTCTCTCCTCTATAGTGAGAGCAGCCTGTCCTCTCTCCTCTCTAGTGGGTACAGCCTGTCCTCTCTAGTGAGAGCAGCCTGTCCTCTCTCCTCTCTAGTGGGTACAGCCTGTCCTCTCTCCTCTCTAGTGAGAGCAGCCTGTCCTCTCTCCTCTCTAGTGAGAGCAGCCTGTCCTCTCTCCTCTAGTGAGTGCAGCCTGTCCTCTCTCCTCTCTAGTGAGAGCAGCCTGTCCTCTCCTCTCTAGTGAGAGCAGCCTGTCCCTCTCCTCTCTAGTGAGTGCAGCCTCTCCTCTCTAGTGGGTACAGCCTGTCCTCTCTCCTCTCTAGTGAGTGCAGCCTGTCCTCTCTCCTCTAGTGAGTGCACCCTGTCCTCTCCTCTCTAGTGGGTACAGCCTGTCCTCTCTCCTCTCTAGTGAGAGCAGCCTGTCCTCTCTCCTCTCTAGTGAGAGCAGCCTGTCCTCTCTCCTCTAGTGAGTGCAGCCTGTCCTCTCTCCTCTCTAGTGAGAGCAGCCTGTCCTCTCCTCTCTAGTGAGTGCAGCCTCTCCTCTCTAGTGGGTACAGCCTGTCCTCTCTCCTCTATAGTGAGAGCAGCCTGTCCTCTCTCCTCTCTAGTGGGTACAGCCTGTCCTCTCTCCTCTCTAGTGGGTACAGCCTGTCCTCTCTCCTCTCTAGTGAGAGCAGCCTGTCCTCTCTCCTCTCTAGTGGGTACAGCCTGTCCTCTCTCTCCTCTCTAGTGAGAGCAGCCTGTCCTCTCTCCTCTCTAGTGGGTACAGCCTGTCCTCTCCTCTCTAGTGAGAGCAGCCTGTCCTCTCTCCTCTCTAGTGGGTACAGCCTGTCCTCTCTCCTCTCTAGTGAGAGCAGCCTGTCCTCTCTCCTCTCTAGTGAGAGCAGCCTGTCCTCTCTCCTCTAGTGAGTGCAGCCTGTCCTCTCTCCTCTCTAGTGAGCAGCCTGTCCTCTCTCCTCTCTAGTGGGTACAGCCTGTCCTCTCTCCTCTCTAGTGAGTGCACCCTGTCTAATGAGAGCAGCCTGTCCTCTCTCCTCTCTAGTGAGAGCAGCCTGTCCTCTCTCCTCTCTAGTGGGTACAGCCTGTCCTCTCTCCTCTCTAGTGAGAGCAGCCTGTCCTCTCTCCTCTCTAGTGGGTACAGCCTGTCCTCTCTCCTCTCTAGTGAGAGCAGCCTGTCCTCCTCCTCTCTAGTGGGTACAGCCTGTCCTCTCTCCTCTCTAGTGAGAGCAGCCTGTCCTCTCTCCTCTCTAGTGGGTACAGCCTGTCCCTCTCTCCTCTAGTGAGTGCAGCCTGTCCTCTCTCCTCTAGTGAGAGCAGCCTGTCCTCTCTCCTCTCTAGTGAGTACAGCCTGTCCTCTCTCCTCTCTAGTGAGTGCACCCTCCCTCCTCCTCTCCTCTCCGTACAGCCTGTCCTCTCTCCTCTCTAGTGAGTGCAGCCTGTCCTCTCTCTCTCTAGTGAGAGCAGCCTGTCCTCTCTCCTCAGTGAGTGCAGCCTGTCCTCTCTCCTCTCTAGTGAGTGCAGCCTGTCCTCTCTCCTCTCTAGTGAGTGCAGCCTGTCCTCTCTCCTCTCTAGTGAGAGCAGCCTGTCCTCTCTCCTCTCTAGTGAGTGCAGCCTGTCCTCTCTCCTCTCTAGTGAGTGCAGCCTGTCCTCTCCTCTCTAGTGAGTGCAGCCTGTCCTCTCTCCTCTCTAGTGGACCCTGTCCTCTCTCCTCTCTAGTGGACCCTGTCCTCTCTCCTCTCTAGTGAGAGCAGCCTGTCCCCTCTCCTCTCTAGTGGACCCTGTCCTCTCCTCTCTAGTGGACCCTGTCCTCACCTCTCTAGTGAGTGCACCCTGTCCTCACCTCTCTAGTGAGCAGCCTGTCCTCTCTCCTCTCTAGTGAGTGCAGCCTGTCCTCTCTCCTCTCTAGTGAGTGCAGCCTGTCCTCTCTCCTCTCTAGTGAGTGCAGCCTGTCCTCTCTCCTCTCTAGTGAGAGCAGCCTGTCCTCTCTCCTCTCTAGTGAGTGCAGCCTGTCCTCTCTCCTCTCTAGTGAGTGCAGCCTGTCCTCTCTCCTCTCTAGTGAGTGCAGCCTGTCCTCTCTCCTCTCTAGTGAGTGCAGCCTGTCCTCTCTCCTCTCTAGTGAGTGCAGCCTGTCCTCTCTCCTCTCTAGTGAGAGCAGCCTGTCCTCTCTCCTCTCTAGTGAGTGCAGCCTGTCCTCTCTCCTCTCTAGTGAGTGCAGCCTGTCCTCTCTCCTCTCTAGTGAGTGCAGCCTGTCCTCTCTCCTCTCTAGTGAGTGCAGCCTGTCCTCTCTCCTCTCTAGTGAGTGCAGCCTGTCCTCTCTCCTCTCTAGTGAGTGCAGCCTGTCCTCTCTCCTCTCTAGTGAGTGCAGCCTGTCCTCTCTCCTCTCTAGTGAGTGCAGCCTGTCCTCTCTCCTCTCTAGTGAGTGCAGCCTGTCCTCTCTCCTCTCTAGTGAGTGCAGCCTGTCCTCTCTCCTCTCTAGTGAGTGCAGCCTGTCCTCTCTCCTCTCTAGTGAGTGCAGCCTGTCCTCTCTCCTCTCTAGTGAGTGCAGCCTGTCCTCTCTCCTCTCTAGTGAGTGCAGCCTGTCCTCTCTCCTCTCTAGTGAGTGCAGCCTGTCCTCTCTCCTCTCTAGTGGACCCTGTCCTCACCTCTCTAGTGGACCCTGTCCTCACCTCTCTAGTGGACCCTGTCCTCACCTCTCTAGTGGACCCTGTCCTCTGTCTGATATACAGAATCGTGTCTCTCTGTCCTCTGTTCTTTCTGAGGTCTCGTGTCTCTCTGTCCTCTGTGTTCTTTCTGAGGTCTCGTGTCTCTCTGTCCTCTGTGTTCTTTCTGAGGTCTCGTGTCTCTCTGTCCTCTGTGTTCTTTCTGAGGTCTCGTGTCTCTCTGTCCTCTGTGTTCTTTCTGAGGTCTCGTGTCTCTCTGTCCTCTGTGTTCTTTCTGAGGTCTCGTGTCTCTCTGTCCTCTGTGTTCTTTCTGAGGTCTCGTGTCTCTGTCCTCTGTTCTTTCTGAGGTCTCGTGTCTCTCTGTCCTCTGTGTTCTTTCTGAGGTCTCGTGTCTCTCTGTCCTCTGTGTTCTTTCTGAGGTCTAGTGTAGCCTACTGTAGTTCAAGGATGAGCCCTCTACTTCTCTCAAGGCAAACCAGACAGTGCATCCCAAATCATACCCTATAGCCTAAAGTGCACTACCTGGACCCTGGTCAAAAACAGTGGACTACATAGGGGAAAGAGTGCACTTTGGGACCCACACTGTGCCTTTTGAAGAGGCTAGCTCATCAGCACATTTCGCCCTCGGAAGCCCAAGAGCTGTCGGCCCGGGAATTGGATTCACGGGGAGAAGAATTAAAGTTTTATAAAGTGGTTTCCTAGGGCAGGAGACTGGTCTCTATGAGTATGGGTTCTGACTGTAGATTCAAACAGTACTTTGAGATCACAGCTAGTCTGCTACTCTGTACACTGTATCACTCTGAGACTTTGTAGGTTGAGCCCATTTTTTTCTTCCAGACATTGACTGTCTATTTCCAGACATCGACTGTCTATTTCCAGACATTGACTGTCTATTTCCAGACATTGACTGTCTATTTCCAGACATAGACTGTCTATTTCCAGGCATTGACTGTCTATTTCCAGACATTGACTGTCTATTTCCAGGCATTGACTGTCTATTTCCAGGCATTGACTGTCTTTCCCAGACATTGACTGTCTTTCCCAGGCATTGACTGTCTTTCCCAGACATTGACTGTCTTTCTATTTCCAGGCATTGACTGTCTTTCCCAGACATTGACTGTCTTTCCCAGGCATTGACTGTCTTTCCCCAGACATTGACTGTCTTTCCCAGACATTGACTGTCTATTTCCAGGCATTGACTGTCTATTTCCAGGCATTGACTGTCTTTCCCAGACATTGACTGTCTTTCCCAGACATTGACTGTCTTTCCCAGACATTGACTGTCTTTCTATTTCCCAGGCATTGACTGTCTTTTCCAGACATTGACTGTCTTTCCCAGACATTGACTGTCTTTCCCAGACATTGACTGTCTATTTCCAGGCATTGACTGTCTATTTCCAGACATTGACTGTCTATTTCCAGACATAGACTGTCTTTCCCAGACATTGACTGTCTTTCCCCAGACATTGACTGTCTATTTCCAGACATCAACTGTCTTTTGACTGTCTATTTCCAGGCATTGACTGTCTTTCCCAGACATTGACTGTCTATTTCCAGGCATTGACTGTCTATTTCCTGGCATTGACTGTCTATTTCCAGACATTGACTGTCTTTCCCAGACATGACTGTCTTTCCCAGACATTGACTGTCTTTCCCAGACATTGACTGTCTATTCCCAGGCATTGACTGTCTATTTCCAGACATTGACTGTCTTTCCCAGACATTGACTGTCTATTTCCAGGCATTGACTGTCTTTCCCAGACATTGACTGTCTTTCCCATTGACTATCATTTCCAGACAGACTGTCTTTCCCAGACATTGACTGTCTTTCCCAGACATTGACTGTCTTTCCCAGACATAGACTGTCTTTCCCAGACATTGACTGTCTTTCCCAGACATTGACTGTCTTTCCCAGACATTGACTGTCTTTCCCAGACATTGACTGTCTTTCCCAGACATTGACTGTCTTTCCCAGACATTGACTGTCATAGGTTCCTTCACATACTCTAGTTTTGTTTGCTTCACCGTCGTGTTTGTTCATGCCTTTGTAACTGGACTCACGCACACTCCAATCTAACCACGTCTGAGACGCGGTGCCTCTCATGTGTACCCGTCTCTATCTATGCTTCAGAACACACAGTTGCTCGGTTACCATTAAGTGGATTCAAGCCGGACAGCGGGAGATCCGCGTCACAGCGCAATGGACATTTTAAAGGTAATTTCCGATTGATCTGACTTATGTTTACCGTAAATGCGGTTTCTACGGACAAGGAAACATTGCCTTTAAAAAGGGCGACTGCCCCACTATTGAATCAGTGGGACAGTCGCTTGGAGAACTCACAGTTGTGTCTGACAGTGTCTGTGTGTCTCCTGCAGGAGTCTGAGTGGACACTGTGGATCTCCACGCGTACGAAGGGGTCCAGGGCCTTGCCGCTCCGCGGAACAGGCAGGTTGGAGCCACTGATAACCTTCACACAAGGGACAGGGACAGAGACATGAGCTGTTAGTGTTTTTGCCTCTGAACACTTTACATTAATTCTGTCTCTGTGAACCCAGAGACGGTTGAACCCAGCATGCCATGGCGTAAGACATACATACATACAGACAGACACAGGTGGTTGACACAGACAGACAGACAGACAGACAGACAGACAGACAGACAGACAGACAGACAGACAGACAGACAGACAGACAGACAGACAGGTGGTAGACAGGCAGGTGGTAAACAGACAGACAGACAGGTGGTAGACAGACTTTACATTAATTCTGTCTCTGTGAACCCAGAGACAGTTGAACCCAGCATGCCATGGCGTAAGACATACATACATACAGACAGACAGACAGACAGACAGACAGACAGACAGACGTGGTAGACAGACAGACAGACAGACAGGTGGTAGACAGACAGGCAGACAGAGAGGTGGTAGACAGACAGACAGACAGACAGACAGGTGGTAGACAGACAGACAGGCAGGTGGTAAACAGACAGACAGACAGACAGGTGGTAGACAGACAGACAGACAGACAGGCAGGCAGGTGGTAAACAGACAGACAGACAGACAGACGGGTGGTAGACAGGCAGGTGGTAAACAGACAGACAGACAGGTGGTAGACAGACAGACAGAGACAGGTGGTAGACAGACAGACAGGTGGTAGACAGACAGACAGACAGGTGGTAGACAGACAGACAGACAGGTGGTAGACAGACAGGTGGTAGACAGACAGACAGACAGACAGACAGACAGACAGACGGACGGACGGACGGACAGACAGACAGACAGACAGACAGGTGGTAGACAGACATTGGAATTTCAGTTTCCTTACTGAATTCCAAATTAAATTTTTCTCATTGCTTTTCAATGAGGATGTAAATGTTCAATCTGATGGGGCGTGTGTTCTTCTGCCTGCCTCGGGGCCTGGTGCCAGGGATTCATCAGCACTAGGAGTGGGCATGGGGGAGAGAACCGAGTGAGCGAGGGAAGGAGGGAGGGAGGAAGGAAGTAGAAGTGTAATTACACCAGTCTGGCAGGCTTATCTGTAGTCCACTCTCTCCTCTTCTCTCGTCCCTATGCCCAACCCTGATCAAAGACAAACCTGCATGCAGTTATCTGGGTATGCCTGCCTGGCACCGATGGATCCGCCTCACTCAGGAAACGGGAAGTCAATGACCCCCCCCAACTGCCTCATAGTGGTGCTATAGGTATTGTGAGGTTTGATCATCAGTCCAGTGATTACCAGGCTGGTGTTACATGTGTCGGACTGAACTGTGTGATGGACTGATCCGTGACTCATTGATTTAGGGTAAGGGGGAACTATGCATGACTATGGGGTTTCTGGGGGGTTATGGTAATTACACACAATCCCAAAACTCACTCAGATTGGGTCAGTGAGGTCCATTCTTCTGCTCAAGGAAACCGAATGTTAGGAAATATATTGGTAAAACAGTATACCAAATAGATTGGTAAAACAGTATACCAAATAGATTGGTAAAACAGTATGCCAAATAGATTGGTAAAACAGTATACCAAATAGATTGGTAAAACCGTATGCCAAATAGATTGGAAAAACATTATGGGAAATAGATTGGTAAAACCGTATGCCAAATAGATTGGTAAAACAGTATACCAAATAGATTGGTAAAACAGTATACCAAATAGATTGGTAAAACAGTATACCAAATAGATTGGTAAAACAGTATACCAAATAGATTGGTAAAACCGTATACCAAATAGATTGGTAAAACAGTATACCAAATAGATTGGTAAAACCGTATACCAAATAGATTGGTAAAACCGTATACCAAATAGATTGGTAAAACAGTATACCAAATAGATTGGTAAAACAGTATACCAAATAGATTGGTAAAACAGTATGGGAAATATATCCATAGAGTTGAAAAGGAAGCAGCGTTATTTTCTTACCTCTTCTAGTTGAATTATTCAATACAGCAGCATACCTATTTATAAGTGAACATTATTCTATTTATAAATCCGATTCCACTGGACTTGAAAGCTCTGCAGGGCTTTCTAGGAGGCTTTCCCTGGAGTGGAGTACCAGACCTGAAGCACAGGATGTTGATACATAAAGGTGTTTTTTCCCCACCTCTGATAAGAGAATACATGTATTTTTCATGCGCAGGGGGAGTCTAGTTTCGTCTACTGAAGCAATAAGGCCCGAGAGGGTATGGCATATGGCTAATATACCACGGTTAAAGGGCTGTTCTTACTCACAACGCAATGCAGAGTGCCTGGATTTACAGTCCTTAGCTGTGGTTAATTTGCCTTATACCACAAACCCCCAGAGGTGCCTTATTGCTATTATAAACTGGTTAACAACGTAATTACAAAAGTAAACAGGTCATTCTACGTCATACCCGTGGTATATTGTCTGTTATAAACTGGGTGGTTTGAGCCCCGAATGCTGATTGGCTGACAGCCAATCAATAAGTGCATTGAGCACGTCGTCTCCACAGTGACTGTACGTACAGACCCCTACCAGAAGCCATGGATTACAGGCAACATCCTCACTGAGCTAAAGGGTAGAGCTGCCTCTTTCAATGTAGCTTATAAGAAATCCTGCTATGCCCTGCGACGAAACATCAAACAGGCAAAGCATCAATACAGGACTAAGATTGAATCCTACTACACCGGCTCTGACGCTCGTTGATGTAGCAGGGCTGGCAAATCCCTGTAGCTCATTAGACTACGCCAAAGGGATTCCCGGGAGCACGTAGAATGTATGCACACATGACTGTAAGAGCTGCCCAGCATATATTATATATATATTATTATTACAGACTACAAAGGGAAGCACAGCTGCGAGCTGCCCAGTGACACGAGCCTACCAGACGAGCTAAATTACTTCTATGCTCGCTTCGAGGCAAGCAACACTGAGGCATGCATGAGAGCATCAGCTGTTCTGGAGGACTGAGTGATCACGCTCTCCGTAACAGACGTGAGTGAGTAAGACCTTTAAACAGGTCAACATTCACAAGGCTGCGGGGCCAGACGGATTACCCAGACGTGTGCTCCGGGCATGTGCTGACCAACTGGCAGGTGTCTTCACTGACATTTCCAACATGTCCCTGATTGAGTCTGTAATACCAACATGTTTCAAGCAGACCACCATAGTCACTGTGCCCAAGAACACAAAGGCAACCTGCCTAAATGACTACAGACCCGTAGCACTCACGTCCGTAGCCATGAAGTGCTTTGAAAAGCTGATAATGGCTCACATCAACACCATTATCCCAGAAACCTTAGACCCACTCCAATTTGCATACCGCCCCAACAGATCCACAGATGATGCAATCTCTATTGCACTCCACACTGCCCTTTCCCACCTGGACAAAACGGAACACCTATGTGAGAATGTTGTTCATTGACTACAGCTCAGCATTCAACACCATAGTGCCGTCAAAGCTCATCACTAAACTAAGGATCCTGGGACTAAACACCTTCTGCAACTTGATCCTGGACTTCCTGACGGTCCGCCCCCAGGTGGTACGGGTAGGTAACAACACATCTGCCACGCTGATCCTCAACATGGGGTTCCATAGGGGTGCGTGCTTAGCCCCCTCCTGTACTCCCTGTTCACCCACAACTACTTGGCCAGACACGACTCCAACACAATCATTAAGTTTGCAGACAACACATCAGTGGTAGGCCTGATCACCGACAACGACGTGACAGCCTATAGGGAGGAGGTCAAAGACCTGGTCGTTTGGTGCCAGGACAACAACCTCTCCCTCAACATAACCAAGACTAAGGAGATGATTGTGGACTACAGGAAAACGTTAGCCTCTATATAGCCTCTCTACTGTGTATAGCCTCTCTACTGTATATAGCCTCTCTACTGTGTATAGCCTCTCTACTGTATATAGCCTCTCTACTGTGTATAGCCTCTCTACTGTATATAGCCTCTCTACTGTATATAGCCTCTCTACTGTATATAGCCTCTTTACTGTATATAGCCTCTCTACTGTATATAGCCTCTCTACTGTATATAGCCTCTCTACTGTATATAGCCTCTCTACTGTATATAGCCTCTCTACTGTATATAGCCTCTCTACTGTATATAGCCTCTCTACTGTATATAGCCTCTTTACTGTATATAGCCTCTCTACTGTATATAGCCTCTCTACTGTATATAGCCTCTCTACTGTATATAGCCTCTCTACTGTATATAGCCTCTCTACTGTATATAACCTCTCAACTGTATGTAGCCTCTCTACTGTATATAGCCTCTCAACTCTACTGTATATAGCCTCTCTACTGTATATAGCCTCTCTACTGTATATAGCCTCTCTACTGTATATAGCCTCTCTACTGTATATAGCTCACTCTCTACTGTATATAGCCTCTCTACTGTATATAGTCTCTCTACTGTATATAGCCTCTACTACTCTGTATATAGCCTCTCTACTGTATATAGCCTCTCTACTGTATATAGCCTCACTACTGTATATAGCCTCTCTACTGTATATAGCCTCTCTACTGTATATAGCCTCTCTACTGTATATAGCCTCTTTACTGTATATAGCCTCTCTACTGTATATAGTTCTCTCTACTGTATATAGCATATCCTCTCTACTGTATATAGCCTCTAAACTTTGATTTACTGTATATAGCCTCTCTACTGCCTTTATATAGCCTCTCTACTGTACCCATAGCCTCTCTACTGTATATAGCCTCTCTACTGTATGACTGAAACTGGTCTTTGCCTCCCTACTGTATATAACCTCTCAACTGTTATGTAGCCAGTAGGTTAGAGGTGGAGACAGTAGGTATATAGACCTAGGTTAGGTGTATATAGCCTCTCTACGCAGTAGGTTGTATAGAGGTAGCAGTAGGTTAGAGGTCTCTACTGTATATAGTCTCTCTACTGTATATAGCCTCTTACTGTATATAGCCTCTCTACTGTATAGAGGTGGAGACGTAGGTTAGATGTAGAGCCTCTCTACTGTATGTAGCCTCACTACTGTATATAACCTCTCTACTGTATATAGCCTCTCTACTGTATGTAGCCTCACTACTGTATCTGTATATAGCCTTCCTAATGTTATTTTCACTGTCTTTTTACTGTTGTTTTATTTCTTTACTTACCTATTGTTCATCTAATACCTTTTTCGCACCATTGGTTAGAGCCTGTAAGTAAGCATATCACTGTAAGGTCTACCTAGGTGGACACCTGTAGGTATTAGAGACGCACGTGACAAATAAACTTTGATTTGATTTGTATTTCTAAGGCATTCCACTGCGCTTGGCCTTTGAGTGTATTTGGAATGGTACCGTGTCTTGTGAATAAAACCCATAAGCATCTCTAGGTTTTCGTGCACTGGAGCAGCTAGGTTTACATATACAGTACAAGTAAAAGGACAACGTTGAGCCTTGAGTCTGCTAATGTAGAGACCGGGCGGCCAGAGCCTGTTGACTAACAAACTGAAACTGGTCTTTGACTTCCCAGAGGATAATGTGAGACCAGTCTATCTATGTTGCTGTAGGAAGTGAATGCAGTAGGGAAGGTAACCGCAAAAAGTTATAGAGGTAGAGACGCAGTAGGTTAGAGGTAGAGGTGAGACGCAGAGGTAGAGGTTAGAGGTAGGTTAGAGAGACGCAGGTTAGAGGTAGGTTAGAGGTAGAGACGCAGTAGGTTAGAGGTAGAGAGGCAGTAAGTGGAGAAGCAGTAGGTTAGAGGTGGAGACGCAGTAGGTTAGAGGTAGAGACGCAGTAGGTTAGAGGTAGAGAAGCAGTGAGTTAGAGGTAGAGAGACAGTAGGTTAGAAGTAGAGAAGCAGTGAGTTAGAGTAGAGACGCAGTAGGTTACGCAGAGGTAGAGAGACGCAGTAGGTTAGAGGTAGAGAAGCAGTAGGTTAGGGGTAGAGACGCAGTAAGTTAGATGTAGAGACGCAGTAGGTTAGAAGTAGAGACGCAGTAGGTTAGAGGAAGACAGTAAGTTTGAGATAGAGAGAGCAGTAAGTAGAGAAGCAGTAAGTTAGAGGTAGAGACGCAGTAGGTTAGAGGTAGAGACGCAGTAGGTTAGAGGTAGAGACGCAGTAGGTTAGAGGTAGAGACGCAGTAGGTTAGAGGTAGAGACGCAGTAGGTTAGAGGTAGAGACGCAGTAGGTTAGAGGTAGAGACGCAGTAGGTTAGAGGTAGAGACGCAGTAGGTTAGAGGTAGAGACGCAGTAGGTTAGAGGTAGAGACGCAGTAGGTTAAGTAGAGAAGCAGTAGGTTAGAGGTGGAGACGCAGTAGGTTAGAGGTAGAGACGCAGTAGGTTAGAGGTAGAGACGCAGTAGGTTAGAGGTAGAGACGCAGTAGGTTAGAGGTAGAGACGCAGTAAGTTAGAGGTAGAGACGCAGTAGGTTAGAGGTGGAGACGCAGTAGGTTAGTAGGTTAGAGGTAGAGACGCAGTAGGTTAGAGGTTAGAGAAGCAGTAGGTTAGATGTAGAGATGCAGTAGGTTTGAGCAGTAGGTTAGAGACGCAGTAGGTTTGAGGTAGAGACGCAGTAAGTTAGAGGTAGAGACGCAGTAGATGTAGAGACGCAGTAAGTTAGAGGTAGAGAATGTAGAGACGCAGTAAGGTTAGATGTAGAGACGCAGTAGGTTAGAGGTAGAGACGCAGTAAGTTAGAGGTAGAGACGCAGTAAGTTAGAGAAGCAGTAAGTTAGAGGTAGAGATGCAGTAGGTAAGTAGAGACGCAGTAGGTTAGAGGTAGAGACGCAGTAGGTTAGAGGTAGAGACGCAGTAGGTTAGAGGTAGAGAAGCAGTAAGTTAGAGGTAGAGACGCAGTAGGTTAGAGGTAGAAGGTAGAGATAAATAGGTTAGAGACCAGGTTAGATAGGATGGAGACCCCTCCCCGCAGTAGGTTAGAGGTAGACACCCCTGGAGACCCAGTAGGTTAGAGGTAGAGACCTCCCACACAACACGCCCCAGTAGGTTAGAGGTAGAGACCAGTAGGTTAGAGGTAGAGAAGCAGTAAGTTAGACAGACCCTCCCACAAAACACCCCTCCCCAGGTTACACTCCCTCCCAGGTTTGACAACACCTCCCACACAACACCCCTCCCCAGTAAGTAGAGAACAGTAAGTTAGAGGTAGAGATGCACCCCTCCAGTAGGTTATAGGTAGAGAACAACGTTAGAGGTAGAGACCCTAAGTTAGAGGTAAAGGTAGAGATAAACAGATAGGATGGACACCCCTCTCCCCACACACCCCCCCCACACAACACCTCCCTCCCCTCCTCCCACATTCCTCCCCCCCCCTCCCCTCCTCCAACACCCCTCCCCACACTCCCACGCTTTTATCCAAGCGACTTACAGTCATGTGTGCCCATTCATTCCTGGGTGGTCCCGGGGGACAACCCACTACCCTGGCGTTACCCCCATGCTCTACCAACCTACAGGACCCTTACACAACACTCCCTCCCCACACAACACTCCCTCCCCACACACCCCCTCCCCACACAACACTCCCTCCCCTCCTCCCACATTCCTCCCCTCCCACACAACACTCCCTCCCCTCTTCCCACATTCCTCCCCACTCACACACCCACATCCTTGCATCACACAGTTCTATTACCTTCAGCAGTAGGTGTGCTGGCTTCAGGTTGTGACGGTAACTGTTTGGATTAAAGCCCCACTGATTGGTTCTGAGGAAGAGGGGTTTGAGGACGTAACCACAGCCACCGTTGTCCTGGAAACGCCCGTTGTTCAGGTCCATGGGCAGGCCCAACGACTGGAAGTTCAGAGCCACTGTAAGAAGAGTCCATATGACACAATGTCAGCATTGCCACACGGGCACAGACAAGACCAGACAGATAACATTCTCCAGCCCTCCGTCAACCTAGATTAGACTGGGATTGGACTACAAGACACAAATGTAAACATTCAATGCATTTCCTTACAGTTCAACATTACCAGGCACAGCCAGGGGTCTTTGAATATAGTTTGATTTGTTTATTGAAACGTTGTGTTTTGTCTTATGTCAAATAGAATGACAAAGGTGATTCATCTCCTTCTGCCTTCAAGCAATTAAAAATGATGTTGTCATCAATCTCAGTCTTACCAAAGAAACAAATTTGTCATGAGAGGAATAAGAAGTGAATGTCTGTGCCATAAATACATTTGATTTTTTGCAAAGTTTTTTTGTGTGACTATTCTCAAATGTAACGTCAAGTTTATTTTTCATAATGAATGAATTGAAGATCGTATTGACTCAAGCTCTCACATTTAAACACAGCAAAAGAAAGATTGATCACACCAAGCGGTCCAAAGACCATTACGTTCTAATTTACATTCCTGGAAGTTTTGGTGTGAACATGGAGCTCATTCAAAACGTTTTCTGTCCACCTACCCATCTGTGAGCCCACATTCCAGAACACCTGAGGGTTGTAGTTGGAGGACAGGGTTCTAGAGGCTGCTGGGTAAATCCTGGTGATGAACACCATGTTGTGCTGGACGAAATCTGGAGCTGAGAGATGAGAACATGTGGTTTTTTGTACATTTCTCTGGATACGATGAGACTGCTATATGAACTAAAATGACACGAGGAGACTAGGAAAGTACATGGTAACTTCATTAGCATCACATGACTAGAAGTTACGGTCATCATTTGACCTTATCAGATTCGGTGAAGAAGAAGGATAAGCATTTGTCACAAACTACTGATTAAATTGGTATTACTCGTTCAGGGACAGGGTGTCCTTGCAGCATTATACATAGACTTTGTGCTTTAAAAAATGCCACATCAAGGAGCCATTATAGCAACAAGAGGCTGATAATGGCTGTTGAGTGAAATCCATCACAACTCATCTGTCACTGCGTCATTCCCCTCCACTCTATCTCCGTAGCACAATGACTTGTTTACTGATTGTGCTTTGAATTCCAATCCAATCTCAACCGTCTCTCTTTTCATTCAAATCTCAACAGTCTCTTTTCATTCAAATCTCAACAGTCTCTTTTCATTCCAATTCTCAACCGTCTTTTTTCCCCTTTTCACTAACAGTATGAATATGAGACACTCAAACTCCTGTTTTTACTGCTGCCTGTGTTCAACACTTGATACATTGCTAGATACTTGCAAATGTGGTTCCCCCCTCTCCCCATGTGCAGTTTGAAACACTAATTTGTTAAGTCTTCCAAGGTACAAACCTGAGGTCTTGACCAGCTTGTGAGCCTTCTTCTCCCCAGTGAGGTATTCTCATAGTACTGCTGGTGTTCTCTGGCATGGCTGAAGCTGTGGAACTTCACTGACTTGGTGTAGACCACCAGGTTAGATAGAGACTCAGCAACTACTGCTGCCTTCTTCCTCTTTGAGAGAGAGAGAGAGAGAGAGAGAGAGAGAGAGAGAGAGAGAGAGAGAGAGAGAGAGAGAGAGAGATTGCAAGAGAGAGAGAACAATAAACACATTAAGGTTGTGACTAGGGTTAGGGTTAAACTGGCGAGTGGAAATTAAACTCTGGGGTTAGGATTAAGGTTAGGACAGGACAACCTCACTGACCCTGCTTTTGTGCTATTGTTTATAAGGAGATGTACAGGTAAAGTTTATCTGTGTCCTCTAATCTAATATACCAGTGTATAATACCTGATATCATACCTCATTAAGAACCCTGACTTACTTTCTTCCGTTTCAATTTGGAATGGTGCTTTGTTTTGAGATTAGGCTCCTCTTCCTCATCATCATCTTCATCCTCTTCCTCACTGTCTTCCCCCTCTGAGTCTCTCTCCCTCCTGTCCTCTGAGTCTCTCTCCCTCCTGTCCTCTGAGTCTCTCTCCCTCCTGTCCTCTGAGTCTCTCTCCCTCGTGTCCTCTGTCTCTGCCTCACTCTGAGGACTGAGCTTTTTGTTCTTAATCAGGATTTTATATTTCAGCTCCTGTCAACCCAGAGACATAATCCACATATCTGATCTGTCTCAGCGGGAAAGAGACGGTCAAGAAAAACGTTTCACAAAGAAAATGTTTTACGTTTCTGGGTCCAGTGGCAGGCGTTGATATGCGTAGCCTTATCGTGGCTTTCTTTTGCCGACTATCAATTAATGGACTTGTTTTCTACCGATTGTAAATAGTAAACACCATGTTATGGTGTGGGACATTCATTGTATGACAAGAAAAAACAAGCAGGTCTATTTCACTTCAGCAGATGGCATAACCTGGCCATCCACAATTCACCTGAAACTGGAGTCTTATATCTCCCTCACTAGCTTTACGCATCAGTTGTCAGAGCAGCGAACCGATCTACTCATCCCCATATTGTTATTTATTTATTGCTTTGCACCCCAGTATCTCTACTTGCACATTCATCTTCTGCACATCTATCACTCCAGTGTTTAATTTCTAAATTGTAATTATTTTGCCTCTATGGCCTATTTATTGCCTTATACCTCCCTAATCTTACTACATTTCAACACACTGTATATAGATAGACTTTTCTATTGGGTTATGTACATAACCCATCTATAATTTAGCCCATACAACTACCTCTTCCCTTACAGTATTTATTTATTTTGCTCCTTTTGCACCCCATTATTTTTATTTCTACTTTGCACATTCGTCCACTGCGAATCTACCATTCCAGTGTTTTACTTGCTATATTGTATTTACTTCGCCACCATGGCCTTTTTTTGCCTTTACCTCCCTTATCTCACCTCATTTGCTCATATTGTATATGGACTTATTTTTCTACTGTATTAATGACTGTATGTTTGTTTTACTCCATGTGTAACTCTGTGTTGTTGTATGTGTCGAACTGATTTGCTTTGTCTTGGCCAGGTCGCAATTGTAAATGAGAACTTGTTCTCAACTGGCCTACCTGGTTGAGAACGAGGGGAGGGGGTAGGGAGGGGGAACCAGAGAGGGAGGGCCGTGGGGCTAGGGAGGGGGAACCGGAGAGGAGGGCTGGGGGTTAGGGAGGGGGAACCAGAGAGGGGGACTGGGGGTTAGGGAGGGGGAACCGGAGAGGGAGGGCTGGGGGTTAGGGAGGGGGAACCGGAGAGGGAGGGCTGGGGGTTAGTGAGGGGGAACTAGAGAGGGAGGGCCGTGGGGCTAGGGAGGGGGAACCGGAGAGGGAGGGATAGGGGTTAGGGAGGGGGAACCAGAGAGGAGGGCCGTGGGGCTAGGGAGGGGGGAACCGGAGAGGGAGGGCCGTGGGGCTAGGGAGGGGGGAACCGGAGAGGGAGGGCTAGGGGTTAGGGAGGGGGGAACCGGAGAGGGAGGGCTGGGGGCTAGGGAGGGGGGAACCGGAGAGGGGGGGCTGGGGGTTAGGGAGGGGGGAACCGGAGAGGGAGGGCTGGGGGTCAGGCAGGGGGATCCGGAGAGGGAGGGCCATGGGGCTAGGGAGGGGGAACCGGAGAGGAGGGCTGGGGTCAGGGAGGGGGATCCGGAGAGGGAGGGCTAGGGGTTAGGAGGGGGAACCGGAGAGGGAGGGGAAACGGAGAGGGAGGGCTGGGGGTTAGGGAGGGGGAACCAGAGAGGGAGGGCCGATGGTTTACTGGGAGGGGTTTCTGGGTGGGAATGGGCCGATGGTTTCTCTGTGGGTCCTGCTTTAAGTTTAATTAATGGGTTTATCAACATAACATGTTTTTTTACCAGGTAAGTTGACTGAGAACACATTCTCATTTACAGCAATAACCTTTGTAATAGTTACAGGTAAGAGAGGATGAATGAGCCAATTAAAAGCTGAAGATGATTAAGGTGACCATGGTCAGATTAGGAAATTAGTCAGGACACCCCTACTCTTACAATAGTGCCATGGGATCTTCAGTGATCACAGAGAGTCAGGACACCCGTTTAACACTCAATCTGAAAAATGGCACCCTACACAGGGCAAAGTCCCCAATCACTGCCCTGGGGCATTGGGATATTTATTTTTAGACCAGAGAAAAGGGTGCCTCCTACTGGCCCTCCAACACCACTTCCAGCAGCATCTGGTCTCCCATCCAGGGACTGACCAGGACCAACCCTGCTTAGCATCAGAAGCAAGTCAGCAGTGGGATACAGGGTGGTACGCTGCTGGCTAATAATAACAATGCCATCATTAATATAACATTCCTTTTTTTGAAAAACGATTTTGCAACGCTAGCTATTCTCTCTTGGAATTTGAAAGGACTAAATGGCCTTACCAAACGTTCCAGCTGTCTTGATATTCTAGCAAGAAACCATATTGATACAGCAATGCCCCGAGAAACACGTTGGCTCCATCAGGTCACACAGCGAATGCGGAACCATTTGTATGTACTGGTTGCTTTTTCATCAGCCCCGAACAAAACTAAAGGTCTCATCATAATGATACATAACTCAAAATCACCAGGTAAAGGTGAAGCTCTTGAAGGCAGAATCACTTTCCTTGACCCTCTAGAGTCAATTTGTCCACTTGGCTCGCTGGAAAACTATTCTGAACAAAAATATATATGAAAATATATATACGCAACATGTAAAGTGTTGGTCCCATGTTTCATGAGTTGAAAGAGAAGATCCCAGAAATGTTCCATATGCACAAAAGCTTATTTTGAGAAGAAGAAAAATTACACATTTCTACACATCCCTGTTAGTGAGCATTTCTCCATTGCCAAGATAATCCATCCACCTGACAGGTGTGGCATATCAAGCTGATTAAACAGCATGATCATTACACAGGACCGTATAAAAGGCCACTCTAAAATGTGCAGTTTTGTCACACAACACAATGACATAGACATCTCAAGTTTCGTAAGGGTGGAGGTGCAATTGGCATGCCGACTGCAGGAATGTCCACCAACGCTGTTACCAGATAATTTTATATTACATTCTCTACCACAAGCCACCTCAAACAAACATTTTGTAGAACTTCACACAGTCACTGAAGAGGAGACAACATTCCACAGGCCACAATCAACAACCTGATCAACTCCATGCGAAGGAGATGTGTCGCTGCATGAGTCAAATGGTGGTCACACCAGACACTGATTAGTTCTTTGAACCACACCGCTACTTAAAAAAAAAAGAAGATCTGTTAGCAACAGATGCATATCTGTATTCCAAGTCATGTGACATCCATGTATTAGGGCCTAATTTATTTATTTAAATTGACGGATTTGTAACTCAGTAAAATCTTTGACATTGCTGCATGTTGAGAATATATTCCCATAAAGATCTGTGAGTTTGCTAGAGAGGAGGGTGTGGGGGGGTAGAGATGTGTTTCTAGTGGGAGGGTGTGGGGGGGGGGTAGAGATGTGTTTCTAGTGGGAGGTGTGGGGGGAGGTAGAGATGTGTTTCTAGTGGGAGGGTGTGGGGGAAGGTAGAGATGTGTTTCTAGTGGGAGGTGTGGTGGGGGTAGGTAGAGATGTGTTTCTAGTGGGAGGGTGTGGGGGAAGGTAGAGATGTGTTTCTAGTGGGAGGGTGTGGGGGGAAGGTAGAGATGTGTTTCTAGTGGGAGGGTGTGGTGGGGGGTAGGTAGAGATGTGTTTCTAGTGGGAGGGTGTGGGGGAGGTAGAGATGTGTTTCTAGTGGGAGGGTGTGGTGGGGGGTAGGTAGAGATGTGTTTCTAGTGGGGAGGGTGTGGGGGGGAAGGTAGAGATGTGTTTCTAGTGGGGAGGTGTGGGGGAGGTAGAGATGTGTTTCTAGTGGGAGGGTGTGGGGGGTAGAGATGTGTTTCTAGTGGGAGGGTGTGGGGGGGCAGGTAGAGATGTGTTTCTAGTGGGAGGGGTGTGGGGGGGGCAGGTAGAGATGTGTTTCTAGTGGGAGGGTGTGGGGGGGGCAGGTAGAGATGTGTTTCTAGTGGGAGGGTGTGGGGGGCAGGTAGAGATGTATTTCTAGTGGGACGGTGTGGGGTGGCAGGTGGAGATGTGTTTCTAGTGGGAGGGTGGGGGGCAGGTGGAGATGTGTTTCTAGTGGGAGGGTGTGGGGGGCAGGTAGAGATGTGTTTCTAGTGGGAGGGTGTGGGGGGTAGGTAGAGATGTGTTTCTAGTGGGAGGGTGTGGGGGGCAGGTAGAGATGTGTTTCTAGTGGGAGGGTGTGGGGGGGCAGGTAGAGATGTGTTTCTAGTGGTGGGAGGGTGGGGGGGGGCAGGTACAGATGTGTTTCTCGTGGGAGGTGTGGGGGGACCAGGTAGAGATGTGTTTCTAGTGGGGGGGTGCAGGTAGAGATGTGTTTCTAGTGGGAGGGTGTGGGGGGGCAGGTAGAGATGTGTTTCTAGTGGGAGGGTGTGGGGGGGCAGGTAGAGATGTGTTTCTCATGGGGGGGCAGGTAGAGATGTGTTTCTAGTGGGGGCAGGTAGAGATGTGTTTCTAGTGGGGGGCAGGTAGAGATGTGTTTCTAGTGGGGGCAGGTAGAGATGTGTTTCAACTGAGGGGCAGGTAGAGATGTGTTTCTACTGGGGGGGCAGGTAGAGATGTGTTTCTAGTGGGGGGGCAGGTAGAGATGTGTTTCTACTGGGGGGGCAGGAAAACATCTCACTTTTTTTTTTAAATAACACCTCACAACACTTCAAGACATAAATATAATTACTTATAATCTATTAAACTTTAGGAAAAACAAATAACTTTAGGAGCAACAGCAAGATAGTGGGTTTAATTCCCAGGACCACCCGTATGTAAAATATATGCACACATGACTGTAAGTCGCTTTGGATAAAAGCATCTGCTAAATAGCATATTATATATTATTATATATTATTAACTTTACTTAATACTCTGGATAAATCTTTCTGCCACGCCCATTGTTGAATATCTTTGTCAATACAGGGTTTACAATGGTGTCCCATTTTCTTACCAATAGTATTAAGTGAAATATTATGTATAAATCGTTGAGTTCATATTGCCCCACGCAGTCAGTCAACAACACACACGTAGAATGGGAACCAACAGCACCGGATGTTAAATCCCTTATATGTTTTCAAATCAAAGTCAATATCACAGAACTCTGGTTTCACTTGATGAGCAGCAATGTGTTGAGAGTTAAGAAACGGTGGTTTGGTATTTTTTCAAACGCCATCTTGGTTCCATAACCATATACAAACAACGGCAGGCGGAACTGAAAATATATTATATCCTTAAAAGCATCCAGAGCCGAAATCAATACAAATGGGGATAGTGGAATCTTCTCCACCAGTAAATAGCCTCACATACCTTTCACTTAGAATTTGATACCTTTAAAATCCATGTGGTTACTTCCGGCAATCCTTCCTCAAACATTCTCAAATCAAATCTAATTTTATTTGTCACATTACACATGGTTATCAGATGTTAATGCGAGTGTTGCGAAATGCTTGTGCTTCTAGTTCCGACAATGCAGTAATAACCAACGAGTAATCTCGCTAACAATTCCAAAACAACTACCTTATACACATAAGTGTAAAGGGATAAAGAATATGTACATAAAGATATATGAATGAGTGATGGTACAGAGCGGCATAGGCAACATGACAGTGCCTTTGAAAATAATTGTACTTTTTTCCACATTTTGTTATTTTACAGCCTTATTCAAAGATATATTAAACCGTTTTTACCCCCTCATTAATCTACACAATACCCCATAATGACATCACAATACCCCATAATGACATCACAATACCCCATCATGACAAAGCTAAAAACAGGTTTTTAGAAATGTTTACATAAGTATTCAGACCCGTTACTCAGTACTTTGTTGAAGCCCGTTTAGCAGAGATTACAGGCTCAAGTATTTTTGGGGTATGACGCTACAAGCTTGAAACACCTGTATTTGGGGAGTTTCTCGCATTCTTCTCTGCAGATCCTCTCAAGCTCTGTCAGGTTGGATGGGGAGCGTCGCTGCACAGCTATTTTCAGGTCTCTCCAGAGATGTTAGATCGGGTTCAAATCCGGGCTCTGGTTGGGCCACTCAAGGACATTCAGAGACTTGTCCTGAAGCCACTCCTGCATTGTTTTGTTGTGTGATTAGGTCGTTGTCCTGTTGTAAGTTGAACCTTCGCCCCAGTCTGAGGTCCTGAGCGCTCTGGAGCAGGTTATCATCAAGGATCTCTCTGTACTTTGCTCCGTTCATCTTTGCCTCGATCCTGACTAGTCTCCCAGTCCCTGCCACTGAAAACATCCCCACACCATGATGCTGCCACCATCATGCTTCACTGTAGGGATGGTGCCAGGCTTCCTCCAGACATGACACTTGGCATTTAGGCCAAAGAGTTCAATCTTGGTTTCATCAGACCAGAGAATCTTGTTTCTCATGGTCTGAGAGTCTTTAGGTGCCTTTTGGCAAACTCAAGTGGGCTGTCATGTGCCATTTACTGAGGAGTGGCTTCCGTGTGGACACTCTACCATAAAGGCCTGATTGGTGGAGTGCTGCAGAGATGGTTGTTCTTCTGGAAGGTTCTCCAGGTTCTCCCCATCATTTTTGGTAACCTTTCCCAGATCTGTGCCTCAACACTATCCTGTCTCGGAGCTCTACGGACAATTCCTTTGACCTCATGGCTTGGTTTTACTCTGAAATGCACTGTCAACTGTGGGACCTTATATAGACAGTGTGTGTCTTTCCAAATCATGTCCAATCAATTTCCTTTACCACAGGTGGACTCCAATCAAGTTGAAGAAACATCTCAAGGATGATCAATGGAAACACACCTGAACTCAATTTCGAGTCTCATAGTAAAGGGTCTGAATACTTATGCAAATAAGGCATTTCTGTTTTTATTTTATTTTATACATTTGCTAAAATAGTATTACTATTAGTATTATTACTATTAGTATTATAATTATTATTACTATTAGTATTAATATTATTATTACTATTAGTATTACTATTACCATTAATATTATAATTACTATTAGTAATATTAGTATTACTATTAGTATTATAATTATTATTACTATTAGTATTACTATTACTATTAGTATTATCATTATTATTACTATTAGTATTATAATTACTATTATTGCTATTAGTATTATTATTACTATTAGTATTACTATTACTATTATTATTACTATTAGTATTACTATTACCATTAGTATTATAATTACTAGTATTACTATTAGTATTAGTATTACTATTATTATTAGTATTACTATTACCGTTAGTATTATAATTACTATTATTGCTATTAGTATTATTATTACTATTAGTATTACTATTACCATTAATATTATAATTACTATTAGTAATATTAGTATTACTATTAGTATTACTATTACTATTAGTATTATAATTACTATTATTGCTATTAGTATTATTATTACTATTAGTATTACTATTACTATTATTATTACTATTAGTATTAATATTACCATTAGTATTATAATTACTATTATTACTATTAGTATTAGTATTACTATTATTATTAGTATTACTATTACCATTAGTATTATAATTACTATTATTACTATTGCTATTAGTATTATTATTACTATTAGTATTGCTATTAGTATTACTATTAGTATTGCTATTACTATTAGTATTGCTATTAGTATTATTACTCTTACTCTTTTTACTATTAGTATTACTATTATTACTATTAGTATTACTATTACCATTATTATTACTACTACTATTACTATAAGTACTATACCATAGAGCAGCTATCATGCAGGCTACATTTCACCTTTCAGTCATTCAGCAGACACTCTCATCCAGAGCTACTTACAGTTAGATGAGTTAGTCAGATGAGTTAGTTAGATGAGTTAGTCAGATGAGTTAGTCAGATGAGTTAGTTAGATGAGTTAGTCAGATGAGTTAGTCAGATGAGTTAGTTAGATGAGTTAGTCAGATGAGTTAGTCAGATGAGTTAGTTAGATGAGTTAGTCAAATGAGTTAGTCAGATGAGTTAGTCAAATGAGTTAGTTAGATGAGTTAGTCAAATGAGTTAGTCAGATGAGTTAGTTAGATGAGTTAGTTAGATGAGTTAGTCAGATGAGTTAGTTAGACTCGTTTTGACTACATTTCATGTGAGGCAGAGTGATTTAGTAACATGATCATTTGTGTGTAATAATAGTATATACAGTCGTGGCAAAAAAAAGTTTTGAGAATGACACAAATATTAATTTTCACAAAGTCTGCTGCCTCAGTTTGTATGATGGCAATTTGCATATACTCCAGAATGTTATGAAGAGTGATCAGATGAATTGCAAAGTCCCTCTTTGCCATGCAAATGAACTGAATCCCCAAAAACATTGTCACTGCATTCTAGCCCTGCCACAACAGGACCAGCTGACATCATGTCAGTGATTCTCGTTAACACATGTGGGGGGTTGACGAGAACAAGGCTAGAGATCACTCTGTCATGCTGATTGAGTTTGAATAACAGACTGGAAGCTTCAAAAGGAGGGTGGTGCTTGGAATCATTGACCTTTCTCTGTCAGCCATGGTTACCTGCAAGGAAACACGTGCCGTCATCATTGCTTTTGCACAAAAAGGGCTTCACAGGCAAGGATATTGCTGCCAGTAAGATTGCACCTAAATCAACCATTTATCGGATCATCAAGAACTTCAAGGAGAGCGGTTCAATTGTTGTGAAGAAGGCTTCAGGGCGCCCAAGAAAGTTCAGCAAGCGCCAGGACCGTCTCCTAAAGTTGATTCAGCTGCGGGCGCCACCAGTACAGAGCTTGCTCAGGAATGGCAGCAGGCAGGTGTGAGTGCATCTGCATGCACAGTGAGGCAATGACTTTTGGAGGATAGCCTGGTGTCAAGCAAAGAAGCCACTTCTCTCCAGGAAAAACATCAGGGACATACTGATATTCTGCAAAAGGTACAGGGATTGGACTGCTGAGGACTGGGGTAAAGTCATTTTCTCTGATGAATCCCCGATCCGATTGTTTGGGGCATCCGTAAAGCTTGTCCGGAGAAGACAAGGTGAGCGCTACCATGTCATGCCAACAGTAAAGCATCCTGAGACCATGTGTGGGGTTGCTTCTCAACCAGGGGAGTGGGGCTCACTAACAATTTTTGCCTAAGAACACAGCCATGAATAAAGAATGGTACCAACACATCCTCCGATAGCAACTTCTCCCAACCATCCAGGAACAGTTTGGTGATGAACAATGCCTTTTCCAGTATGATGGAGCACCTTGCCATAAGGCAAAAACGATAACTAAGTAGCTCGGGGAACAAAACATTGATATTTTGGGTCCATGACCAGGAAACTCCCCAGACCTTAATCCCATTGAGAACTTGTGGTCAATCCTCAAGAGGCGGGTGAACAAACAAAAACCCACAAATTCGGACAAACTCCAAGCATTGATTATACAAGAATGGGCTGCCATCAGTCAGGATGTGGCCCAGAAGTTAATTGACAGCATGCCAGGGCGGATTGCAGAGGACTTGAAAAAGAAGGGTCAACACTGCAAATATGGACTCTTTGCATCAACTTCATGTAATTGTCAATAAAAGCCTTTGACACTTATGAAATGTTTGTAGTTATACTTCAGTATCCATAGTAACATCTGACAATGATATCTAAAGACACTGAAGCAGCAAACTTTGTGAAAATTCATATTTGTGTCATTCTCAAATATGTTGGCCACGACTGTATGTTGTGACACCACATATGCTAGGACTGGCTTTCCGTACATGACTGTCTGTCACTAGAAGTACGGCTCATCTAAGATCACATGACGACTGAGTGACCGTGTATGAGTAGGGCTGAGAACTCAATTCAAATCAAGGTCAAGCTCTACACCCATTCAAACTTGTGCCACTTAATTATATTATTAAATATTCCTCAAAAGATGTAAAAATGTATGATTGATAGGTACATCAAATCATATTCTCACACAGTCATGTATAATAACCATCTATAACTTGTTTAAATAAATCTATATAACACACACACACATATAAACACGCACAAACACACACAAACATATACACACACAAACATATACAGACACATAAACACACACAAACACGCACACACACGTGCACACACACACACACACACATGCAAAACCTCTGTCCTCTAATCAGACAGTCATCACCAGCAAGCATCCTGTACCAGCCTCATTCCTACCCTATCAGACAGTCATCACCAGCAAGCAGCAAGCAGCCTGTGCCAGTCTCCTTCCTACCCTATCAGACAGTCATCACCAGCAAGCAGCCTGTGCCAGTCTCCCTTCCTACCCTATCAGACAGTCATCACCAGCAAGCAGCCTGTGCCAGTCTCATTCCTACCCTATCAGACAGTCATCACCAGCAGGGGTTCAAATAGAGGCAGTCTATTCCACAGATGAACGAACTGCCGGCAGGGGAATGAGGAAATCTAAATATGCATCCCAAATGGCACTCTATTCCCTATATAGTGAACTACTTTAGACCAGAGCCCTATGGTACTCTATTCCCTATATAGTGAACTACTTTAGACCAGAGCCCTATGGTACTCTATTCCCTATATAGTGAACTACTTTAGACCAGGGCCCTATAGAACCCTATTCCCTATATAGTGAACTACTTTAGACCAGAGCCCTATGGTACTCTATTCCCTATATAGTGAACTACTTTAGACCAGAGCCCTATGGTACTCTATTCCCTATATATAGTGCACTACTTTAGACCAGAGGCCTATAGAACCCTATTCCCTATATAGTGCACTACTTTAGACCAGAGCCCTATAGAACCCTATTCCCTATATATAATGCACTACTTTAGACCAGAACCCTATAGAACCCTATTCCCTATATATGTCACGCCTTGGTCTTAGTGTTTTGTGTTTTCGTTGATTGTTTGGTCAGGCCAGGTGTGACATGGGTTTGTTTTGTTGTATTTCGTATTGGGGTTTTGTAGTTATTGGGATTGCGGCTGAGTAGGGGTGTTGTATGGGCTTGGCTGCCTGAGGCGGTTCTCAATCAGAGTCAGGTGATTCTCATTGTCTCTGATTGGGAACCGTATTTAGGTAGCCTGGGTTTCGCTTTGTATTTCGTGGGTGATTGTTCCTGTCTCTGTGTAGTTTCACCAGATAGGCTGTAATTAGGTTTCACGTTCCGTTTGTTGTTGTTGTATCTATAAGTTATTTCATGTATCGCTTTTTTCATTAAAGACATGAGTAACCACCACGCTGCATTTCGGTCCGACTCTCTTTCTACAAACGAAGAACGCCGTTACAATATAGTGCACTACTTTAGACCAGGGCCCTATAGAACCCTATTCCCTATATAGTGCACTACTTTAGACCAGAGCCCTATAGAACCCTATTCCCTATATAGTGCACTACTTTAGACCAGAGCCCTATAGAACCCTATTCCCTATATAGTGCACTACTTTAGACCAGGGTTCCATTTGGGACAACTGAACTATTTAAACGCTGTTCATGCGGTAGACCTTTTCAGACGATCCCATCCATTGATTTCCCCGGATGGAGTGTGAGATTGGACAGCCCAGAGGATCTCATCTAAGGAATTAGATTCAATCAGATCAAACGTTAACCCGGCAAAAAGCAGACACCGGGAATAGCTGATGTTTTTTGGTGGTGTCGGAGGTGGAACTGAGCTGGAGCCATCATCTCCTCTGCCGGAGCTTCAACAACACAAACTGAGCATGGACATTATTGATCCAGTCCACATAACATCTCCTCTGTCGGAGCTTCAACAACACAAACTGAGCATGGACATTATTGATCCAGTCCACATAACATCTCCTCTGTCGGAGCTTCAACAACACAAACTCAGCATGGACATTATTGATCCAGTCCACATAACATCTCCTCTGTCGGAGCTTCAACAGCCCAAACTGAGCATGGACATTATTGATCCAGTCCACATAACATCTCCCTCTGCCGGAGCTTCAACAGCCCAAACTGAGCATGGACATTATTGATCCAGTCCACATAACATCTCCTCTGTCGGAGCTTCAACAACACAAACTGAGCATGGACATTATTGATCCAGTCCACATAACATCTCCTCTGTCGGAGCTTCAACAGCCCAAACTGAGCATGGACATTATTGATCCAGTCCACATAACATCTCCTCTGCCGGAGCTTCAACAGCCCAAACTCAGCATGGACATTATTGATCCAGTCCACATAACATCTCCTCTGTCGGAGCTTCAACAGCCCAAACTCAGCATGGACATTATTGATCCAGTCCACATAACATCTCCTCTGCCGGAGCTTCAACAGCCCAAACTCAGCATGGACATTATTGATCCAGTCCACATAACATCTCCTCTGCCGGAGCTTCAACAGCCCAAACTCAGCATGGACATTATTGATCCAGTCCACATAACATCTCCTCTGTCGGAGCTTCAACAACACAAACTGAGCATGGACATTATTGATCCAGTCCACATAACATCTCCTCTGTCGGAGCTTCAACAACACAAACTGAGCATGGACATTATTGATCCAGTCCACATAACAGGGTCGGTTTATGTTCTACGTTGAAGTTGTGAAGATGACGTGAGCTTATGTATATTCTATGTTTAAGTTGATTTACTAATATTTGAAAACCGGGAATCTTATAACTTTCACTAAGCTTGTAAACAAATGTCAGCTGTTCTAGCTATACTGAGGTATACTGACACTGATGCGGGTGGCAGGTAACCTAGCGATTAAAAAACGTTGAGTCAGTAACTGAAAGGTCACTGGTTTAAATCCCAGAGCCGACTATGTGAAAAATATGTAAAGGTATTTAAACTGTAAGTCGCTCTGGATAAGAGCGTCTGCTAAATGACTCTCATGTAAATGTACTGTTTACGTTGGGGCTGGGCAGTTGTCCAGGCTGGTTGGTGAGGTCCAGGCTGGTGGCCAGCAGTTTTTCCCCAGGATGGAGGTGAGGTACTGGGCCATGACATCCTGCTGAGTCGGGGTACAGTGATTCTCCAGGGACAGGATCACTGGGTACGGAGACACCTGGCACAGAATAGTCTCTCAAGGGTCTGTCATGCCAGCAAGACACAAGACACAAGATAACCATACCAGCAGTGGAGGTTCTGTGTGACTCGGGTTTGGGTTCAATTCACAAAGGAGTCTCACACACACATTCTAAAAATATAAACACGTTTCCCATTGCCAAGCAACCAGATCAAAGAGGCCCATCTCCCTTCAGTGAATAACACCCTCTATTAGTGATGGTAGACAGTGAATTAGAATACTTAAAACAACACACCAGGCAGTACAGTAGAACCCTGAGGCAACGTTCTGATTCCATTACCCTCCTAGACAACACTATGGGACTTATATCAAAGTAAGTGGAGATGTCCTAAAAAATGTACACAGTTCTTTATCTGTGGTGTGGTCCTACCTCAAAGGCATGCTGCTCCACGGTAGTGATGACGTCCCTGAACAGGATCTTGCTGGTCAGAGTGTGACCATGGTAGACTATAGGCTCTGTACTAGGACCATCCCAGCAGTCAATCTCCAGACAACGACAACTCTCCTCAGCGCACTGAGGACACACCGAGAGAGAGATGGATGGACGCGTAAGGAACACAAGATGATTAGTAGGAGGAGGACTGAGGACATCTGTAGTTTACCAGCGACATACAGAGGACAAATGATAAAGACGAAAATAGACCCAAACCTTATTTCTTTTATAGTATATCACTCACACTGTTTACAGGACATGAAAGTTAATTCTGCAGACCGGTCTAAAAAAATTATGTTTTCGATTATAATTTGATTTCCATTTTGCGTTATTCAGTACCAAAACGTTGAATGATTAATGAGTTAATAACCATCATATCAAAATGTATGGCCATATAAAAGCACAGAAACTAAAGGGAGGATTTCCTTCTGACACACCAGCTCCCATCTGCACAGACTTGTCACACTGAACGTACAGCAATAGTGGTTTGATTCGTTGTTGGTCTTTATGTTCTTTATGCTCCTGATTCAGTTCTCCCTTTCCACCCTTTGCTCACCTGGCGGCTAGACACAGAGTCCAGTCACCCCCCTCCCCAGTCACTCCTCCTCCCCAGTCCACTCCCTCCATAGTCACCTCCCTTCCCCAGTCACACCCCTCCCCAGTCACCTCCCCAGTCATCTCCCCACCAGATCTCCCCTCCTCTGTCACCTCCCTCCCCAGTCACCTCCCCTCCATAGTCACCTCCCTCCCAGTCACCTCCCCTCCCCAGTCACCTACCCTCCATAGTCACCTCCCCTCCATAGTCACCTCCCCTCCCCAGTCACCTCCCTCCATAGTCACCTCCCCTCCCCCCAGTCACCTCCCCTCCCCAGTCACCTCCCCTCCCCAGTCACCTCCCTCCATAGTCACCTCCCCTCCCCAGTCACCCCCTCCATAGTCACCTCCCCTCCATAGTCACCTCCCTCCCAGTCACCTCCTCCATAGTCACCTCCCTCCCCAGTCACCTCCCCTCCCCAGTCACCTCCCCTCCATAGTCACCTCCCCTCCCCAGTCACCTCCCTCCCCAGTCACCTCCCTCCCCAGTCATCTCCCCACCAGACGTCCCCTCCTCTGTCACCTCCCCTCCATAGTCACGTCACCTCCTCCATAGTCACCTCCCTCCCCAGTCACCTCCCCTCCCCAGTCACCTCCCCTCCCCAGTCACCTCCCCTCCATAGTCACCTCCTATTTCATTAGCTGTGTAAAACCAGAACCTCCTCACCAGACCTCCCTCCCCAGTCACCTCCCCTCCCCAGTCACCTCCCTGTTCTTAGCTGAGTGAACCAGACCTCCTCCCCAGACCTCCCTCCCCAGTCACCTCCCCTCCCCAGTCACCTCCCCTCCCCAGTCACCCCTCCCCAGTCACCCCCTCCCCAGTCACCTCCCCCAGTCACCTCCCCCAGTCACCTCCCCCCCTCCCCCAGTCACCTCACCCCTCCCCAGTCACCTCACCCCCTCCCCAGTCACCTCCCCTCCCCTGTCACCTCCCCTCCCCAGTCACCCCCTCCCCAGTCACCTCCCCTCCCCAGTCACCTCCCCTCCCCTGTCACCTCCCTCCCCAGTCACCTCCTATTTCTTTATCTGTGTAAATCAGACCTCCTCCCCAGTCACCTCCCCTCCCTAGTCACCCCCTCCCCAGTCACCTCCTCCTAAGTCACCTCCTCCCCAGTCACCTCCCGCTCATTAGCTGAGTGAACCAGGCCCCCCATCAGGCCTCACCACCAGACCTCCCCACCCAGTCACCTCCCTTTAATTAGCTGAGTGAACCAGGCCCCCATCAGGCCTCCCCACCAGACCTCCCTCCCAGTCACCACCCCTTTTATTAGCTGAGTGAACCAGGTCCCCCATCACAGCCCCCCCCATCAGGCCTCCCACCAGACCTCCCTCCTAAGTCACCCCCTTCCCCAGTCACCTCCCCATTCATTAGCTGAGTGAACCAGCCCCCCCCATCAGGCCCTCCCACCAGACCTCCTCCCCAGTCACTCAATTAGAGGGCTTTACTACAGTCTATTAGACGAGTGGGAGACACCCTTGCATCCCAAATGGCACCCTATTCCCTACATAGGGCACTACTTAAGACCAGAACCTTCAAAAGTAGTGCACTATATAGGGAATAGGGTGCCATTTGGGATGCTGGCATTGTATTAGACAGGAGTGAGAGAGTACTCTATATTATAGACAGGGGAAAGACAGTATATTACAGCAGAGAGAGAGAGAGAGAGAGTACTCCACTGGTCTCAGAGGACCAATAATGGCCTAGTTCTGCTGCCATCAGCCCCTTTCTCACTCAGTTCACCTCCTTTTGTCCTTTAGTTAGCGGATGGAGAGGCTGCATTACTGAATATGAAGGAGAGACTAAGTGAGCAGACACTGCGGTTTGAGAGGGTTTAAACTGAGGGAGCAGACACTTCGGTTTGAGAGGGTTTAAACTGAGAGAGCAGACACTGCGGTTTGAGAGGAGAGGGTTTAAACTGAGAGAGCAGACACTGCGGTTTGAGAGGAGAGGGTTTAAACTGAGAGAGCAGACACTGTGGTTTGAGAGGGTTTAAACTGAGAGAGCAGACACTGTGGTTTGAGAGGAGAGGGTTTAAACTGAGAGAGCAGACACTGTGGTTTGAGAGGGTTTAAACTGAGAGAGCAGACACTGCGGTTTGAGAGGAGAGGGTTTAAACTGAGAGAGCAGACACTACGGTTTGAGAGGAGAGGGTTTAAACTGAGAGAGCAGACACTGCGGTTTGAGAGGGTTTAAACTGAGAGTGCAGACACTGTGGTTTGAGAGGAGAGGGTTTAAACTGAGAGAGCAGACACTGTGGTTTGAGAGGGTTTAAACTGAGAGAGCAGACACTACGGTTTGAGAGGAGAGGGTTTAAACTGAGAGAGCAGACACTGCGGTTTGAGAGGGTTTAAACTGAGAGTGCAGACACTATGTATGGTTTGAGAGGGTTTAAACTGAGAGAGCAGACACTGCGGTTTAAGAGGAGAGGGTTTAAACTGAGAGAGCAGACACTATGGTTTGAGAGGGTTTAAACTGAGAGAGCAGACACTGTGGTTTGAGAGGGTTTAAACTGAGAGAGCAGACACTACGGTTTGAGAGGAGAGGGTTTAAACTGAGAGAGCAGACACTGCGGTTTGAGAGGGTTTAAACTGAGAGTGCAGACACTATGTATGGTTTGAGAGGGTTTAAACTGAGAGAGCAGACACTGCGGTTTAAGAGGAGAGGGTTTAAACTGAGAGAGCAGACACTATGGTTTGAGAGGGTTTAAACTGAGAGAGCAGACACTGCGGTTTGAGAGGAGAGGGTTTAAACTGAGAGAGCAGACACTGCGGTTTGAGAGGAGAGGGTTTAAACTGAGAGAGCAGACACTGCGGTTTGAGAGGAGAGGGTTTAAACTGAGAGAGCAGACACTATGGTTTGAGAGGAGAGGGTTTAAACTGAGAGAGCAGATGCTGTGGTTAGAGAGGGTTTAAACTGAGAGAACAGACACTGCGGTTTGAGAGGTGTTACAACTTCTAACGATGGTGAGTGGAGGAGTCAGGCGCAGAGAGCAGGTAATTCAGTTGGTGGATATTTTATTCCATAGACTGTGGAACCACGACATGTAAAACACCAGGGTGCATGAAACAACCCGTCCCAAAATACAACGGACTAAAAACTGTCCGGAAAAATACTGATTACACTCATACACCAGATAACAGGAACCAAGCCCGCACAAATACCCAGCGGGCCTAGTGCCCTTAAATAGCCTACAAACAAACACTAACTCAAAACAGGTGTCCCCATTTAACCCAATAAACAGAAACAAACTGAAAGGGAATCGATGGCAGCTAGTAGGCCGGCGACGACGACCGCTGAGCGCCGCCCGAACAGGAAGAGGCACCATCTTCAGCGAGATTCGTGACAAGAGGGTTTAAACTGAGAGAGCAGACACTGCGGTTTGAGAGGAGAGGGTTTAAACTGAGAGAGCAGACACTGCGGTTTGAGAGAAGAGGGTTTAAACTGAGAGAGCAGACACTGTGGTTTGAGAGGGTTTAAACTGAGAGAGCAGACACTATGGTTTGAGAGGGTTTAAACTGAGAGAGCAGACACTATGGTTTGAGAGGGTTTAAACTGAGAGAGCAGACACTGCGGTTTGAGAGGAGAGGGTTTAAACTGAGAGAGCAGACATTGCGGTTTGAGAGGAGAGGGTTTAAACTGAGAGAGCAGACACTATGGTTTGAGAGCAGAGGGTTTAAACTGAGAGAGCAGACACTGTGGTTTAAGAGGGTTTAAACTGAGAGAGCAGACACTATGGTTTGAGAGGGTTTAAACTGAGAGAGCAGACACTGCGGTTTGAGAGGAGAGGGTTTAAACTGAGAGAGCAGACACTGCGGTTTGAGAGGAGGGATTAAACTGAGAGAGCAGACACTATGGTTTGAGAGGAGAGGGTTTAAACTGAGAGAGCAGACACTATGGTTTGAGAGGGTTTAAACTGAGAGAGCAGACACTATGGTTTGAGAGGAGAGGGTTTAAACTGAGAGAGCAGACAATATGGTTTGAGAGGGTTTAAACTGAGAGAGCAGACACTGCGGTTTGAGAGGAGAGGGTTTAAACTGAGGGCAGACACTACGGTTTGAGAGGAGAGGGTTTAAACTGAGAGAACAGACACTACGGTTTGAGAGGAGAGGGTTTAAACTGAGAGAACAGACACTATGGTTTGAGAGGAGAGGGTTTAAACTGAGAGAGCAGACACTATGGTTTGAGAGGGTTTAAACTGAGAGAGCAGACACAATGGTTTGAGAGGGTTTAAACTGAGAGAGCAGACACAATGGTTTGAGAGGGTTTAAACTGAGAGAGCAGACACAATGGTTTGAGAGGGTTTAAACTGAGAGAGCAGACACTGCGGTTTGAGAGGAGAGGGATTAAACTGAGAGAGCAGACACTATGGTTTGAGAGGAGAGGGTTTAAACTGAGAGAGCAGACACTATGGTTTGAGAGGGTTTAAACTGAGAGAGCAGGCACAATGGTTTGAGAGGGTTTAAACTGAGAGCAGACACTGCGATTTGAGAGGAGAGGGATTAAACTGAGAGAGCAGACACTACAGTTTGAGAGGAGAGGGTTTAAACTGAGAGAACAGACACTACGGTTTGAGAGGAGAGGGTTTAAACTGAGAGAACAGACACTACGGTTTGAGAGGAGAGGGTTTAAACTGAGAAAACAGACACTACGGTTTGAGAGGAGAGGGTTTAAACTGAGAGAGCAGACACTACAGTTTGAGAGGAGAGGGTTTAAACTGAGAGAACAGACACTACGGTTTGAGAGGAGAGGGTTTAAACTGAGAGAACAGACACTACGGTTTGAGAGGAGAGGGTTTAAACTGAGAGAGCAGACACTAGAGAGGCGAGGGTTTTAGAGACAGGTTTGAGAGGAGAGGGTTTAAACTGAGAGAGCAGACACTGCGGTTTGAGAGGAGACTGGGTTTAAACTGAGAGAGCAGACACTGTGGTTAGAGAGGCGAGGGTTTAAACTGAGAGAGCAGACACTGTGGTTTGAGAGGGTTTAAACTGAGAGAGCAGACACTATGGTTTGAGAGGGTTTAAACTGAGAGAGCAGACACTGCGGTTTGAGAGGAGAGGGTTTAAACTGAGAGAGCAGACATTGCGATTTGAGAGGAGAGGGTTTAAACTGAGAGAGCAGACACTATGGTTTGAGAGGAGAGGGTTTAAACTGAGAGAGCAGACACAATGGTTTTTAGAGGGTTTAAACTGAGAGAGCAGACACAATGGTTTGAGAGGGTTTAAACTGAGAGAGCAGACACTGCGGTTTGAGAGGAGAGAATTTAAACTGAGAGAGCAGACACTGCGGTTTGAGAGGAGAGGGATTAAACTGAGAGAGCAGACACTATGGTTTGAGAGGAGAGGGTTTAAACTGAGAGAGCAGACACTATGGTTTGAGAGGGTTTAAACTGAGAGAGCAGACACTATGGTTTGAGCGGAGAGGGTTTAAACTGAGAGAGCAGACAATATGGTTTGAGAGGGTTTAAACTGAGAGAGCAGACACTGCGGTTTGAGAGGAGAGGGTTTAAACTGAGAGAACAGACACTACGGTTTGAGAGGAGAGGGTTTAAACTGAGAGAACAGACACTATGGTTTGAGAGGAGAGGGTTTAAACTGAGAGAGCAGACACTATGGTTTGAGAGGGTTTAAACTGAGAGAGCAGACACAATGGTTTGAGAGGGTTTAAACTGAGAGAGCAGACACAATGGTTTGAGAGGGTTTAAACTGAGAGAGCAGACACAATGGTTTGAGAGGGTTTAAACTGAGAGAGCAGACACTGCGGTTTGAGAGGAGAGGGATTAAACTGAGAGAGCAGACACTATGGTTTGAGAGGAGAGGGTTTAAACTGAGAGAGCAGACACTATGGTTTGAGAGGGTTTAAACTGAGAGAGCAGACACAATGGTTTGAGAGGGTTTAAACTGAGAGAGCAGACACTGCGGTTTGAGAGGAGAGGGATTAAACTGAGAGAGCAGACACTACAGTTTGAGAGGAGAGGGTTTAAACTGAGAGAACAGACACTACGGTTTGAGAGGAGAGGGTTTAAACTGAGAGAACAGACACTACGGTTTGAGAGGAGAGGGTTTAAACTGAGAGAACAGACACTACGGTTTGAGAGGAGAGGGTTTAAACTGAGAGAGCAGACACTACGGTTTGAGAGGAGAGGGTTTAAACTGAGAGAACAGACACTACGGTTTGAGAGGAGAGGGTTTAAACTGAGAGAGCAGACACTATGGTTTGAGAGGAGAGGGTTTAAACTGAGAGAGCAGACACTGTGGTTTGAGAGGAGAGGGTTTAAACTGAGAGAGCAGACACTGTGGTTTGAGAGGAGAGGGTTTAAACTGAGAGAGCAGACACTGTGGTTTGAGAGGAGAGGGTTTAAACTGAGAGAGCAGACAATGTGGTTTGAGAGGAGAGGGTTTAAACTTTAAAGAATGGCAGTGGGTATACAACCAGCAGAAGCCATTTCTTAACTAGTTGTATTACCTGACATAGGTAGAATTATTACCTGACATAGGTAGAATTATTACCTGACATAGGTAGAATTATTACCTGACATAGGTAGTGTTATTACCTGAGATAGGTAGAATTATTACCTGACATAGGTAGTGTTATTACCTGACATAGGTAGTGTTTTACCTGACATAGGTAGAATTATTACATGACATAGGCTGTTGTAATTACCCGACATAGGTAGTGTTATTACCTGACACAGGCTGTTGTAATGACCTGACATAGGTAGAATTATTACATGACATAGGCTGGTAATTACCTGACATAGGTAGTGTTTTACCTGACATAGGTAGAATTATTACATGACATAGGCTGTTGTAATTACCTGACATAGGTAGTGTTATTACCTGACATAGGCAGTTGTAATGACCTGACATAGGTAGAATGATTACCTGACATAGGTAGTGTTATTACCTTACATAGGTAGAATTATTACCTGACATAGGTAGTGTTATTACCTGACATAGGTAGAACGATTACCTGACATAGGAAGAATTATTACCTGACATAGGGTAGAATTATTACCTGACATAGGTAGTGTTATTACCTGACATAGGTAGAATTATTACATGGCATAGGTAATGTTATTACCTGACATAGGTAGAATTATTACATGGCATAGGCTGTTGTAATTACCTGACATAGGTAGTGTTATTACATGACATAGGCTGTTGTAATGACCTGACATAAGTAGTGTTACTACCTGACACAGGCTGTTGTAATGACCTGACATAGGTAGTGTTATTACCTGACATAGGCAGTTTTATTACCTGACATAGGTAGTGTTATGACCTGACATAGGTAGAATTATTACCTGACATAGGTAGTGTTATTACCTGACATAGGGTAGAATTATTACCTGACATAGGTAGTGTTATTACCTGACATAGGTAGAATTATTACATGACATAGGTATAATTATTACATGGCATAGGCTGTTGTAATTACCTGACATAGGTAGTGTTATTACCTGACATAGGCAGTTGTAATGACCTGACATAAGTAGTGTTACTACCTGACACAGGCTGTTGTAATGAGCTGACATAGGTAGTGTTATTACCTGACATAGGCAGTGTTAGTACCTGACATAGGTAGTGTTATTACCTGACATAGGCAGTTGTAATGACCTGACATAGGTAGTGTTATTACCTGACATAGGAAGTTGTAATTACCTGACATAGGCGTCCAGGGTGCTCTTGCCGACCAGCTGGTCCCCAGTGAGGTAGGTGTTGTGAGAAGACGAGATGAAGTAGTGACATAGAGGCTGGTCCATATCCTGGTACACAGACGTGTGTATCTGGTCAAACACACTACAGTCTTTAGACTCCATGTATCTGTAGAATCCCTCGAATGTCATGCTTCTGTTCTCTCTAGCTGCCAGGGATACGCAGAGGTTGGGTTAAAAAACACTCAACAAAAAAACAATCACTCAGTTGGATGTACTACTTTACTTGCATATGTACCTTGAGGACGTGAAGAGAGAAGGAAGTATTTGGATGGTAAAAATATGTCCTTCTGCCCCAGAACAAGGCAGTTAACCCCTTGTTCCCCGGTAGGCTGTCATTGTAAATAATAATTTATTCTTAACTGAGTTGCCTAGTTAAATAAAGGTTCAAAATACATTTTAAAAATGTGACAATTGAGAAAGTGTCTTGTTGTGCTAGTCCCCTGACGAGCTTGACTGTCTTCGTTTACTTTACTTCCTGTTTTCGTCATGTCAGACTGATGCCTCTGTACCTGTAGCAGAGCATTTTGTCTGATGAGCTTGACTGCCACGGTTTTATGTCCTGTCTCATCAGGTCAGAAGGATGCCTCTATGCCTGTCGCAGCGTGGCATTTCTATGGTGCTGTTTGTATAGCGGCAGGAGATGCTAAATAGACTTGTGTCCGTTCTAATCTGAAACAAGTGGTCTCATCACATGTGACTCAGCTAAGGCTAACAAAATGCCTGGTAGGGTACAGTCATACATACCTACTGTACAGTCGTGGCCAAAAGTTTTGAGAATGACACAAATATTAATTTTCACAAAGTCTGCTGCCTCAGTTTGTATGATGGCAATTTGCATATACTCCAGAATGTTATGAAGATTGATCAGATGAATTGCAATTAATTGTAAAGTCCCTCTTTGCCATGCATATGAACTGAATCCCCCAAAAAAACATTTCCACTGTATTTCAGCCCTGCCACAAAAGGACCAGCTGACATCATGTCAGTGATTCTCTCGTTTAACACAGGTGTGAGTGTTGATGAGGATAAGGCTGGAGATCACTCTGTCATGCTGATTGAGTTTGAATAACAGACTGGAAGCTTCAAAAGGAGGGTGGTGCTTGGAATCATTGTTCTTCCTCTGTCAATCATGGTTACCCTCAAGGAAACACGTGCCGTCGTCATTGCTTTGCACAAAAAGGGCTTCACAGGCAAGGATATTGCTGCCAGTAAGACTGCACCTAAATCAACCATTTATCGGATCATCAAGAACTTCAAGGAGAAAGGTTCAATTGTTGTGAAGAAGGCTTCAGGGCACCCAAGAAAGTCCAGCAAGCGCCAGGACCATCTCCTAAAGTTGATTCAGCTGCGGGATCGGGGCACCACCAGTACAGAGCTTGCTCAGGAATGGCAGCAGGCAGGTGTGAGTGCATCTGCACGCACAGTGAGGCAAAGACTTTTGGAGGATGGCCTGGTGTCAAGAAGGGCAGCAAAGAAGCCACTTCTCTCCAGGAAAAACATCAGGGACAGACTGATATTCTGCAAAAGGTACAGGGATTGGACTGCTGAGGACTGGGGTCAAGTTCAATGATGGATCCCCTTTCCGATTGTTTGGAGCATGTGGAAAAAAGCTTGTCCGGAGAAGACAAGGTGAGCGCTACCATCAGTCCTGTCATGCCAACAGTAAAACATCTTGAGACCATGTGTGGGGTTGCTTCTCAGCCAAGGGAGTGGGGCTCACTCACAATTTTGCCTAAGAACACAGCCATGAATAAAGAATGGTACCAACACATCCTCCGGTAGCAACTTCTCCCAACCATCCAGGAACAGTTTGGTGACAAACAATGCCTTTTCCAGCATGATGGAGCTGCTTGCCATAAGGCAAAAGTGATAACTAAGTGGCTCGGGGAACAAAACATTGATATTTTGGGTCCATGGCCAGGAAACTCCCCAGACCTTAATCCCATTGAGAACTTGTGGTCAATCCTCAAGAGGTGGGTGAACAAACAAAAACCCACAAATTCTGACAAACTCCAAGCATTGATTATGCAAGAGTGGGCTGCCATCAGTCAGAATGTGGCCCAGAAGTTAATTGACAGCATGCCAGGGCGGATTGCAGAGGACTTGAAAAAGAAGGGTCAACACTGCAAATATTGATATTTTGCATCAACTTCATGTAATTGTCAATAAAAGCCTTTGACACTTATGAAATGCTTGTAATTATACTTCAGTATTCCATAGTAACATCTGACAATAATATCTAAAGACACTGAAGCAGCAGACTTTGTGAAAATGTATATTTGTGTCATTCTCAAAACTTTTTGGCCACGACTGTACTGTAACAATAAAATGAAAATAAGTGAACAAGGAAACCTAATTAATTGTGCATCATGATAGGACAGAACTGTACCAAGTCCCACCTCATCACCTTTCACTCACCTGTCTCCTCAATCTCATATCTGTCAATCAAGCCCTCCGCTGTCTCCTGATTCGCTGTTGCCTCCATCTGCTCCATGTGTAGGAACCTGAGGAGAGCGGAGGCGGCCAGAGTATTCCTTCCGGAGGAGTAGCACTGGTAGATGTTCTGTATCTCTGACCTTCTGGAGGTGGAGGCCTTGTTCTTCTTCATTGTCCGCCAGCCAGCAGAGTCCTCAAGCCCCCTGACCCAGGTCTCACCCTGGCCCCTGTGGAAACAAACCTGTTTGACTTCATTGTGTTTTAATCCTCAATGGTTTTTCATTTGTGGTATTGTTGTATTCGTGTGGATGAGGTAAGTTTTTTTTTAAATTGTCAAATAAAATGCAATCATCCTTTAAGACACAGTCCCCAGGAACCCACTGGGACATAGAAGAAGGGATCATGGTATATCGTTTATAATAGTTTACAGTTTATAATAGTTTTCATTTTATAATAGTTTCCATTTTATAATAGTTTACCGTTTATAATAGTTTACAGTTTATAATAGTTTACAGTTTATAATAGTTTATAATAGTTTCCATTTTATAATAGTTTACAGTTTATAATAGTTTCCATTTTATAATAGTTTCCATTTTATAATAGTTTACAGTTTATAGTAGTTTACAGTTTATAATAGTTTACAGTTTATAATAGTTTACAGTTTATAATAGTTTATAATAGTTTACAGTTTATAATAGTTTACAGTTTATAATAGTTTATAATAGTTTCCATTTTATTATAGTTTACAGTTTATAATAGTTTACAGTTTATAATAGTTTACAGTTTATAATAGTTTATAATAGTTTACAGTTTATAATAGTTTACAGTTTATAATAGTTTATAATAGTTTACATTTTATTATAGTTTACAGTTTATAATAGTTTACAGTTTATAATAGTTTATAATAGTTTACAGTTTATAATAGTTTATAATAGTTTACAGTTTATAATAGTTTTCATTTTATAATAGTTTCCATTTTATAATAGTTTACCGTTTATAATAGTTTACAGTTTATAATAGTTTACAGTTTATAATAGTTTATAATAGTTTCCATTTTATAATAGTTTACAGTTTATAATAGTTTCCATTTTATAATAGTTTCCATTTTATAATAGTTTCCATTTTATAATAGTTTACAGTTTATAGTAGTTTACAGTTTATAATAGTTTACAGTTTATAATAGTTTACAGTTTATAATAGTTTATAATAGTTTACAGTTTATAATAGTTTACAGTTTATAATAGTTTATAATAGTTTCCATTTTATTATAGTTTACAGTTTATAATAGTTTACAGTTTATAATAGTTTACAGTTTATAATAGTTTACAGTTTATAATAGTTTATAATAGTTTACATTTTATTATAGTTTACAGTTTATAATAGTTTACAGTTTATAATAGTTTATAATAGTTTACAGTTTATAATAGTTTATAATAGTTTACAGTTTATAATAGTTTCCAGTTTATAATAGTTTCCATTTTATAATAGTTTTCATTTTATAATAGTTTACAGTTTATAATAGTTTACAGTTTATAATAGTATCCATTTTATAATAGTTTACAGTTTATAATAGTTTCCATTTTATAATAGTTTACAGTTTATAATAGTTTATAATAGTTTACAGTTTATAATAGTTTACAGTTTATAATAGTATCCATTTTATAATAGTTTACAGTTTATAATAGTTTCCATTTTATAATAGTTTACAGTTTATAATAGTTTATAATAGTTTACAGTTTATAATAGTTTCCATTTTATAATAGTTTACAGTTTATAATTTAGATGCACTATTGTAAAGTGGCTGTTCCACTGGATGTCATAAGGTGAATGCACCAATTTGTAAGTCGCTCTGGATAAGCGTCTGCTAAATGACTTAAATGTAAATGTAAATAATAGTTTACAGTTTATAATAGTTTACAGTTTATAATAGTTTACAGTTTATAATAGTTTCCATTTTATAATAGTATCCATTTTATAATAGTTTACAGTTTATAATAGTTTACAGTTTATAATAGTATCCATTTTATAATAGTTTCCATTTTATAATAGTTTACAGTTTATAATAGTTTACAGTTTATAATAGTTTCCATTTTATAATAGTTTCCATTTTATAATAGTTTCCATTTTATAATAGTTTACAGTTTATAGTAGTTTACAGTTTATAATAGTTTACAGTTTATAATAGTTTACAGTTTATAATAGTTTACAGTTTATAATAGTTTACAGTTTATAATAGTATCCATTTTATAATAGTTTACAGTTTATAATAGTTTCCATTTTATAATAGTTTACAGTTTATAGTAGTTTACAGTTTATAATAGTTTACAGTTTATAATAGTTTACAGTTTATAATAGTATCCATTTTATAATAGTTTACAGTTTATAATAGTTTCCATTTTATAATAGTTTACAGTTTATAATGTTTCCATTTTATAATAGTTTACAGTTTATAATAGTTTACAGTTTATAATAGTATCCATTTTATAATAGTATCCATTTTATAATAGTTTACAGTTTATAATAGTTTTTACAGTTTATAATAGTTTACAGTTTATAATAGTTTCCATTTTATAATAGTATCCATTTTATAATATTACAGTATATAATAGTTTACAGTTTATAATAGTTTACAGTTTATAATAGTTTACAGTTTATAATAGTTTCCATTTTATAATAGTTTTTCAGTTTATAATAGTATCCATTTTTATAATAGTATCCATTTTTATAATAGTTTACACTTTATAATAGTTTACACTTTATAATAGTTTACACTTTATAATAGTTTACACTTTATAATAGTTTACACTTTATAATACTCATACTGTAGTTGACATAATCCTAGACCCTAAGGCTTTATCAAAGTCTGATGACAACTAATGTACTGTGCCCTGTTTTATGGAAACGCTTGAAATGCTCACAGGGAATGGCATTGAGTGGAATGGCATTGAGTGGAATGGCATTGAGTGGAATGGCATTGAGTGGAATGGCATTGTTCGCAGCACTGACTGTGACAAATAGACATCTATACTGCTTCAAAGGAACATGAAAACAGACAGGTGTCTCTATCAATCGCACTGACCGCAAAGTGGCACTCTTTTTCTATGATATGGACCTGAAACCTTGAAATTCAATTCAATTCAAAGGGCTTTATTGGCATGGGAAACATGTGTTAACATTGCCAAAGCAAGTGAGGTAGACAACATACAAAGTGAATATATAAGGTGAAAAACAACAAAAATGAACAGTAAACATTACACATACAGAAGTTTCAAAACAGTAAAGACATTACAAATGTCATATTATGTATATATATATATATATATATATATATATATATATATATATATATATACAATGTACAAATAGTTAAAGGACACAAGATAAAATAAATAAGCATAAATATGGGTTGTAGTTACAATGGTGTTTGTTCTTCACTGGTTGCCCTTTTCTCGTGGCAACAGGTCACAAATCTTGCTGCTGTGATGGCACACTGTGGAATTTTACCCAGTAGATATGGGTGAAAGTTTTTCAAAATTGGATTTGTTTTCGAATTCTTTGTGGATCTGTGTGATCTGGGGGAAATATGTATCTCTAATATGGTCATACATTGGGCAGGAGGTTAGGAAGTGCAGCTCAGTTTCCACCTCATTTTGTGGGCAGTGAGCACATAGCCTGTCTTCTCTTGAGAGCCATGTCTGCCTACGGCGGCCTTTCTCAATAGCAAGGCTATGCTCACTGAGTCTGTACATAGTCAAAGCTTTCCTTAATTTTGGGTCAGTCACAGTGGTCAGGTATTCTGCCGCTGTGTACTCTCTGTGTAGGGCCAAATAGCATTCGAGTTTGCTCTGTTTTTTGTTAATTCTTTCCAATGTGTTAAGTAATTATCTTTTTGTTTTCTCATGATTTGGTTGGGTCTAATTGTGCTGTTGTCCTGGGGCTCTGTAGGGTGTGTTTGTGTTTGTGAACAGAGCCCCAGGACCAGCTTGCTTAGGGGACTCTTCTCCAGGTTCATCTCTCTGTAGGTGATGGCTTTGTTATGGAAGGTTTGTGAATCGCTTCCTGTTAGGTGGTTGTAGAATTTAATGGCTCTTTTCTAATTAGTGGGTATCGGCCTAATTCTGCTCTGCATGCATTATATTATATTATCTCTCTCTCTCTCTCTCTCTCTCTCTCTCTCTCTCTCTCTCTCTCTCTCTCTCTCTCTCTCTCTCTCTCTCTCTCTCTCTCTCTCTCATCTCTCTCTCTCTCTCTCTCTCTCTCTCTCTCTCTCTCATTCTCTCTCTCTCTCTCTCTCTCTCTCTCTCTCTCTCTCTCTCTCAACCCTTCAACATTTCAAACACATGCCTTACATACTGTTGTCTCAGCTCAGTGTGTGCTGTTCAGTGTGCCAGCATTGCCTCTGTAGTCTCCCACTGAGGATGTCATCGCCTCTGTGTGCTAAAGGTCTACAAACCCGCCAGCACTGACAATCGTGTCGTTCACTTTTCACAACTGTGTATTTCACCACAGTTCCCCTCAGATTGTTTTATGTCTCTACATGACAAGTAGT
>NC_068437.1:54250671-54282038 GCF_023373465.1 Oncorhynchus keta | reverse complement strand
GTAGTATCTACTGTTGTGAGAGTATGGTTAGTAGTATCTACTGTTGTGAGAGTATGGCTAGTAGTATCTACTGTTTTGAGAGTATGGTTAGTAGTATCTACTGTTGTGAGAGCATGGTTAGTAGTATCTACTGTTGTGAGAGTATGGTTAGTAGTATCTACTGTTGTGAGAGTATGGTTAGTAGTATCTACTGTTGTGAGAGTATGGTTAGTAGTATCTACTGTTGTGAGAGTATGGTTAGTAGTATCTACTGTTGTGAGAGTATGGTTAGTAGTATCTACTGTTGTGAGAGTATGGTTAGTAGTATCTACTGTTGTGAGAGTATGGTTAGTAGTATCTACTGTTGTGAGAGTATGGTTAGTAGTATCTACTGTTGTGAGAGTATGGTTAGTAGTATCTACTGTTGTGAGAGTATGGTTAGTAGTATCTACTGTTGTGAGAGTATAGTAGTATCTACTGTCAGAGAGTATGGTTAGTAGTATCTACTGTTTTGAGAGTATGGTTAGTAGTATCTACTGTTGTGAGAGTATGGTTAGCATTCACTGTTGTGAGAGTATGGTTAGTAGTATCTACTCGTTGTGAGAGTATGGTTAGTAGCATCTTACTGTCAGGAGAGTATGGTTAGCAGTATTCACTGGGTTGTGAGAGTATGGTTAGTAGCATCTACTGTTGTGAGAGTATGGTTAGTAGTATCTACTGTTGTGAGAGTATGGTTAGTAGCATCTACTGTTGTGAGAGCATGGCTAGTAGCATCCACTGTCAGAGAGCATGGTTAGTAGTATCTACTGGTTGTGAGAGGCTGGTTATAGGTATCTACTGTTGTGAAAGTATGGTTAGTAGTATCTACTGTTGTGAAAGTATGGTTAGTAGTATGCTACTGTTGTGAGAGTATGGTTAGTAGTATCTACTGTTGTGAGAGCATGGTTAGTAGTATCTACTGTTGTGAGAGTATGGTTAGTAGTATCTACTGTTGTGAGAGTATGGTTAGTAGTATCTACTGTTGTGAGAGTATGGTTAGTAGTATCTACTGTTGTGAGAGTATGGTTAGTAGTATCTACTGTTGTGAGAGTATGGTTAGTAGTATCTACTGTTGTGAGAGTATGGTTAGTAGTATCTACTGTTGTGAGAGTATGGTTAGTAGTATCTACTGTTGTGAGAGTATGGTTAGTAGTATCTACTGTTGTGAGAGTATGGTTAGTAGTATCTACTGTTGTGAAAGTATGGTTAGTAGTATCTACTGTTGTGAGTATGGTTAGTAGTATCTACTGTTGTGAGAGTATGGTTATCTACTGTAAAGCATGTTATAGTATCTACTGTTGTGAGAGTATGGTTAGTAGTATCTACTGTTGTGAGTATGGTTAGAGAGTATGGTTAGTAGTATCTACTGTTGTGAGAGTATGGTTAGTAGTATCTACTGTTGTGAAAGTAGGTTAGTATGGTTATGGTTAGTAGTATCTACTGTTGTGAGAGTATGGTTAGTAGTATCTACTGTTGTGAGTATGGTTAGTAGTATCTACTGTTGTGAGAGTATGGTTAGTAGTATCTACTGTTGTGAGAGTATGGTTAGTAGTATCTACTGTTGTGAGAGTATGGTTAGTAGTATCTACTGTTGTGAAAGTATGGTTAGTAGTATCTACTGTTGTGAGAGTATGGTTAGTAGTATCTACTGTTGTGAGAGCATGGTTAGTAGTATCTACTGTTGTGAGTATGGTTAGTAGTATCTACTGTTGTGAGAGTATGGTTAGTAGTATCTACTGTTGTGAGAGTATGGTTAGTAGTATCTACTGTTGTGAAAGTATGGTTAGTAGTATCTACTGTTGTGAGAGTATGGTTAGTAGTATCTACTGTTGTGAAAGTATGGTTAGTAGTATCTACTGGTGAGAGTAGTTAGTAGTATCTACTGTTGTGAAAGTATGGTTAGTAGTATCTACTGTTGTGAGAGTATGGTTAGTAGTATCTACTGTTGTGAAAGTATGGTTAGTAGTATCTACTGTTGTGAGAGTATGGTTATCTACTGTTGTGAGAGTATGGTTATAGTATCTACTGTTGTGAGAGTATGGTTAGTAGTATCTACTGTTGTGAAAGTATGGTTAGTAGTATCTACTGTTGTGAAAGTATGGTTAGTAGTATCTACTGTTGTGAAAGTATGGTTAGTAGTATCTACTGTTGTGAGAGTATGGTTAGTAGTATCTACTGTTGTGAGAGTATGGTTAGTAGTATCTACTGTTGTGAGAGTATGGTTATAGTATCTACTGTTGTGAGAGTATGGTTAGTAGTATCTACTGTTGTGAGAGTATGGTTAGTAGTATCTACTGTTGTGAAAGTATGGTTAGTAGTATCTACTGTTGTGAGAGTATGGTTAGTAGTATCTACTGTTGTGAGAGTATGGTTAGTAGTATCTACTGTTGTGAAAGTATGGTTAGTAGTATCTACTGTTGTGAGAGTATATGGTTAGTAGTATCTACTGTTAGTATGGTTAGTAGTATCTACTGTTGTGAGAGTATGGTTAGTAGTATCTACTGTTGTGAAAGAGTAGTATCTACTGTTGTGAGAGTATGGTTAGTAGTATCTACTGTTGTGAAAGTATGGTTAGTAGTATCTACTGTTGTGAAAGTATGGTTAGTAGTATCTACTGTTGTGAGAGTATGGTTAGTAGTATCTACTGTTGTGAGAGTATGGTTAGTAGTATCTACTGTTGTGAAAGTATGGTTAGTAGTATCTACTGTTGTGAGAGTATGGTTAGTAGTATCTACTGTTGTGAGAGTATGGTTAGTAGTATCTACTGTTGTGAAAGTATGGTTAGTAGTATCTACTGTTGTGAGAGTATGGTTAGTAGTATCTACTGTTGTGAGAGTATGGTTAGTAGTATCTACTGTTGTGAGAGTATGGTTAGTAGTATCTACTGTTGTGAAAATATGGTTAGTATCTACTGTTGTGAAAGTATGGTTAGTAGTATCTACTGTTGTGAAAGTATGGTTAGTAGTATCTACTGTTGTGAGAGTATGGTTAGTAGTATCTACTGTTGTGAGAGTATGGTTAGTAGTATCTACTGTTGTGAGTATGGTTAGTAGTATCTACTGTTGTGAAAGTATGGTTAGTAGTATCTACTGTTGTGAAAGTATGGTTAGTAGTATCTACTGTTGTGAAAGTATGGTTAGTAGTATCTACTGTTGTGAAAGTATGGTTAGTAGTATCTACTGTTGTATGGTTAGTAGTATCTACTGTTGTGAAAGTGGTTAGTAGTATCTACTGTTGTGAAAGTATGGTTAGTAGTATCTACTGTTGTGAGAAGTATGGTTAGTAGTATCTACTGTTGTGAAAGTATGGTTAGTAGTATCTACTGTTGTGAAAGTATGGTTAGTAGTATCTACTGTTGTGAGTAGGTTAGTAGTATCTACTGTTGTGAAAGTATGGTTAGTAGTATCTACTGTTGTGAGAGTATGGTTAGTAGTATCTACTGTTGTGAGAGTATGGTTAGTAGTATCTACTGTTGTGAGAGTATGGTTAGTAGTATCTACTGTTGTGAGAGTATGGTTAGTAGTATCTACTGTTGTGAAAGTATGGTTAGTAGTATCTACTGTTGAAAGTATGGTTAGTAGTATCTACTGTTGTGAAAGTATGGTTAGTAGTATCTACTGTTGTGAAAGTATGGTTAGTAGTATCTACTGTTGTGAAAGTATGGTTAGTAGTATCTACTGTTGTGAAAGTATGGTTAGTAGTATCTACTGTTGTGAAAGTATGGTTAGTAGTATCTACTGTTGTGAAAGTATGGTTAGTAGTATCTACTGTTGTGAAAGTATGGTTAGTAGTATCTACTGTGGTTAGTAGTATCTACTGTTGTGAAAGTATGGTTAGTAGTATCTACTGTTGTGAAAGTATGGTTAGTAGTATCTACTGTTGTGAAAGTATGGTTAGTAGTATCTACTGTTGTGAAAGTATGGTTAGTAGTATCTACTGTTGTGAAAGTATGGTTAGTAGTATCTACTGTTGTGAAAGTATGGTTAGTAGTATCTACTGTTGTGAAAGTATGGTTAGTAGTATCTACTGTTGTGAAAGTATGGTTAGTAGTATCTACTGTTGTGAAAGTATGGTTAGTAGTATCTACTGTTGTGAGAGTATGGTTAGTAGTATCTACTGTTGTGAGAGTATGGTTAGTAGTATCTACTGTTGTGAAAGTATGGTTAGTAGTATCTACTGTTGTGAAAGTATGGTTAGTAGTATCTACTGTTGTGAAAGTATGGTTAGTAGTATCTACTGTTGTGAAAGTATGGTTAGTAGTATCTACTGTTGTGAGGTTAGTATGGTTAGTAGTATCTACTGTTGTGAGATGGTATGGTTAGTAGTATCTACTGTTGTGAAAGTATGGTTAGTAGTATCTACTGTTGTGAAAGTATGGTTAGTAGTATCTACTGTTGTGAAAGTATGGTTATGGTTAGTAGTATCTACTGTTGTGAGAGTATGGTTAGTAGTATTAGTAGTATCTACTGTTGTGAGTATGGTTAGTAGTATCTACTGTTGTGAAAATGGTTAGTAGTATCTACTGTTAGTAGTATCTACTGTTGTGAGAGTATGGTTAGTAGTATCTACTGTTGTGAAAGTATGGTTAGTAGTATCTACTGTTGTGAAAGTATGGTTAGTAGTATCTACTGTTGTGAAATGGTTAGTAGTATCTACTGTTAGTAGGTTAGTAGTATCTACTGTTGTGAGAGTATGGTTAGTAGTATCTACTGTTGTGAAAGTATGGTTAGTAGTATCTACTGTTGTGAAAGTATGGTTAGTAGTATCTACTGTTGTGAAAGTATGGTTAGTAGTATCTACTGTTGTGAAAGTATGGTTAGTAGTATCTACTGTTGTGAGAGTATGGTTAGTAGTATCTACTGTTAGTAGTATCTACTGTTGTGAAAGTATGGTTAGTAGTATCTACTGTTGTGAAAGTATGGTTAGTAGTATCTACTGTTGTGAAAGTATGGTTAGTAGTATCTACTGTTGTGAAAGTATGGTTAGTAGTATCTACTGTTGTGAGAGTATGGTTAGTAGTATCTACTGTTGTGAGTATGGTTAGTAGTATCTACTGTTGTGAAAGTATGGTTAGTAGTATCTACTGTTGTGAAAGTATGGTTAGTAGTATCTACTGTTGTGAAAGTATGGTTAGTAGTATCTACTGTTGTGAAAGTATGGTTAGTAGTATCTACTGTTGTGAAAGTATGGTTAGTAGTATCTACTACTGTTGTGAAAGTATGGTTAGTAGTATCTACTGTTGTGAAAGTATGGTTAGTAGTATCTACTGTTGTGAGTAGTATGGTTAGTAGTATCTACTGTTGTGAAAGTATGGTTAGTAGTATCTACTGTTGTGAAAGTATGGTTAGTAGTATCTACTGTTGTGAAAGTATGGTTAGTAGTATCTACTGTTGTGAAGTATCTACTGTTGTATATGGTTAGTAGTATCTACTGTTGTGAATGGTTAGTAGTATCTACTGGTTAGTTAGTAGTATCTACTGTTGTGAAAGTATGGTTAGTAGTATCTACTGTTGTGAAAGTATGGTTAGTAGTATCTACTGTTGTGAAAGTATGGTTAGTAGTATCTACTGTTGTGAAAGTATGGTTAGTAGTATCTACTGTTGTGAAAGTATGGTTAGTAGTATCTACTGTTGTGAAAGTATGGTTAGTAGTATCTACTGTTGTGAAAGTATGGTTAGTAGTATCTACTGTTGTGAAAGTATGGTTAGTAGTATCTACTGTTGTGAGAGTATGGTTAGTAGTATCTACTGTTGTGAAAGTATGGTTAGTAGTATCTACTGTTGTGAAAGTATGGTTAGTAGTATCTACTGTTGTGAAAGTATGGTTAGTAGTATCTACTGTTGTGAAAGTATGGTTAGTAGTATCTACTGTTGTGAAAGTATGGTTAGTAGTATCTACTGTTGTGAAAGTATGGTTATAGTATCTACTGTTGTGAGTATGGTTAGTAGTATCTACTGTTGTGAAAGTATGGTTAGTAGTATCTACTGTTGTGAAAGTATGGTTAGTAGTATCTACTGTTGTGAGAGTATGGTTAGTAGTATCTACTGTTGTGAAAGTATGGTTAGTAGTATCTACTGTTGTGAAAGTATGGTTAGTAGTATCTACTGTTGTGAAAGTATGGTTAGTAGTATCTACTGTTGTGATCTACTGTTGTGAAAGTATGGTTAGTAGTATCTACTGTTGTGAAAGTATGGTTAGTAGTATCTACTGTTGTGAAAGTATGGTTAGTAGTATCTACTGTTGTGAGAGTATGGTTAGTAGTATCTACTGTTGTGAAAGTATGGTTAGTAGTATCTACTGTTGTGAAAGTATGGTTAGTAGTATCTACTGTTGTGAAAGTATGGTTAGTAGTATCTACTGTTGTGAAAGTATGGTTAGTAGTATCTACTGTTGTGAAAGTATGGTTAGTAGTATCTACTGTTGTGAAAGTATGGTTAGTAGTATCTACTGTTGTGAAAGTATGGTTAGTAGTATCTACTGTTGTGAAAGTATGGTTAGTAGTATCTACTGTTGTGAAAGTATGGTTAGTAGTATCTACTGTTGTGAAAGTATGGTTAGTAGTATCTACTGTTGTGAAAGTATGGTTAGTAGTATCTACTGTTGTGAAAGTATGGTTAGTAGTATCTACTGTTGTGATGGTTAGTAGTATCTACTGTGAGTATGGTTAGTAGTATCTACTGTTGTGAAAGTATGGTTAGTAGTATCTACTGTTGTGAAAGTATGGTTAGTAGTATCTACTGGTTATGTTAGTAGTATCTACTGTTGTGAAAGTATGGTTAGTAGTATCTACTGTTGTGAAAGTATGGTTAGTAGTATCTACTGTTGTGAAAGTATGGTTAGTAGTATCTACTGTTGTATGGTTAGTAGTATCTACTGTTGTGAAAGTATGGTTAGTAGTATCTACTGTTGTGAAAGTATGGTTAGTAGTATCTACTGTTGTGAAAGTATGGTTAGTAGTATCTACTGTTGTGAAAGTATGGTTAGTAGTATCTACTGTTGTGAAAGTATGGTTAGTAGTATCTACTGTTGTGAAAGTATGGTTAGTAGTATCTACTGTTGTGAAAGTATGGTTAGTAGTATCTACTGTTGTGAAAGTATGGTTAGTAGTATCTACTGTTGTGAAAGTATGGTTAGTAGTATCTACTGTTGTGAAAGTATGGTTAGTAGTATCTACTGTTGTGAGAGTATGGTTAGTAGTATCTACTGTTGTGAGAGTATGGTTAGTAGTATCTACTGTTGTGAAAGTATGGTTAGTAGTATCTACTGTTGTGGTTAGTAGTATCTACTGTTGTGAAAGTATGGTTAGTAGTATCTACTGTTGTTATGGTTAGTAGTATCTACTGTTGTATATGGTTAGTAGTATCTACTGTTGTGAAAGTATGGTTAGTAGTATCTACTGTTGTGAAAGTATGGTTAGTAGTATCTACTGTTGTGAGAGTATGGTTAGTAGTATCTACTGTTGTGAAAGTATGGTTAGTAGTATCTACTGTTGTTAGTAGTATCTACTGTTGTGAAAGTATGGTTAGTAGTATCTACTGTTGTGAAAGTATGGTTAGTAGTATCTACTGTTGTGAGAGTATGGTTAGTAGTATCTACTGTTGTGAAAGTATGGTTAGTAGTATCTACTGTTGTGAGAGTATGGTTAGTAGTATCTACTGTTGTGAGAGTATGGTTAGTAGTATCTACTGTTGTAGAAAGTATGGTTAGTAGTATCTACTGTTGTGAAAGTATGGTTAGTAGTATCTACTGTTGTGAAAGTATGGTTAGTAGTATCTACTGTTGTGAAGTATGGTTAGTAGTATCTACTGTTGTGAAAGTATGGTTAGTAGTATCTACTGTTGTGAAAGTATGGTTAGTAGTATCTACTGTTGTGAGAAGTATAGTGGTTAGTAGTATCTACTGTTGTGAAAGTATGGTTAGTAGTATCTACTGTTGTGAGAGTATGGTTAGTAGTATCTACTGTTGTGAAAGTATGGTTAGTAGTATCTACTGTTGTGAAAGTATGGTTAGTAGTATCTACTGTTGTGAGAGTATGGTTAGTAGTATCTACTGTTGTGAAAGTATGGTTAGTAGTATCTACTGTTGTGAAAGTATGGTTAGTAGTATCTACTGTTGTGAAAGTATGGTTAGTAGTATCTACTGTTGTGAAAGTATGGTTAGTAGTATCTACTGTTGTGAAAGTATGGTTAGTAGTATCTACTGTTGTGAAAGTATGGTTAGTAGTATCTACTGTTGTGAGTATGGTTAGTAGTATCTACTGTTGTGAAAGTATGGTATGGTTAGTAGTATCTACTGTTGTGAAAGTATGGTTAGTAGTATCTACTGTTGTGAAAGTATGGTTAGTAGTATCTACTGTTGTGAAAGTATGGTTAGTAGTATCTACTGGTGAAAGTATGGTTAGTATCTACTGTTGTGAAAGTATGGTTAGTAGTATCTACTGTTGTGAGAGTATGGTTAGTAGTATCTACTGTTGTGAGTATGGTTAGTAGTATCTACTACTACTGTTGTGAAAGTATGGTTAGTAGTATCTACTGTTGTGAAAGTATGGTTAGTAGTATCTACTGTTGTGAAAGTATGGTTAGTAGTATCTACTGTTGTGAAAGTATGGTTAGTAGTATCTACTGTTGTGAAAGTATGGTTAGTAGTATCTACTGTTGTGAGTATGGTTAGTAGTATCTACTGTTGTGAAAGTATGGTTAGTAGTATCTACTGTTGTGAAAGTATGGTTAGTAGTATCTACTGTTGTGAAAGTATGGTTAGTAGTATCTACTGTTGTGAAAGTATGGTTAGTAGTATCTACTGTTGTGAAAGTATGGTTAGTAGTATCTACTGTTGTGAAAGTATGGTTAGTAGTATCTACTGTTGTGAAAGTATGGTTAGTAGTATCTACTGTTGTGAAAGTATGGTTAGTAGTATCTACTGTTGTTATGGTTAGTAGTATCTACTGTTGTGAAGTATGGTTAGTAGTATCTACTGTTGTGAAAGTATGGTTAGTAGTATCTACTGTTGTGAAAGTATGGTTAGTAGTATCTACTGTTGTGAAAGTATGGTTAGTAGTATCTACTGTTGTGAAAGTATGGTTAGTAGTATCTACTGTTGTGAAAGTATGGTTAGTAGTATCTACTGTTGTGAAAGTATGGTTAGTAGTATCTACTGTTGTGAAAGTATGGTTAGTAGTATCTACTGTTTGAAAGTATGGTTAGTAGTATCTAGTATTAGTAGTATCTACTGTTGTGAAAGTATGGTTAGTAGTATCTACTGTTGTGAAAGTATGGTTAGTAGTATCTACTGTTGTGAAAGTATGGTTAGTAGTATCTACTGTTGTGAAAGTATGGTTAGTAGTATCTACTGTTGTGAAAGTATGGTTAGTAGTATCTACTGTTGTGAGAGTATGGTTAGTAGTATCTACTGTTGTGAGAGTATGGTTAGTAGTATCTACTGTTGTGAAAGTATGGTTAGTAGTATCTACTGTTGTGAAAGTATGGTTAGTAGTATCTACTGTTGTGAAAGTATGGTTAGTAGTATCTACTGTTGTGAAAGTATGGTTAGTAGTATCTACTGTTGTGAAAGTATGGTTAGTAGTATCTACTGTTGTGAAAGTATGGTTAGTAGTATCTACTGTTGTGAAAGTATGGTTAGTAGTATCTACTGTTGTGAAAGTATGGTTAGTAGTATCTACTGTTAGTAGTATCTACTGTTGTGAGAGTATGGTTAGTAGTATCTACTGTTGTGAAAGTATGGTTAGTAGTATCTACTGTTGTGAGATGGTTAGTATATCTACTGGTTAGTAGTATCTACTGTTGTGAAATGGTTAGTAGTATCTACTGGTTAGTAGTAGTCTACTGTTGTGAAAGTATGGTTAATAGTATCTACTGTTGTGAAAGTATGGTTAGTAGTATCTACTGTTGTGAAAGTATGGTTAATAGTATCTACTGTTGTGAAAGTATGGTTAGTAGTATCTACTGTTGTGAGAGTATGGTTAGTAGTATCTACTGTTGTGAGAGTATGGTTAGTAGTATTACATTTACATTTAAGTCATTTAGCAGACGTATCTACTGTTGTGAGAGTATGGTTAGTAGTATTACATTTACATTTAAGTCATTTAGCAGACGTATCTACTGTTGTGAGAGTATGGTTAGTAGTATTACATTTACATTTAAGTCATTTAGCAGACGTATCTACTGTTGTGAGAGTATGGTTAGTAGTATTACATTTACATTTAAGTCATTTAGCAGACGTATCTACTGTTGTGAGAGTATGGTTAGTAGTATTACATTTACATTTAAGTCATTTAGCAGACGTATCTACTGTTGTGAGAGTATGGTTAGTAGTATCTACTGTTGTGAAAGTATGGTTAGGGATAACAGACGGTACAACCTACCTTATGCTGATTCCTGTGGTTCGGTAGCATGAACCACACCCAGAAAACGACTCAACTAAGAAAGCAATGGAACACTAAGGGAATGGAATGTGTGGAACTGTTGCTGCCTGGTGCTTGAGACATGTGTTCCAATTCTACGCTCTTCCTTGTGATGTAAAAGAACACCACGTTCCATTACAATAGTTGGCGATGTCACAATGGGGGCTGTCATCTCTCTTCTTTCACAGAGATCAGAGACACTTTTCCTTGATGGCTTCCAATAGTTTGGATTTCTTTGAACTTTCTGACAAACTCATTAAATCAACTTTCGGTTTTGGTGCATGACACAAAACCACTCCCAACTTTTGTTTTCCCCTTCCCCATTGTGCATAAGTAATGTTTGGACAGAGCTTATTGAACACACTAGACTAGCCTAGTGGAGAGCCACACCCTTTTTGTGGAGGTGTGGATGGGTCACTGAACTGGTCTCATATGATAGACATCCCATCATACCATATGTAGATCACCCATCAAGCATATCAAACATATTGAAACCACATGTTTGACTACGTTCCGTTTAGCAAAATAACATTGAATTTTATTGATCACATACACATGGTTAGCAGATGTTATTGGTCACATACACATGGTTAGCAGATGTTATTGGTCACATACACATGGTTAGCAGTTGTTAATGCGAGTGTAGCGAAATGCTTCTGGCTTCTAGTTCCGACAATGCAGTAATATCTAACAAGCAATCTAACAAATTCACAACAACTACCTTATATATTATTCCATTCCAGCCATTGCAATGAGCCCATCCTCCCATAGCTGCTCCCACCAGCCATCTCTGATGCACACATGATGAATAGTGAGTGAAAGGGAAGGCACATTTCTGGTTGTTTCAGCTCCAGCATTTCTTCATAGAGCTCAGACATGGATTCCCCTGCTCCTGTGATTCAACTAGCAGTGCACAACACTGGTCATAGCCTAGTCCCAGTCCTAGTCCCAGTCCTAGTCCCAGTCCTAGTCCCAGTCCCAGTCCTAGTCCCAGTCCTACTCCCAGTCCTAGTCCCAGTCCTAGTCCCAGTCCTAGTCCCAGTCCTAGTCCCAGTCCTACTCCCAGTCCTAGTCCCAGTCCTAGTCCCAGTCCTACTCCCAGTCCTAGTCCCAGTCCCAGTCCCAGTCCTAGTCCCAGTCCTAGTCCCAGTCCCAGTCCCAGTCCTAGTCCCAGTCCCAGTCCTAGTCCCAGTCCTAGTCCCAGTCCCAGTCCTACTCCCAGTCCTAGTCCCAGTCCTAGTGCCAATCCCAGTCCTACTCCCAGTCCTAGTACCAGTCCTAGTCCCAGTCCTAGTCCCGGTCCTAGTCCCAGTCCTACTCCCAGTCCTAGTCCCAGTCCTACTCCCAGTCCTACTCCCAGTCCTACTCCCAGTCCTAGTCCCAGTCCTAGTCCCAGTCCCAGTCCTACTCCCAGTCCTACTCCCAGTCCTAGTCCCAGTCCCAGTCCCAGTCCTAGTCCCAGTCCTAGTCCCAGTCCCAGTCCTACTCCCAGTCCTAGTCCCAGTCCCAGTCCCAGTCCTAGTCCCAGTCCTACTCCCAGTCCTACTCCCAGTCCTAGTCCCAGTCCTACTCCCAGTCCTACTCCCAGTCCTAGTCCCAGTCCTACTCCCAGTCCTACTCCCAGTCCTACTCCCAGTCCTAGTCCCAGTCCTACTCCCAGTCCTAGTCCCAGTCCTACTCCCAGTCCTACTCCCAGTCCTAGTCCCAGTCCTAGTCCCAGTCCTACTCCCAGTCCTAGTCCCAGTCCTAGTCCCAGTCCTACTCCCAGTCCTACTCTCAGTCCCAGTCCTACTCCCAGTCCCAGTCCTACTCCCAGTCCTAATTCCAGTCCCAGTCCCAGTCCTAGTCCCAGTCTTAGTCCCAGTCCTAGTCCCAGTCTTAGTCCCAGTCCCAGTCCTAGTCCCAGTCCTACTCCCAGTCCCAGTCCTACTCCCAGTCCTAGTCCCAGTCCTAGTCCCAGTCCTATTCCCAGTCCTACTCCCAGTCCTACTCTCAGTCCCAGTCCTACTCCCAGTCCCAGTCCTACTCCCAGTCCTAATTCCAGTCCCAGTCCCAGTCCTAGTCCCAGTCTTAGTCCCAGTCCTAGTCCCAGTCCTAGTCCCAGTCTTAGTCCCAGTCCCAGTCCTACTCCCAGTCCCAGTCCCAGTCCCAGTCCTAGTCCCAGTCCTAGTCCCAGTCTTAGTCCCAGTCCTAGTCCCAGTCTTAGTCCCAGTCCCAGTCTTAGTCCCAGTCCTAGTCCCAGTCCTAGTCCCAGTCTTAGTCCCAGTCCCAGTCCTACTCCCAGTCCCAGTCCTAGTCCCAGTCCTACTCCCAGTCCTAGTTCCAGTCCCAGTCCCAGTCCTACTCCCAGTCCCAGTCCTACTCCCAGTCCCAGTCCTATTTCCAGTCCCAGTGTGGCACAGTTAGGGTGAGTCCCAAATGGCACCCAATTCCCTATATAGTGCCCCACTGCAGACCAGAGCCCTATCCCCTATATAGTGCATTACTTTTGAGGTCAATGTGGGGAATCGTTTTAATCTAATATTTTAATGAGCAGGTTGGCATTTATTGTCATGAATCTTGCCCTGGAGGCATCTCTGCAGAGTGGTCACTAAGTGGCACAGTCACAAAGTCATAAAATCAGATTTTAAACCTACCTGTTACAGGTCTGAGGCATAAAACCAAGGAAACAGATCACGTGTTCCTGTAAAACAGGAGAAATAATGAGACAAATTTGGCTTGTGTTATGAAATCTTCTCTCAGTCGAATTTAATTTTCAAATATATATATATATATATATATATATATATATATATATATATATATATGAGGTGCAACAGGGTCAATTATATTACTTCACATTATCATAAATTCATCAATATCCGTACAAAAATAACTATCGTAAAAAATAAAAAGTACATTCCGACCTTTCGCTATTCCATATTCAGTCCCTTAAACCAATACAACTAATGCTATTGCTATCCAATAAGAACAGTGCAAATTACATACCTAGTATGTTAAACCACCAGTGACAACCCGTCATTCAGGGCAGGTGGGGCAGTTTTTGTTTTTTTGGGGGGGGGTTTGCTTCTTTTGCATGTTATTTTGGCATTAATATGTGTCACATATCAGTTTGCAAACAATGTAAGAAAGGAAATACATATCATTGAGTTAATAAAGCCTCCATACAAACATGGTCTGTCTTTTGTTTTCTTGAGTAAGGCAGCTCCAAAATGCAGGTGTTTCAGCCCAGTTCAGTGCTTTCTGTGGTGGCGGGGCAAGCCAGCAGAAAATACGGAGTGTCGCGCCGTGATTGGCTCAGTGTTCTGTCAATCATGGGGACACTACGTCACCGCCAAGTCTAAGGGTAGTGCTAGAAATTTCAAGCCCCTTGGGTGCTGCCATAGAGTTTACATTAGAAGTGCCCATCCAAGAAGGCTCATGGTCATTGGCCACAGATAAAATGACGTCAAATCACGTTATATGTAGAGAAGCTTTGATTGGACCGATCATGTCAACCTCATACTTTCAAAATCTTAAGTTATATTGACTACGTCTGTCCTAGCGTGCTCATTAATGTCTTCAATCAAAATTACGGATTGCCTCTTATCCACTTGTCGTCCCCTTATGCCATAGTTTGTACATCTCAATTACCAGTAGAAACCACATTTGTTTAAGTAAGTCTTTTAAAGGCAGTAAAAGAGGCAGAATAAACTGTTTCGCTGCCAGACAAGGCTCCGCTGATAACCAGGTGTAGCAGTGGTAAGGTGTTGGGACTCTGCTGTTGGGACAGCTTTATGTCGGCACTAACAGTTTGTGGGCACCATTTGTCACCTTTATAGTGCAATTCATGTATTGTTTAGTGTTGGGTTGTGTAGTGACTTTGCTGTCATGAATCCCACATGTTTTTTTTTCCCCCACCAAGATTTACATCCTAAAATCACCAATGAAAACCACCAATCTGTATCTTTGTCCAACACATCCCAAAAGATTACCCGCTATAGAAGTGTAATTAAACATGCTACTCAAAGCTCGGGGGTTTGTGGTATATTGGTCATTATAAACTGGGTGGTTCGAGCCCTGAATGCTGATTGGTTGATAGCCGTGGTATATCAGACGTGCATAAAGAACAGCCCTTAGCCGTGGTATAAACTACACTCCCTCAGGCCTTATTGCTTAAATATATCACGGCTAAGGGCTGTTCTTTCGCGTCGTGCCTCAAATTTAGTTTGCATCGGTTGAATGAAGAAGTGAGGTCACGATCACTGTGAAAAGGTCACCAACCATCCGATCTATCCGATCTACTGGCGCCATCTAGTGGTAGCAACACATTTCAGTGCATGTCAATGCAGAACGATTGGAGGACTGGCGCCATCTAGTGGTACCAACACATTTCAGTGCATGTCAATGCAGATGGATTGGAGGACTGGCGCCATCTAGTGGTACCAACACATTTCAGTGCATGTCAATGCAGAACGCTTGGAGGACTGGCGCCATCTAGTGGTACCAACACTTTTCAGTGCATGTCAATGCAGAACGCTTGGAGGACTGGCGCCATCTAGTGGTAACAACACATTTCAGTGCATGTCAATGCAGAACGCTTGGAGGACTGGCGCCATCTAGTGGTAACAACACATTTCAGTGCATGTCAATGCAGAACGCTTGGAGGACTGGCGCCATCTAGTGGTAGCAACACATTTCAGTGCATGTCAATGCAGAACGCTTGGAGGACTGGCGCCATCCAGTGGTAGCAACACATTTCAGTGCATGTCAATGCAGAACGCTTGGAGGACTGGCGCCATCTAGTGGTACCAACACATTGCAGTGCATGTCAATGCAGAACGCTTGGAGGACTGTCAAATAAAGAAGAGTCATAGTTATGACTCAAAATAATAAAATCATTCTTTCAAATCAAAATCAATAATCACAAACCTGTGACCATACATGTTGTGTGCGTCACATAACCCTACATTTTAACATTTTAACCCTAACCTTAACTACACTGCCTACCATCATGCCAAACCCTAACGTTTAAATTAAGACCAAAAAAATATTATTTTCGTTTTCATTAATTATTACAATAGAGCCAATTTTGACTTTGCAGCTGGAGCATCTAGCGGGTATCGAGATTACAAGATTCATGACGATAAGCGTCAACCTGCTTTTAAAGATGAGAGGAAATTGCCCTCATTCATCATATTAAAATCAAATATGAAGTCATTAATTTCTTCAGGCTTATGGAGGTTCCCTATAAAAACTGGATAAGTAAATTACTAAACATGTACAGTGGACCACTTTACTATACTACACACCACATTATACTATACTGTACTATAGTATACTATACTATATTATACAATACTTTGATATGCTATACTATACTTCACTATACTACACTGTACTATATTATACCATACTATATTATACTATACTTTACGATAGTATACTTTGTTATACCATACAATAATTTACTATACTATATTATGCTTTGCTATACTATATTATACTATATTATACTATTCTATACTACGATATACCACATTATACTATACCCTACTACACTATACTATATTATACTTTACTATGCTATACTATACTTCACTCTACTTTGTTATGCCATACTTTACTTTACCATACTATAGGTAAGCTTTATCACCAGACTAGAGACTGAGCTGTCTGGAAGCACAAAAGTTAGACAGTCCTATACTATACCCTACTACACTATATCATATTTTATTATACTATACTGTATTATATTATACTATGTTATACTATACTATACTATACTATACTATACTATACTATACTATACTATACTTTATTATACTATACACTGTACTATATTATACTATGCTATACTTTACTAGATTATACTATACCATATTATACCATACTATACTCAAATCAAATCAAATTTATTTATATAGCCCTTCGTACATCAGCTGATATCTCAAAGTGCTGTACAGAAACCCAGCCTAAAACCCCAAACAGCAAGCAATGCAGGTGTAGAAGCACAGTGGCTAAGAAAAACTCCCTATACACATACACATACACATATATATATACATATATACATATATACATATATATATATTCCACCTTTATTTAACCAGGTAGGCTAGTTGAGAACAAGTTCTCATTTGCAACTGCGACCTGGCGACATATTATACTATACAGTACTATAATTTAAACTATACTATACAATATTATACAATTTTATACTATACTATACTATACTTTGCTATACTATACTGTACTATATTATACTATACTTTATTACACTACACTATACTATATTATACTATTCTATACTACACATTATACTTTACAATACTATAGTATACTATGCTTTACTGTGCTATACTATACTTCACTATATTATACTTTGTTATACTATACTATATTATACTATATTGTACTAGATTATACTATACTTTACTATACTATGTTATACTATTCTTTATTATACCATACTATATGTTACTATGCTATACTATATGTGTGTGTGGGGGGGGTGCATAGCATTGCTGGATATAAGGTCTTCATGAATATAGAGCATGTTTAGATACATGTATATGACTTGTCTCCTCTCCTGCTCTCAGATTTACAATCAGGAGACACCAAAAAACGCTCAGACATAGCAAGGATATTGTCTAGTTGTCGAGAAGGTGTGTGTGTGTGTGTGTGTGTGTGTGTGTGTGTGTGTGTGTGTGTGTGTGTGTGTGTGTGTGTGTGTGTGTGTGTGTGTGTGTGTGTGTGTGTGTGTGTGTGTGTGTGTGTGTGTGTGTGTGTTGGGCTATACAACACTGGATGGGGAATGCCAGCATGTCAACACCTCACTGTCCTGTTGGGAATCAGAGGCTATGTACAACAGAAGGGCACATAAGGATACAGACGAAGCCTAATGATGACAAAGTGCTAGAACGCAGTGTTAATGTGCCAGATTAAAGAGGGGAGCCATATAAATGACGCAATTAAGTGAAAATTGATATATTTTAAACGTGCAATACTTTTCTTATCTGTTTAATGGCCTGACGGTGAAAATAGTGGAGCGAGAGATGAGACTGTAGAATATATATTAAATAGTGGTACTGATGACTATCAATGATTTTGATGTAAAAGTGGATGCTGAAATGTAACTAATATACTCACATGTGAATCCTATGCATCAGTTCCATGCATCAGACACCTCCCTCTGCAACTGGATCCTGGACTTCCTGACGGGCCGCCCCCAGGTGGTGAGGGTAGGTAACAGCATGTCCGCCACACTGATCCTCAACACGGGGGCCCCTCAGGGGTGCGTGCTCAGTCCCCTCCTGTACTCCTTGTTCACTCATGACTGCACGGCCAGGCACGACTCCAACACCATCATTACGCTGTGGACGAAACAACAGTGGTAGGCCTGATCACCGACAACGACGCGACAGCCTATAGGGAGGAGGTCAGAGACCTGGCCGTGTGGTGCCAGGATAACAAGCTCTCCTTCAACATGATCAAAGGACATGATTGTTGACTACAGGATTAAGAGGACTGAACATAAGAGAAAATTCCACAAAATATTAATCAAAGCTGCTTCTCTATCAAATCCATTGGAGTCACTGAATGTAGTTACAACAGCACATCCACATCCATAATTATCTCTGACTGTAACATCCATGTAGTTACAACAACACATGATTGGGGACTACAGGAAAAGGAGGACCGAACACGCCCCCATTCTCATTGACGGGGCTGCAGTGGAGCAGGTTGAGAGCTTCAAGTTCCTTGGTGTCCACATCACCAACAAACTGACATGGTCAAAGCACACCAAGACAGTCGTGAAGAAGGCACGACAAAACCTATTCACCCTCAGACTGAAAAGATTTGCCATGGGTCCTCAGATCCTCAAAAGGTTCTACAGCTGCACCATCGAGAGCATCCTGACTTGTTGCATCACTGCCTGGAATGGCAACTCCGACCGCAAGGCAATACAGAGGGTAGTGCGAACAGCCCAGTACATCACCTGGGCCAAGCTTCCTGCCATCCAGGACCTCTATACCAGGCGGTGTCAGAAGAAAACCCTAAAAATTGTCAAAGACTCCAGCCACCCTAGTCATAATGTTCTCTCTGCTACCGCACGGCAAGCGGTACCGGAGTGCCAAGTCCAGGTCCAAGAGGCTTCTAAACAGCTTCTACACCCAAGCCATAAGACTCCTGAACATCTAGTCAAATGGCTACCCAGACTATTCACATTTCTCCCCCCTCCCCTCCCTCCCCACCACTGCCAGTCTCTGTTGTCATCTATGCATAGTCACTTTAATTAACTCTACCTACATGTAAATACTACCTCAACTAACCAGTGGCCCCACACATGGACTCTGTGTCGGTACATCCCTGCATATAGTTTCGCTATTGTTATTTCACTGCTGCTCTTTAATTACTTGTTACTTTTATCTAGTATTATTACTATGTGTATTTTTTTTAACTGAATTGTTGGTTAGGGGCTTCGTAAGTCAGCATTTCACAATAAGGTTGTATTCGGTGCATGTGACTAATAACATTTGATTGGATTTTATCCGTTTCTATGCATCAGATTCAATTCAAATCAATTCAAGGGGCTTTATTGGCATTGGAAACATATGTGAACATTGCCAAAGCAAGTGAGGTAGATTATATACAAAAGTGAAATAAACAATAAAAATTAACAGTAAACATTTAACATACAGAAGTTTCAAAGGAATAAAAGACATTACAAATGTCATATTATGTATATATACAGCGTTGTAACGATGTACACATGGTTAATGTACAAAAGGGAAAATAAATAAGCATAAATATGGGTTGTGTTTACAATTGTGTTTGTTCTTCACTGGTTGACCTTTTCTTGTGGCAACAAGTTACATATCTTGCTGCTGTGATATCACACGGTGGTATTTCACCCAGTAGATATGGGAGTTTATCAAAATCTGGTTTGTTTTCGAATTCTTTGTGGATCTGTGTAATCTGAGAGAAATATGTGTGTCTAATATGGTCATACATTGGGCAGGAGGTTAGGAAGTGCAGCTCAGTTTTCACCTCATTTTGTGGGCAGTGAGCACATAGCCTGTCTTCTCTTGAGAGTCAGGTCTGCCTACGGCGGCCTTTCTCAATAACAAGGCTATGCTCACCGAGTCTGTACATAGTCAAAGCTTTGCATCAGATTCTATGTATCAGTTTCTAAGCATCAGATTCTATGCATCAGATTCTATGCATCAGATTCTATGCATCAGTTTCTATGCATCAGATCCAATACATCAGTTTCTATGCATCAGTTTCTATGCATCAGTTTCTATGCATCAGATTCTATGCATCAGTTTCTATATATCAGATTCTATGCATCAGATTCTATGCATCAGTTTCTATGCATCAGATTCTATGCATCAGATTCTATGCATCAGTTTCTATGCATCAGATTCTATGCATCAGATCCAATGCATCAGATCCAATGCATTATTTCTTAACCTTGTGTTTTGACGCTAACCTGACTGAATAGATCTGTTCTAAATTAGAGTTTGAAACAGTTTTGTTCATTAGAAGTTGAAAAAGTGATGCAATTATACACTATAGTGTATGTCTGGCATAGTGAGCTCCTTGAATCACTTTTCTAATTTGCAGATCGGGCTCGCTGTGAAAGTCAATTAATGAATCCATTATTTAATTAGTCTGTATGGTGCTTAACCATCTCCTTTAAAGGGGAACCTCGACTGAACCTTTCCCGTCAGTGAGCAGTAGTACACACAGCGATACACTTTGTAACGTTTAATAAACACTATATCACATGTTCAATAGACTTTAGTCTTTATTTCAAATGAGTCTCTGGTGATTATCTAGCTAGTTCCTCAACTGAACCAGTGTGTCTGCTCTTGGTTTAAAACCTCGACCGTCACTGAGACGAGTTTTAAAACTGTATCACACTTCTGCTTTGTTCTTTTTAAAATATTACATTTTAATCAAAGGTAAGTATTTGAAATATCCTGAATCCAAACAGTATTGTTCAGCTGGGGGGTTATTGTGTAGTGGAAATGTCTCTGAGCAACAACGGCTCAGCCACAAAGTGGTAGGCCACACAAGCTCACAGAACAGGTCCACCGAGTGCTGAAGCACGTAAGCGCTTATAAATTGTCTGTCCTCGGTTGCAACACTCACTACCAACTGCCACTGGAAGCAACGTCAGCACAAGAACTGTTCGTCGGTTTCCATGGCCGAGCAGCCGCACAAAAGCCTAAGATTACCATGCACAATGCAAAGGTTTGTTTGGTGTGGTGTAAAGCTCGCCACCATTGGACTCTGGAGCAGTGGAAACGTGTTCTCTGGAGTGATGAATAAGGTAGCCTAGCAGTTAACAGCGTTTGGGCCAGTAACTGAAAGGTCGCTGGTTCAAATCCCTGAGCCGAGAAGGTCAAAAATCTGTTGATGAGCCCTTGAGCAAGGCACTTGATCTGGATAAGACTGTCTGCTCAGTGACTGAAATGTACATTTAATTACTCACGTTTCACCACCTGGCAGTCCGACGGACAAATCTGGGTTTGGCAGATGCCAGGAGGACGTCACCAATGCATAGTGCCAACTGTAACGTTTGGTGGAGGAGGAATAATGGTCTGGGGCTGTTTTTCATGGTTCGGGAGAACGTCACCAATGCATAGTGCCAACTGTAACGTTTGGTGGAGGAGGAATAATGGTCTGGGGCTGTTTTTCATGGTTCGGGAGAACGTCACCAATGCATAGTGCCAACTGTAACGTTTGGTGGAGGAGGAATAATGGTCTGGGGCTGGTTTTCATGGTTCGGGAGAACGTCACCAATGCATAGTGCAAACTGTAACGTTTGGTGGAGGAGGAATAATGGTCTGGGGCTGTTTTTCATGGTTCGGGAGAACGTCACCAATGCATAGTGCCAACTCTAAAGTCATGAACAATGTAAAAAAGACACCCTTCTGTTTCCAAAATGTTGTAATTTTAAGATGAAAAATATGATATGCACGATTGTAAGTCCCGTTGGATAAAAGTGTACGCTAAATAGTATATATTCGATTATCAGAGTAGTGACAGAAGAGACCTTGTTAGGTCCATAGAGATTTGATTTATCTAAAGTAAACTGTAACTCTCTCTGCCCCTTGCATGTACAGTTGATGTCCGGAAGTTTACATACACCTTAGCCAAATACGTTTAAACTCAGTTTTTTACAATTCCTGACATTTAATCCTAGTAAAAATTATCTGTCTTAGGTCAGTTTGGATCAGCACTTTATTTTAAGAATGGGAAATTGGCCTCCCGGGTGGCGCAGTGGTTAAGGGCACTGTACTGCAGCGCCAGCTGTGCCATCAGAGTCCCTGGGTTTGTGCCCAGGCTCTGTCGTAACCGGCCGCGACCGGGAGGTCCATGGGGCGACGCACAATTGGCCTAGCGCCGTCCGGGTTAGGGAGGGCTTGGTCGGTAGGGGTGTCCTTGTCTCATCGCGCACCAGCGACTCCTGTGGCGGGCTGGGCGCAGTGTGCGGTGGCCGGGTGCACGGTGTTTCCTCCTGCGCATTGGTGCGGCTGGCTTCCGGGTTGGATGCGCACTGTGTTAAGAAGCAGTGCGGTTTGGTTGGGTTGTGTATCGGAGGACGCATGACTTTCAACCTTCTTCTCTCCCGAGCCCGTACGGGAGTTGTGGCGATGAGACAAGATAGTAGCTACTAGCAATTGGACACCACGAAATTGGGGAGAAAAAGGGGGTAAAAATAAATAAATAAATAAAAATTTAAAGAATGGGAAATTATTATCATTTATTTAAACTTGTATTTCTTTCATCACATTCCCAGTGGGTCAGAAGTTTACATACTCTCAATTAGTATTTGGTAGCATTGCCTTAAAATTGTTTAACTTGGGTCAAACATTTCGGGTAGCCTTCCACAAGCTTCCCACAATAAGTTGGGTGAATTTTGGCTCATTCCTCCTGACAGAGCTGGTGTAACTGAGTCAGGTTTTTAGGCCTCCTTGCTAGCACACACTTTTTCAGTTCTGCCCACAAATGTTCTATAGGATTGAGGTCAGGGCTTTGTGATGGCCACTCCAAGACCTTGTCCTTAAGCCATTTTGCCACACTTTCGAAGCATGCTTGGGGACATTGTCCATTTGGAAGACCCATTTGTGACCAAGCTTTAACTTCATGACTGATGTCTTGAGATGTTGCTTAAATATATCCACATAATTTTCCAACCTCATGATGCCATCTATTTTGTGAAGTGCACCAGACCCTCCTGCAGCAAAGCACCTCCACAACATGGTGCTGTCACCCCCATGCTTCATGGTTGGGATGGTGTTCTTCGGCTTGCAAGCCTCCCCGTTTTTCCTACAAACATAACAATGGGCCTTATGGCCAAACAGTTATATTTTTGTTTCATCAGACCAGAGGACATTTCTCCAAAAGTATGATCTTTGTCCCCATGTGCAGTTGCAAACCGTAGTCTGGCTTTATGGCGGTTTTGGAGCAGTGGCCTTTCAGGCTCTGTCGATATAGGACTACTTCTATTGTGGATATGGATACTTTTGTACCTGTTTCCTCCAGCATCTTCACAAGGTCCTTTGCTGTTGTTCTGGGATTGAGTTACTCTTTTCGCACCAAAGTACGTTAATCTCTAGGCGACAGAACGCGTCTCCTTCCTGAGCGGTATGATGGCTGCGTGGTCCCATGGTGTTTATACATGGTACCTTCGGGCATTTGGAAATTGCTCCCAAGGATGAACCAGACTTGTGAAGGTCTACAACTTTTTTTGACTCAACTAGCCTATCAGAAGCTTCTAAAGCCATGACATAATTTTCTGGAATTTTCCAAGCTGTTTCAAGGCACAATCAATTTAGTGTATGTAAAATTCTGGCCCACTGGAATTGTGATACAGACAGATTATTTCAATTATAATTCACTGTATCATTACATTACATTACATTTAAGTCATTTAGCAGACGCTCTTATCCAGAGCGACTTACAAATTGGTGCATTCACCTTATGACATCCAGTAGAATAGTCACTTTACAATAGTGCATCTAAATCTTAAAGGGGGGGGGGGGTGAGAAGGATTACTTATCCTATCCTAGGTATTCCTTAAAGAGGTGGGGTTTCAGGTGTCTCCGGAAGGTGGTGATTGACTCCGCTGTCCTGGCGTCGTGAGGGAGTTTGTTCCACCATTGGGGGGCCAGAGCAGCGAACAGTTTTGACTGGGCTGAGCGGGAACTGTACTTCCTCAGTGGTAGGGAGGCGAGCAGGCCAGAGGTGGATGAACGCAGTGCCCTTGTTTGGGTGTAGGGCCTGATCAGAGCCTGGAGGTACTGAGGTGCCGTTCCCCTCACAGCTCCGTAGGCAAGCACCATGGTCTTGTACCGGATGCGAGCTTCAACTGGAAGCCAGTGGAGAGAGCGGAGGAGCGGGGTGACGTGAGAGAACTTGGGAAGGTTGAATACCAGACGGGCTGCGGCTTTCTGGATGAGTTGTAGGGGTTTAATGGCACAGGCAGGGAGCCCAGCCAACAGCGAGTTGCAGTAGTCCAGACGGGAGATGACAAGTGCCTGGATTAGGACCTGCGCCGCTTCCTGTGTGAGGCAGGGTCGTACTCTGCGGATGTTGTAGAGCATGAACCTACAGGAACGGGCCACCGCCTTGATGTTAGTTGAGAACGACAGGGTGTTGTCCAGGATCACGCCAAGGTTCTTAGCGCTCTGGGAGGAGGACACAATGGAGTTGTCAACCGTGATGGCGAGATCATGGAACGGGCAGTCCTTCCCGGGAGGAAGAGCAGCTCCGTCTTGCCGAGGTTCAGCTTGAGGTGGTGATCCGTCATCCACACTGATATGTCTGCCAGACATGCAGAGATGCGATTCGCCACCTGGTCATCAGAAGGGGGAAAGGAGAAGATTAATTGTGTGTCGTCTGCATAGCAATGATAGGAGAGACCATGTGAGGTTATGACAGAGCCAAGTGACTTGGTGTATAGCGAGAATAGGAGAGGGCCTAGAACAGAGCCCTGGGGGACACCAGTGGTGAGAGCGCGTGGTGAGGAGACAGATTCTCGCCACGCCACCTGGTAGGAGCGACCTGTCAGGTAGGACGCAATCCAAGCGTGGGCCACGCCGGAGATACCCAACTCGGAGAGGGTGGAGAGGAGGATCTGATGGTTCACAGTATCGAAGGCAGCCGATAGGTCTAGAAGGATGAGAGCAGAGGAGAGAGAGTTAGCTTTAGCGGTGCGGAGCGCCTCCGTGATACAGAGAAGAGCAGTCTCAGTTGAATGACTAGTCTTGAAACCTGACTGATTTGGATCAAGAAGGTCATTCAGAGAGAGATAGCGGGAGAGCTGGCCAAGGACGGCACGTTCAAGAGTTTTGGAGAGAAAAGAAAGAAGGGATACTGGTCTGTAGTTGTTGACATCGGAGGGATTGAGTGTAGGTTTTTTCAGAAGGGGTGCAACTCTCGCTCTCTTGAGGACGGAAGGGACGTAGCCAGCGGTCAGGGATGAGTTGATGAGCGAGGTGAGGTAAGGGAGAAGGTCTCCGGAAATGGTCTGGAGAAGAGAGGAGGGGATAGGGTCAAGCGGGCAGGTTGTTGGGCGGCCGGCCGTCACAAGAAGCGAGATTTCATCTGGAGAGAGAGGGGAGAAAGAGGTCAGAGCACAGGGTAGGGCAGTGTGAGCAGAACCAGCGGTGCCGTTTGACTTAGCAAACGAGGATCGGATGTCGTCGACCTTCTTTTCAAAATGGTTGACGAAGTCATCTGCAGAGAGGGAGGAGGGGGGGAGGGGGAGGAGGATTCAGGAGTGAGGAGAAGGTGGCAAAGAGCTTCCTAGGGTTAGAGGCAGATGCTTGGAATTTAGAGTGGTAGAAAATGGCTTTAGCAGCAGAGACAGAGGAGGAAAATGTAGAGAGGAGGGAGTGAAAGGATGCCAGGTCCGCAGGGAGGCGAGTTTTCCTCCATTTCCGCTCAGCTGCCCGGAGCCCTGTTCTGTGAGCTCGCAATGAGTCGTCGAGCCACGGGGCGGGAGGGGAGGACCGCGCCGGCCTGGAGGATAGGGGACAGTCAAAAGAGTCAAAAGATGCAGAAAGGGAGGAGAGGAGGGTTGAGGAGGCAGAATCAGGAGATAGGTTGGAGAAGGTATGAGCAGAGGGAAGAGATGATAGGATGGAAGAGGAGAGAGTAGCGGGGGAGAGAGAGCGAAGGTTGGGACGGCGCGATACCATCCGAGTAGGGGCAGTGTGGGAGGTGTTAGATGAGAGCGAGAGGGAAAAGGATACAAGGTAGTGGTCGGAGACTTGGAGGGGAGTTGCAATGAGGTTAGTGGAAGAACAGCATCTAGTAAAGATGAGGTCGAGCGTATTGCCTGCCTTGTGAGTAGGGGGAGAAGGTGAGAGGGTGAGGTCAAAAGAGGAGAGGAGTGGAAAGAAGGAGGCAGAGAGGAATGAGTCGAAGGTAGACGTGGGGAGGTTAAAGTCGCCCAGCACTGTGAGAAGTGAGCCGTCCTCAGGAAAGGAGCTTATCAAGGTATCAAGCTCATTGATGAACTCTCCGAGGGAACCTGGAGGGCGATAAATGATAAGGATGTTAAGCTTGAAAGGGCTGGTAACTGTGACAGCATGGAATTCAAAGGAGGCGATAGACAGATGGGTAAGGGGAGAAAGAGAGAATGACCACTTGGGAGAGATGAGGATCCCGGTGCCACCACCCCGCTGACCAGAAGCTCTCGGGGTGTGCGAGAACACGTGGGCGGACGAAGAGAGAGCAGTAGGAGTAGCAGTGTTGTCTGTGGTGATCCATGTTTCCGTCAGTGCCAAGAAGTCGAGGGACTGGAGGGAGGCATAGGCTGAGATGAACTCTGCCTTGTTGGCCGCAGATCGGCAGTTCCAGAGGCTACCGGAGACCTGGAACTCCACGTGGGTCGTGCGCGCTGGGACCACCAGATTAGGTGGCCGCGCCACGCGGTGTGGAGCGTTTGTATGGTCTGTGCAGAGAGGAGAGAACAGGGATAGACAGACACATAGTTGACAGGCTACAGAAGAGGCTATGCTAATGCAAAGGAGATTGGAATGACAAGTGGACTACACGTCTCGAATGTTCAGAAAGTTAAGCTTACGTAGCAAGAATCTTATTGACTAAAATGATTAAAATGATACAGTACTGCTGAAGTAGGCTAGCTGGCAGTAGCTGCGTTGTTGACACTACACTAATCAAGTCATTCCGTTGAGTGTAATAGTTTCTGCAGTGCTGCTATTCGGGGGCTAGCTGGCTAGCTAGCAGTGTTGTTTACGTTACGTTGCGTTAAAAGAACGACAATAGCTGGCTAGCTAACCTAGAATATCGCTCTAGACTACACAATTATCTTTGATACAAAGACGGCTATGTAGCTAGCTATGTAGCTAGCTACGATCAAACAAATCAAACCGTTGTACTGTAATGAAATGAAATGAAAATGTGATACTACCTGTGAGTGCGACCGGGTTGTTGAGTTCAATTCAGTAGACGTTGGCTAGCTGTTAGCTGTTAGCTAGCTAGCAGAGTCTCCTACGTTAAGGACGACAAATAGCTGGCTAGCTAACCTCGGTAAATTAAGATAATCACTCCAAGACTACACACTCTAAACTACACAATTATCTTGGATACAAAGACAGCTATGTAGCTAGCTAACACTAAACTAATCAAGTCGTTCAGTTGAGTGTAATAGTACTACAGTGCTGCTAATCTGTGGGCGTTTGCTAGCGTTTGCTAGCTGGCTAGCTGCTGGGCGAATAGCAGTGAAGGCTACGTTAGGGCGACGAAATACGATAATTATGCAATTATCTCTGATACAAGGACGGCTATGTAGCTAGCTAAGAAGAAATTGCTAAGATTAGACAAATCAACCGTTGTACTATAATGAAATGTAATGAAATGTAATGAAAAAGTTAGGTAGGCAAGTTGAGAACAAGTTCTCATTTACAATTGCTACCTGGCCAAGATAAAGCAAAGCAGTTCGACACATACAACGACACAGAGTTACACATGGAGTAAAACAAACATACAGTCAATAATACAGTAGAAACAAGTCTATATACGATGTGAGGTGAGATAAGGGAGGTAAAGGCAAATGAGGTGAGATAAGGGAGGTAAAGGCAAAAAAGGCCATGGTGGCATAGTAAATACAATATAGCAAGTAAAACACTGGAATGGTAGATTTGCAATGGAAGAATGTGCAAAGTAGAAATAAAAATAATGGGGTGCAAAGGAGAAAAATTAATTAATTAATTAAATACAGTAGGGAAAGAGGTAGTTGTTTGGGCTGAATTATAGGTGGGCTATGTACAGGTGCAGTAATCTGTGAGCTGCTCTGACAGTTGGTGCTTAAAGCTAGTGAGGGAGATAAGTGTTTCCAGTTTCAGAGATTTTTGTAGTTCGTTCCAATCATTGGCAGCAGAGAACTGGAAGGAGAGGCGGCCAAAGAAATAATTGGTTTTGGGGGTGACTAGAGAGAAATACCTGCTTGAGCGTGTGCTACAGGTGGGAGATGCTATGGTGACCAGCGAGCTGAGATAAGGGGGGACTTTACCTAGCAGGGTCTTGTAGATGACATGGAGCAAGTGGGTTTGGCGACGAGTATGAAGCGAGGGCCAGCCAACGAGAGCGTACAGGTCGCAATGGTGGGTAGTATATGGGGCTTTGGTGACAAAATGGATTGCACTGTGATAGACTGCATCCAATTTGTTGAGTAGGGTATTGGAGGCTATTTTGTAAATGACATCGCCAAAGTCGAGGATTGGAAGGATGGTCAGTTTTACAAGGGTATGTTTGGCAGCATGAGTGAAGGATGCTTTGTTGCGAAATAGGAAGCCAATTCTAGATTTAACTTTGGATTGGAGATGTTTGATATGGGTCTGGAAGGGGCGTTTACTGTCTAACCAGACACCTAAGTATTTGTAGTTGTCCACGTATTCTAAGTCAGAGCCGCCCAGAGTAGTGATGTTGGACAGGCGGGCAGGTGCAGGTAGCGATCGGTTGAAGAGCATGCATTTAGTTTTACTTGTATTTAAGAGCAATTGGAGGCCACGGAAGGAGAGTTGTATGGCATTGAAGCTTGCCTGGAGGGTTGTTAACACAGTGTCCAAAGAAGGGCCAGAAGTATACAGAATGGTGTTGTCTGCGTAGAGGTGGTTCAGAGACTCACCAGCAGCAAGAGCGACCTCATTGATGTATACAGAGAAGAGAGTCGGTCCAAGAATTGAACCCTGTGGCACCCCCATAGAGACTGCCAGAGGTCCGGACAGCAGACCCTCCGATTTGACACACTGAACTCTATCAGAGAAGTAGTTGGTGAACCAGGCGAGGCAATCATTTGAGAAACCAAGGCTGTCGAGTCTGCCGATGAGGATGTGGTGATTGACAGAGTCGAAAGCCTTGGCCAGATCAATGAATACGGCTGCACAGTAATGTTTCTTATCGATGGCGGACCTTGAGCGTAGCTGAGGTGCACCCATGACCAGCTCTGAAACCAGATTGCATAGCAGAGAAGGTATGGTGAGATTTGAAATGGTCGGTAATCTGTTTGTTGACTTGGCTTTCGAAGACCTTAGAAAGGCATGGTAGGATAGATATAGGTCTGTAGCAGTTTGGGTCAAGAGTGTCCCCCCCTTTGAAGAGGGGGATGACCGCAGCTGCTTTCTAATCTTTGGGAATCTCAGATGACACGAAAGAGAGGTTGAACAGGCTAGTAATAGGGGTGGTAACAATTTCTGCAGATAATTTTAGAAAGAAAGGGTCCAGATTGTCTAGCCCGGCTGATTTTTAGGGGTCCAGATTTTGCAGCTCTTTCAGAACATCAGCTGAACGGATTTGGGAGAAGGAGAAATGGGGAAGGCTTGGGCGAGTTGCTGTGGGGGGTGCAGTGCTGTTGACCGGGGTAGGAGTAGCCAGGTGGAAAGCATGGCCAGCCGTAGAAAAATGCTTATTGAAATTCTCAATTATGGTGGATTTATCAGTGGTGACAGTGTTTCCTATCTTCAGTGCAGTGGGCAGCTGGGAGGAGGTGTTCTTATTCTCCATGGACTTTACAGTGTCCCAGAACTTTTTTGAGTTAGTGTTGCAGGAAGCAAATTTCTGCTAGAAAATGCTTGCCTTGGTCGTTTGACCGCTGACCCATTACGGATGCAGGCAATGAGGCAGTGATCGCTGAGATCTTGGTTGAAGACAGCAGAGGTGTATTTAGAGGGGAAGTTGGTTAGGATTATATCTATGAGGGTGCCCATGTTTAAGGCTTTGGGGAGGTACCTGGTAGGTTCATTGATAATTTGTGTGAGATTGAGGGCATCAAGTTTAGATTGTAGGATGGCTGGGGTGTTAAGCATGTTCCAGTTTAGGTCGCCTAGCAGCACGAGCTCTGAAGATAGATGGGGGGCAATCAGTTCACATATGGTGTCCAGAGCACAGCTGGGGGCAGAGGGTGGTCTTTCGCAGGCGGCAAAGGTGAGAGACTTGTTTTTAGAGAGGTGGATTTTTAAAAGTAGAAGTTCAAATTGTTTGGGTACAGAGCTGAATAGTAGGACAGAACTCTGCAGGCTATCTTTGCAGTAGATTGCAACACCGCCCCCTTTGGCAGTTCTATCTTGTCTGAAAATGTTGTAGTTTGGGATTAAATTTTCAGAATTTTTGGTGTTCTTCCTAAGCCAGGATTCAGACACAGCTAGAACATCCGGGTTGGCAGAGTGTGCTAAAGCAGTGAATAGAACAAACTTAGGGAGGAGGCTTCTAATGTTAACATGCATGAAACCAAGGCTATTACGGTTACAGAAGTCGTCAAAAGAGAGCGCCTGGGGAACAAGAGTGGAGCTGGGCACTGCAGGGCCTGGAATCACCTCTACATCGTCAGAGGAACAGAGGAGGAGTAGAATAAGGGAATGGCTAAAATCAATAAGAATTGGTCGTCTAGAACGTCTGGAACAGATAGTAGAAGGAGGTTTCTGGGGGCGATAAAATAGCATCAAGGTATAATGTACAGGCAAAGGTATGGTAGGATGTGAATACAGTGGAGGTAAACCTAGGTATTGAGTGATGAAGAGAGAGATATTGTCTCTAGAAACATCATTGAAACCAGGAGATGTCATTGCATGTGTGGGTGGTGGACTAGAGGCTCTACAGTGAAATAAGCCAATAAACACTAACCAGAACAGCAATGGACAGGACATATTGACATTAAGGAGAGGCATGCTTAGTCGAGTGATCAAAAGGGTCCAGTGAGGAGAGAGGTTGGTTGTGGGTCACGGCGATTTAGACAGCTTGCCAGGCCATCAGTAGCAAGCTAGCATAGGATGGAGGTCTGTTATTAGCCACCTCTTGCGTTCCGTCAGTAGATTAGTGGGGTTCCGTGTGGTAGAGGGGATTAATCCAAATCACACAACAACAAAAAAACGATAGATATAGTTCTAGAGGCCCAAGAAGAAAAAATAATAATAATTAAAATAAAATAAAATAAAATAAATTGTCCGATTGTCTATTCAGATAGCAGCCGATAAGACAGCTAACGGTTAGCGGGCCGCAGACGGGCGTTCAGGTAACGTGGCGACGGAGGAGCCAGCAGGATAACTCCTTCGGGTAGATAACGTTGGCAGTCCAGTTGTGAAGGCCCGGTGGGGCTCCGCGTAGGCAGTAAAACGGGTCCGGATAGGTGATTGTAGCCCAGGAGTGATTGATGGAACTCTTTAGCTGGCTCGCTCCGGAATAATTGATGTTTGCTCCGGAATCGACCAAAGCCGATAGTCACACGGATAGCAGCTAGCTAGCTGTGAGATCCAGGTATGAATGTCCAGAGTTAGCGGTTGAAATCCAGGGACATGGAGAGAAAAATTGGTCCGGTATGTTCCGTTCCGAGCCGCGCTGCGCCGCTTCTGGCTAGTTTCTGGCTAGCTTCTTGGAGGATTACAAATTTGAGGTAAATAAGACTTTT
>NC_068437.1:54240671-54243171 GCF_023373465.1 Oncorhynchus keta | reverse complement strand
GGTGTTAGAGGTGTTAGAAGTATTTGAGGTATTAGAGGTGTTAGAGGTATTAGAGATATTAGAGGTGTTAGAGGTATTTGAGATATTCAAGGTGTTAGAGGTATTTGAGGAGTGAGAGGTATTAGAGGTGTTAGAGGTATTAGAGATATTAGAGGTGTTAGAGGTATTAGAGATATTCGAGGTGTTAGAGGTATTTGAGGAATTAGATGTGTTAGAGGTATTAGAGATATTAGAGGTGTTAGAGGTATTAGAGATATTAGAGGTATTAGAGGTATTCGAGGTGTTAGAAGTATTTGAGGTATTAGAGGTGTTAGATTATTTGAGATATTAGAGGTTAGAGGTTTAGAGATATTAGAGGTGTTAGAGGTATTTGAGATATTCAAGGTGTTAGAGGTATTTGAGGAATTAGAGGTGTTAGAGGTATTAGAGATGTTAGAGGTGTTAGAGGTATTAGAGATATTCGAGGTGTTAGAGGTATTTGAGGAATTAGAGGTTTTAGAGGTATTAGAGATATTAGAGGTGTTAGAGGTATTTGAGGAATTAGAGGTGTTAGAGGTATTAGAGATATTCGAGGTGTTAGAGGTATTCGAGATATTCGAGGTGTTAGAGGTATTTGAGGAATTAGAGGTGTTAGAGGTATTAGAGATATTAGAGGTGTTAGAGGTATTAGAGATAGTCAAGGTGTTAGAGGTATTTGAGGAATTAGAGGTTTTAGAGGTATTAGAGATATTAGAGGTGTTAGAGGTATTAGAGATATTCAAGGTGTTAGAGATATTAGAGGTATTCGATATATTCGAGATTCAAGCTATTAGAGATATTAGAGGTATTAGAGATATCCGAGATATTAGAGGTGTTAGAGGTATAAGAGATATTCGAGATATTCAAGGTATTAGAGGTATTTGAGGTATTAGAGGTGTTAGAGGTATTTGAGGTATTAGAGGTGTTAGAGATGTTAGAGGTATTAGAGGTGTTAGAGGTATTTGAGATATTCAAGGTGTTAGAGGTATTTGAGGTATTAGAGGTGTTAGAGGTATTAGAGATATTAGAGGTGTTAGAGGTATTTGAGATATTCAAGGTGTTAGAGGTATTTGAGGAATTATGTAGAGATATTAGAGGTGTTAGAGGTATTAGAGATATTCGAGGTGTTAGAGGTATTTGAGGAATTAGATGTGTTAGAGGTATTAGAGATATTAGAGGTGTTAGAGGTATTAGAGATATTAGAGGTATTAGAGGTATTCGAGGTGTTAGAAGTATTTGAGGTATTAGAGGTGTTAGAGGTATTTGAGATATTAGAGGTGTTAGAGGTATTAGAGATATTAGAGGTGTTAGAGGTATTTGAGATATTCAAGGTGTTAGAGGTATTTGAGGAATTAGAGGTGTTAGAGGTATTAGAGATGTTAGAGGTGTTAGAGGTATTAGAGATATTCGAGGTGTTAGAGGTATTTGAGGAATTAGAGGTTTTAGAGGTATTAGAGATATTAGAGGTGTTAGAGGTATTTGAGGAATTAGAGGTGTTAGAGGTATTAGAGATATTCGAGGTGTTAGAGGTATTCGAGATATTCGAGGTGTTAGAGGTATTTGAGGAATTAGAGGTGTTAGAGGTATTAGAGATATTAGAGGTGTTAGAGGTATTAGAGATAGTCAAGGTGTTAGAGGTATTTGAGGAATTAGAGGTTTTAGAGGTATTAGAGATATTAGAGGTGTTAGAGGTATTAGAGATATTCAAGGTGTTAGAGGTATTAGAGATATTTGAGGTGTTAGAGGTATTTGAGGAATTAGAGGTGTTAGAGATATTCGATATTCGAGGTGTTAGAGGTATTAGAGATATTAGAGGTGTTAGAGGTATTAGAGATATTAGAGGTGTTAGAGGTATTAGAGATATTAGAGGTGTTAGAGGTATTTGAGGTGTAGGAGTTGTCAGATGTGTGCGTACTGGTACCGAAGTCAGGAGCAGGAGAGCAGAGATTTGTGAACAGGCGCACACTTTATTGAGGCAAAAGAGCAAAATCACGCAAAACAGTCACAAGAATTATTATTATTTTTCAATTAAACCTCTTCGTGAAAAAATAACACGGAAAAAACAAGCCAGTCTGGCGCGTCAACAATACACACGTAGCACAAACAATCTCACACAAATACATGAGGGGGAACAGAGGAATAAAGACATGTAGATTGATTGGGGGAATGAAAACCAGGTGTGCAGGGAACAAGACAAAACAAATGGATACATGAAAAATAGAGTGGCGGTGGCTAGAAAGCCGGTGACGTCGACCACCAAACGCCGCCCGGACAAGGAGAGGAGCCGACTTGGGTGGAAGTCGTGACAGAGGTACTAGAGGTAATCGAAGGTATTCAAAATATTTTACTACCTAAACAACAAATAAAGGCATAGAGCTGAGAGCAAAACATGCGTTGCAATATTACATTTATATTTGAGAGATACAGCATTATGCGCCAGGGCCATTGCATGCAGCTTTAATCCACAATACCCAATAGACAG
>NC_068437.1:54178171-54235671 GCF_023373465.1 Oncorhynchus keta | reverse complement strand
CCACTAGGCTACCTGCCTCCCCCCTCTAACCACTAGGCTACCTGCCTCCCCCTCTAACCACTAGGCTACCTGCCGCCCCTCCACTCTAACCACTAGGCTACCTGCCGCCCCTCCACTCTAACCACTAGGCTACCTGCCGCCCCTCCACTCTAACCACTAGGCTACCTGCCACCCTCCATTCTAACCACTAGGATACCTGCCGCCCCTCCACTCTAACCACTAGGCTACCTGCCTCCCCCCTCTAACCACTAGGCTACCTGCCGCCCCTCCACTCTAACCACTAGGCTACCTGCCGCCCCTCCCCTCTAACCACTAGGCTACCTGCCGCCCCTCCACTCTAACCACTAGGCTACCTGCCGCCCCTCCACTCTAACCACTAGGCTACCGGCCTCTCCCCTCTAACCACTAGGCTACCTGCCGCCCCTCCACTCTAACCACTAGGCTACCTGCCGCCCCTCCACTCTAACCACTAGGCTACCGGCCTCTCCTCCACTCTAACCACTAGGCTACCTGCCTCCCCCCTCTAAGCACTAGGCTACCTGCCTCCCCACACTGCAAGAGCAGTGTGAGGTGTGGTCAGTGCACTGAGACTTGGCTGTTAGTATTATTATCTAGAGGAGTGAGGAATGATCTCACTGCTCTACTGATGTAATCCTCTCTGGTATAAGTGGAGTCGTTCCCCATTCATGAAACAACACTCTCTACTTCCTCCTTCTGTCTTATTATTATGTCGAGAAGAGAGGAATGATCTCTACTTCCTCCTTCTGTCTTATTATTATGTAGAGAAGAGAGGAATGATCTCTCTACTTCCTCATTCTGTGTTATTATTATGTAGAGAAGAGAGGAATGATCTCTACTTCCTCATTCTTTCTTATTATTATGTAGAGAAGAGAGGAATGATCTCTCTACTTCCTCATTCTGTGTTATTATTATGTAGAGAAGAGAGGAATGATCTCTACTTCCTCATTCTGTCTTATTATTATGTAGAGAAGCGAGGAATGATCTCTACTTCCTCATTCTGTCTTATTATTATGTAGAGAAGAGAGGAATGATCTCTACTTCCTCATTCTGTCTTTCGAAACATTTTCATGTTCTCTCATGACCTCCGAATCTTCAACTTAGGAGCATCTGCACTCCTGACCCAGAGTCTATTTTCACTCATAGTTGACTGTGTCCATGTGAGTGAATGATCACATCCTGTGAGAGAGAGAGAGAGAGAGAGAGAGAGAGAGAGAGAGAGAGAGAGAGAGAGAGAGAGAGAGAGAGAGAGAGAGAGAGAGGATTTCAGAAGAATCACTCCTAAACCCCCCACCCAGTTTGGTTTGGTGATGTTCTTATTAAACATTATGCATCAAAGCTATCCTATCTGGGATTTGAGAGGGGATACACGTTTCAGGGCAGGTGTTTTTCATAGAAACAAATCCCAGAATGTAGATTTAGAGACACTTGAGAGGTTTCACCTGATGTGTCTACATTTCCCTAACTGAACAGGAGACCATTAAGTGTTTTTTTCCCAGAATTCTTTCAACAATTATACAGGAGATTCACATCTTTAATCGATAATCCTTTCATGTATGACTTCCATATCAGTTTAAATTCAGCTTAATTAGGGGTTTACTATGCAGTCCAGCAATAAAGAATTGGTTCAGTAGTAGGTCTCATAGAGTTGAGTAATATCTGAGTTTCTCTACAGCACTCAGCTCAAACACTAGATATGAGGAAGAGGGGAGGAGCTCATAAGAGGGGAGGAGCTCATAAGAGCTCATAAGAGGGGAGGAGCTAATTTCCTGGGCAGGATATGGTTCATGTTGTGAAATAGAAATGAACACATTGCCCTGGTGGCAGACACTGGCAGAGCCTCGGAATATGTACCTCACCCTCTTCCACTGATGGTCTGTCTATGCTCTAGCACAGGGATCATCAAATAGAGAATGGAACATAATTACAAATCATTTGTAGATGATTTGACCGCAAGAAGCCCAAACAGATATATAAGACAAGACTAAAGCATAATAATTGTAAACCTTGTTTACATTTGTTTTGATCATGTCTCTCTGTATTAATAGTGGGAATACTTGGAAACAGATTTCCAATATTAAATTAACTTGGAGCTGAAATCCTGAAGTCTTTCATGTCCAACAATGACAATAAAATAATATATATATATATATTTTTAAGTGTATTTATAGTTTTATAATTTCATAGACAATAGATAAAAGCCAGGTCATGAATCAGATGTACAAAACTTTGGATTCCCCCTGACAGATGACTCCACCCGGGGTCAAATAAAACCACCCGGGGTCAAATAAAACCACCCACAGGCCAAATAAAACCACCCACAGGCCAAATAAAACCACCCACAGGCCAAATAAAACCACCCACAGGCCAAATAAAACCACCCACAGGCCAAATAAAACCACCCACATAAAACCACCCACAGAGCAAATAAAACCACCCACAGGCCAAATAAAACCACCCACAGGTCAAATAAAACCACCCACATGCCGAATAAAACCACCCACAAGCCAAATAAAACCACCCGGGGTCAAATAAAACCACCCACAGGCCAAATGAAACCACCCGGGGTCAAATAAAACCACCCACAGGTCAAATAAAACCACCCACATGCCAAATAAAACCACCCACAGGCCAAATAAAACCACCCGGGGTCAAATAAAACCACCCGGGGGTCAAATAAAACCACCCGGGGTCAAATAAAACCACCCACAGGCCAAATAAAACCACCCACAGGCCAAATAAAACCACCCACATGCCAAATAAAACCACCCACAGGCCAAATAAAACCACCCACAGGCCGCCAGTTGGGGACTCTGCTGTAGTATGTAGTATGTATGATAATTAACACACATTCACATGCACTGTCTGGAAACACACACACACACACACACACACACACACACACACACACACACACACACACACACACACACACACACACACACACACACACACACACACACACACAGTACACACACACGATGAGTCATCTGTCAGGGAGAATCCAAAATTTCATACATCTGATTGTATCTACTGTCTATGAAATGAAACTATATATATATTTATATAAAACTCTGCTTTAGTGATCTGAGCCCATATCCACAAAGGTTCTCTGAGTAGGAGTGCTGATCTAGGATCTGTCCATACAAATCTTATTCACGGATGATCTGAAAGTCAAGACTGATCCCAGATCAGCACTCCGAGACACTTCTTGGATATAGGCCCTTGTCTCGTCTTGTCACAATTGTAACATTGTCAGGATGGGAGTATAAAGCTGGATAGGGATTTGAGCCACACAATGCCCTTGAACCTATCAGTAAGTATATAGTAAGAAAATATCATGAGTTCATGACACATCCTGTAACGAGACTAAAGAAGCCTAGCAAAATACAAAACAAGTAAGACAATCTTATGTAACTGAGATATATCTCTGTTTAATAACTTCATTATCATTTATATAAACAACCTCCCTGACCCGTATCCTGTACTGAGTGTAGTAAAAACAGGTAGTGCAATACAAGTCTTATGTAACTCAGACTCAGTCAGAGTACAAGGATGGAGAAGATAAGCCTCGTCTCTTATTATCATCTCTACCCTGCACGGCCCTCAGGACGGCCCTCAGGACGGCCCTCAGGACGGCCCTCAGCACGGCCCTCAGCACGGCCCTCAGGACGGCCCTCAGCACGGCCCTCAGCACGGCCCTCAGGACGGCCCTGAGCACGGCCCTCAGCACGGCCCTCAGGACGGCCCTCAGGACAGCCCTCAGCACGGCCCTCAGGACGGCCCTCAGGACGGCCCTCAGGGCGGCCCTCAGGACGGCCCTCAGGACGGCCCTCAGGACGGCCCTCAGGACGGCCCTCAGGACGGCCCTCAGGACGGCCCTCAGCACGGCCCTCAGGACGGCCCTCAGGACGGCCCTCAGGACGGCCCTCAGGACGGCCCTCAGGACGGCCCTCAGGACGGCCCTCAGGACGGCCCTCAGGACGGCCCTCAGGACGGCCCTCAGGACGGCCCTCAGGACGGCCCTCAGGACGGCCCTCAGGACGGCCCTCAGGACGGCCCTCAGGACGGCCCTCAGGACGGCCCTCAGGACGGCCCTCAGGACGGCCCTCAGGACGGCCCTCAGGACGGCCCTCAGCACGGCCCTCAGGACGGCCCTCAGCACGGCCCTCAGGACGGCCCTCAGGACGGCCCTCAGGACGGCCCTCAGGACGGCCCTCAGCACGGCCCTCAGGACGGCCCTCAGGACGGCCCTCAGGGCGGCCCTCAGGACGGCCCTCAGCACGGCCCTCAGCACGGCCCTCAGGACGGCCCTCAGCACGGCCCTCAGCACGGCCCTCAGGACGGCCCTCAGGACCCCTCAGGACGGCCCTCAGGACGGCCCCTCAGCACGGCCCTCAGGACGGCCCTCAGGACGGCCCTCAGGACGGCCCTCAGGACGGCCCTCAGGACGGCCCTCAGGACGGCCCTCAGCACGGCCCTCAGCACGGCCCTCAGCACGGCCCTCAGCACGGCCCTCAGGACGGCCCTCAGGACGGCCCTCAGGACGGCCCTCAGGACGGCCCTCAGCACGGCCCTCAGCACGGCCCTCAGGACGGCCCTCAGGACGGCCCTCAGGACGGCCCTCAGGACGGCCCTCAGGACGGCCCTCAGGACGGCCCTCAGGACGGCCCTCAGGACGGCCCTCAGCACGGCCCTCAGGACGGCCCTCAGCACGGCCCTCAGCACGGCCCTCAGCACGGCCCTCAGCACGGCCCTCAGGACGGCCCTCAGGACGGCCCTCAGGACGGCCCTCAGCACGGCCCTCAGGACGGCCCTCAGGACGGCCCTCAGGACGGCCCTCAGGACGGCCCTCAGCACGGCCCTCAGGACGGCCCTCAGGACGGCCCTCAGGACGGCCCTCAGCACGGCCCTCAGGACGGCCCTCAGCACGGCCCTCAGGACGGCCCTCAGCACGGCCCTCAGCTCGGCCCTCAGCACGGCCCTCAGCACGGCCCTCAGGACGGCCCTCAGGACGGCCCTCAGCACGGCCCTCAGGACGGCCCTCAGGGCGGCCCTCAGCACGGCCCTCAGGGCGGCCCTCAGCACGGCCCTCAGCACGGCCCTCAGCACGGCCCTCAGGACGGCCCTCAGGACGGCCCTCAGGACGGCCCTCAGCACGGCCCTCAGCACGGCCCTCAGGACGGCCCTCAGGACGGCCCTCAGCACGGCCCTCAGGACGGCCCTCAGCACGGCCCTCAGCTCGGCCCTCAGCACGGCCCTCAGGACGGCCCCTCAGGACGGCCCCTCAGGACGGCCCTCAGGGCGGCCCTCAGCACGGCCCTCAGCTCGGCCCCCAGCACGGCCCTCAGCACGGCCCTCAGCTCGGCCCTCAGGACGGCCCTCAGGACGGCCCTCAGGACGGCCCTCAGCACGGCCCTCAGCTCGGCCCTCAGCACGGCCCTCAGCACGGCCCTCAGCACGGCCCTCAGGACGGCCCTCAGGACGGCCCTCAGCACGGCCCTCAGGACGGCCCTCAGGACGGCCCTCAGCACGGCCCTCAGCACGGCCCTCAGGACGGCCCTCAGGACGGCCCTCAGCACGGCCCTCAGGACGGCCCTCAGCACGGCCCTCAGCGCGGCCCTCAGGACGGCCTTTAGGACGGCCCTCAGTACGGCCCTCAGCACGGCCCTCAGCACGGCCCTCAGGACGGCCCTCAGCACGGCCCTCAGGACGGCCCTCAGGACGGCCCTCAGGACGGCCCTCAGCACGGCCCTCAGGACGGCCCTCAGGGCGGCCCTCAGCACGGCCCTCAGGACGGCCCTCAGGGCGGCCCTCAGCACGGCCCTCAGGACGGCCCTCAGGACGGCCCTCAGGACGGCCCTCAGGACGGCCCTCAGGACGGCCGGCGGTCAGACGATAACACTGTTGAGGACAGCCTACGGTCAGACGATAACACTGTTGAAGACAGCCTACGGTCAGACGATAACACTGTTGAAGACAGCCTACGGTCAGACGATAACACTGTTGAAGACAGCCTACGGTCAGACGATAACACTGTTGAAGACAGCCTACGGTCAGACGATAACACTGTTGAAGACAGCCTACGGTCAGACGATAACACTGTTGAGGACAGCCTACGGTCAGACGATAACACTGTTGAAGACAGCCTACGGTCAGACGATAACACTGTTGAAGACAGCCTACTGTCAGACGATAACACTGTTGAGGACAGCCTACGGTCAGACGATAACACTGTTGAGGACAGCCTATGGTCAGACGATAACACTGTTGAAGACAGCCTACGGTCAGACGATAACACTGTTGAAGACAGCCTACGATCAGACGATAACACTGTTGAAGACAGCCTACGGTCAGACGATAACACTGTTGAGGACAGCCTACGATCAGACGATAACACTGTTGAAGACAGCCTACGGTCAGACGATAACACTGTTGAAGACAGCCTACAGTCAGACGATAACACTGTTGAAGACAGCCTACGGTCAGACGATAACACTGTTGAAGACAGCCTACGGTCAGACGATAACACTGTTGAAGACAGCCTACGGTCAGACGATAACACTGTTGAAGACAGCCTACGGTCAGACGATAACACTGTTGAAGACAGCCTACGGTCAGACGATAACACTGTTGAAGACAGCCTACGGTCAGACGATAACACTGTTGAGGACAGCCTACGGTCAGACGATAACACTGTTGAAGACAGCCTACGGTCAGACGATAACACTGTTGAGGACAGCCTACGGTCAGACGATAACACTGTTGAAGACAGCCTACGGTCAGACGATAACACTGTTGAAGACAGCCTACGGTCAGACGATAACACTGTTGAAGACAGCCTACGGTCAGACGATAACACTGTTGAAGACAGCCTACGGTCAGACGATAACACTGTTGAGGACAGCCTACGGTCAGACGATAACACTGTTGAAGACAGCCTACGGTCAGACGATAACACTGTTGAGGACGGCCTACGGTCAGACGATAACACTGTTGAAGACAGCCTACGGTCAGACGATAACACTGTTGAGGACAGCCTACGGTCAGACGATAACACTGCTCAGGAACAAAAGGAAACACAAACAAATGAGCAAAAAAAATCAATACATAAATATATATTTGTCTCATCGCACACTACCAAGAGTCTCTTGATATGTAGGATGTAGTTTCTCATTTCTTGACGTTCTGTAAGTAAATGAGCAGACTGCACAAATGGCTCACAGGATAACAGCTGTTCATAGAACTGTGTACTGCCGCAACATCATCAGACTGTGTTGTGTGAATCACGGATTTCTTGGAATGCCGAGTTCGGGTTTCCCAGGATTTTGACACATACCTTTATATTTTTATTTTATTTTATTTCACCTTTATTTAACCAGGTAGGCTAGTTGAGAACAAGTTCTCATTTGCCACTGCGACCTGGCCAAGATAAAGCATAGCAGTGTGAACAGACAACAGAGTTACACATGGAGTAAACAATTAGCAAGTCAATAACACAGTAGAAAAAATGGGGAGTCTATATACAATGTGTGCAAAAGGCATGAGGAGGTAGGCGAATAATACAATTTTGCAGATTAACACTGGAGTGATAAATGATCAGATGGTCATGTACAGGTAGAGATATTGGTGTGCAAAAGAGCAGAAAAGTAAATAAATAAAAACAGTATAAAAACAGTATGGGAATGAGGTAGGTGAAAAAGGGTGAGCTATTTACCTATAGACTATGTACAGCTGCAGCGATCGGTTAGCTGCTCGGATAGCTGATGTTTGAAGTTGGTGAGGAGATAAAAGTCTCAACTTCAGCGATTTTAATTTCGTTCCAGTCACAGGCAGCAGAGTACTGGAACGAAAGGCGGCAAATGAGGTGTTGGCTTTAGGGATGATCAGTGAGATACACCTGCTGGAGCGCGTGCTACGGATGGGTGTTGCCATCGTGACCAGTGAACTGAGATAAGGCGGAGCTTTACCTAGCATGGACTTGTAAATGACCTGGAGCCAGTGGGTCTGGCGACGGATATGTAGTGAGGGCCAGCCGACTAGAGCATACAAGTCGCAGTGGTGGGTGGTATAAGGTGCTTTAGTGACAAAACGGATGGCACTGTGATAGACTGCATCCAGTTTGCTGAGTAGAGTGTTGGAAGCCATTTTGTAGATGACATCGCCGAAGTCGAGGATCGGTAGGATAGTCAGTTTTACTAGGGTAAGCTTGGCAGCGTGAGTGAAGGAGGCTTTGTTGCGGAATAGAAAGCCGACTCTGGATTTGATTTTTGATTGGAGATGTTTGATGTGAGTCTGGAAGGAGAGTTTGCAGTCTAGCCAGACACCTAGGTACTTATAGATGTCCACATATTCAAGGTTGGAACCATCCAGGGTGGTGATGCTAGTCGGGCATGCGGGTGCAGGCAGCGATCGGTTGAAAAGCATGCATTTGGTTTTACTCGCGTTTAAGAGCAGTTGGAGGCCACGGAAGGAGTGCTGTATGGCATTGAAGCTCGTTTGGAGGTTTGATAGCACAGTGTCCAATGACGGGCCGAAAGTATATAGAATGGTGTCGTCTGCGTAGAGGTGGATCAGGGAATCGCCCGCAGCAAGAGCAACATCATTGATATATACAGAGAAAAGAGTCGGCCCGAGAATTGAACCCTGTGGCACCCCCATAGAGACTGCCAGAGGACCGGACAGCATGCCCTCTGATTTGACACACTGAACTCTGTCTGCAAAGTAATTGGTGAACCAGGCAAGGCAGTCATCCGAAAAGCGAGGCTGTTGAGTCTGCCGATAAGAATTTGGTGATTGACAGAGTCAATGGCGAGGTCGATGAAGACGGCTGCACAGTACTGTCTTTTATCGATGGCGGTTATGATATCATTTAGTACCTTGAGTGTGGCTGAGGTGCACCGTGACCGGCTCGGAAACCAGATTGCACAGCGGAGAAGGTACGGTGGGATTCGAGATGGTCAGTGACCTGTTTGTTGACTTGGCTTTCGAAGACCTTAGATAGGCAGGGCAGGATGGATATAGGTCTATAGCAGTTTGGGTCCAGGGTGTCTCCTCCTTTGAAGAGGGGATGACTGCGGCAGCTTTCCAATCCTTGGGGATCTCAGACGATATGAAAGAGAGGTTGAACAGGCTGGTAATAGGGGTTGCGACAATGGCGGCAGATAGTTTCAGAAATAGCGGGTCCAGATTGTCAAGCCCAGCTGATTTGTACGGGTCCAGGTTTTGCAGCTCTTTCAGAACATCTGCTATCTGGATTTGGGTAAAGGAGAACCTGGAGAGGCTTGGGTGAGGAACTACGGGGGGCGGAGCTGTTGGCCGAGGTTGGAGTAGCCAGGCGGAAGGCATGGCCAGCCGTTGAGAAGTGCTTATTGAAGTTTTCGATAATCATGGATTTATCGGTGGAGACCGTGTTTCCTAGCCTCAGTGCAGTGGGCAGCTGGGAGGAGGTGCTCTTGTTCTCCATGGACTTCACAGTGTCCCAGAACTTTTTGGAGTTGGAGCTACAGGATGCAAACTTTTGCCTGAAGAAGCTGGCCTTAGCTTTCCTGACTGACTGCGTGTATTGGTTCCTGACTTCCCTGAACAGTTGCATATCACGGGGCTATTCGATGCTATTGCAGTCCGCCACAGGATGTTTTTGTGCTGGTCGAGGGCAGTCAGGTCTGGAGTGAACCAAGGGCTGTATCTGTTCTTGGTTCTGCATTTTTTGAACGGAGCATGCTTATCCAAAATGGTGAGGAAGTTACTTTTAAAGAATGACCAGGCATCCTCAACTGACGGGATGAGGTCAATGTCCTTCCAGGATACACGGGCCAGGTCGATTAGAAAGGCCTGCTCACAGAAGTGTTTTAGGGAGCGTTTGACAGTGATGAGAGGTGGTCGTTTGACTGCGGCTCCGTGGCGGATACAGGCGATGAGGCAGTGATCGCTGAGATCCTGGTTGAAGACAGCGGAGGTATATTTGGAGGGCCAGTTGGTCAGGATGACGTCTATGAGGGTGCCCTTGTTTACAGAGTTAGGGTTGTACCTGGTGGGTTCCTTGATGATTTGCGTGAGATTGAGGGCATCTAGCTTGAATTGTAGGACTGCCGGGGTGTTAAGCATATCCCAGTTTAGGTCACCTAACAGGACAAACTCTGAAGCTAGATGGGGGCGATCAATTCACAAATGGTGTCCAGGGCACAGCTGGGAGCTGACGGGGGTCGGTAGCAGGCGGCAACAGTGAGAGACTTGTTTCTGGAGAGAGTCATTTTCAAAATTAGTAGTTCAAACTGTTTGGGTATGGACCTGGAAAGTATGACATTACTTTGCAGGCTGTCTCTGCAGTAGACTGCGACTCCGCCCCCCTTTGGCAGTTCTATCTTGACGGAAGATGTTATAGTTGGGTATGGAAATCTCTGAATTTTTGGTGGCCTTCCTGAGCCAGGATTCAGACACGGCAAGGACATCAGGGTTAGCAGAGTGTGCTAAAGCAGTGAGTAAAACAAACTTAGGGAGGAGGCTTCTGATGTTGACATGCATAAAACCAAGACTTTTTCGATCACAGAAGTCAACAAATGAGGGTACCTGGGGACATGCAGGGCCTGGGTTTACCTCCACATCACCCGCGGAACAGAGAAGGAGTAGTATGAGGGTGCGGCTAAAGGCTATCAAAACTGGTCGCCTAGAGCGTTGGGGGCAGAGGATAAGAGGAGCAGGTTTCTGGGCATGGTAGAATATATTCAGGGCATAATGCGCAGACAGGGGTATGGTGGGGTGCGGGTACAGCGGAGGTAAGCCCAGGCACTGGGTGATGATGAGAGAGGTTGTATCTCTGGACATGCTGGTTGTAATGGGTGAGGTCACCGCATGTGTGGGGGTGGGACAAAGGGGGTAACAGGGGTATGCAGAGTGGATCTAGGGGCTCCATTGTGAACTAAAACAATGATAACTAACCTGAACAACAGTATACAAGGCATATTGACATTTGGGAGAGACATACAGCGAGGCATACAGTAATCACAGGTGTTGAATTGGGAAAGCTAGCTAAAAACAGTAGGCGAGGCTAATCAGCTGGCACAACAAACAGCATGTAAAATGGCGTTGACTAGGCAACTGGGTCGACAGATAAAACAAACAAGCAGAATGGAGTATAGAATTTTTTGTTTTGTACCCAACAGTTTTGCCAGGTTAAAACGTTCATGCTTATGTTTTCACTTCCTTGCCAAAACAAGCATTCAGTCATCACAACTGTCACGTGTGCTTCATCTCCGGCCTCTAGGTCACCAGGCTGCTCGTTAGGGCGCACACCTGTCACTGTCGTTACGCGCATCAGCGCATTATGACACACACCTGGACTCCATCACCTCCTTGATTACGTGCCCTATATAATGTCACTCCCTTTGGTTCCTGCCCTATATGTCACTCCCTTTGGTTCCTGCCCTATATAATGTTTGGTTCCTGCCCTATATAATGTCACTCCCTTTGGTTCCTGCCCTATATAATGTCACTCCCTTTGGTTCCTGCCCTATATAATGTCACTCCCTTTGGTTCCTGCCCTATATAATGTCACTCCCTTTGGTTCCTGCCCTATATAATGTTTGGTTCCTGCCCTATATAATGTCACTCCCTTTGGTTCCTGCCCTATATAATGTCACTCCCTTTGGTTCCTGCCCTCTATAATGTCACTCCCTTTGGTTCCTGCCCTATATAATGTCACTCCCTTTGGTTCCTGCCCTATATAATGTCACTCCCTTTGGTTCCTTCCCCAGGCGTTATTGTTTCTGTTTCAGTTTCATGTTTGTACGCTGTTCGTGTTTCTTGTTTTGTTCATTTGTTTATTAAATTATGCTCTTCCTGAACTCCCGGCGCACACGTTACAACCACCCAGTGGTGCGTTCAGTTCAATGAAACGTTTGCTACCTTGCATGACAGTTTGTGTTTGACAACACATTTCCCCAAAACATTATTGAACAGACTTTGAGGTACTTTGGCTTTGTGGGTGTGGCTTGAAGCAAGGAGTGACGTATCTACAGAGCAGCGCTGCCCAACCCCCTCAACAGGTCGTATCTACAGAGCAGCGCTGCCCAACCCCCTCAACAGGTCGTATCTACAGAGCAGCGCTGCCCAACCCCTCAACAGGTCGTAACTACAGAGCAGCGCTGCCCAACCCCTCAACAGGTCGTATCTACAGAGCAGCGCTGCCCAACCCCTCAACAGGGCGTATCTACAGAGCAGCGCTGCCCAACCCCTCAACAGGTCGTATCTACAGAGCAGCGCTGCCCAACCCCCTCAACAGGTCGTATCTACAGAGCAGCGCTGCCCAACCCCTCAACAGGTCGTATCTACAGAGCAGCGCTGCCCAACCCTCAACAGGTCGTATCTACAGAGCAGCGCTGCCCAACCCCTCAACAGGTCGTATCTACAGAGCAGCGCTGCCCAACCCCTCAACAGGTCGTAACTACAGAGCAGCGCTGCCCAACCCCCTCAACAGGTCGTATCTACAGAGCAGCGCTGCCCAACCCCCTCAACAGGTCGTATCTACAGAGCAGCGCTGCCCAACCCCTCAACAGGTCGTATCTACAGAGCAGCGCTGCCCAACCCCTCAACAGGTCGTATCTACAGAGCAGCGCTGCCCAACCCCTCAACAGGTCGTATCTACAGAGCAGCGCTGCCCAACCCCCTCAACAGGTCGTATCTACAGAGCAGCGCTGCCCAACCCTCCACAGGTCGTATCTACAGAGCAGCGCTGCCCAACCCCCTCAACAGGTCGTATCTACAGAGCAGCGCTGCCCAACCCCCTCAACAGGTCGTATCTACAGAGCAGCGCTGCCCAACCCCCTCAACAGGTCGTATCTACAGAGCAGCGCTGCCCAACCCTCCACAGGTCGTATCTACAGAGCAGCGCTGCCCAACCCCCTCAACAGGTCGTATCTACAGAGCAGCGCTGCCCAACCCCCTCAACAGGTCGTATCTACAGAGCAGCGCTGCCCAACCCCCTCAACAGGTCGTATCTACAGAGCAGCGCTGCCCAACCCCCTCAACAGGTCGTATCTACAGAGCAGCGCTGCCCAACCCCCTCAACAGGTCGTATCTACAGAGCAGCGCTGCCCAACCCCCTCAACAGGTCGTATCTACAGAGCAGCGCTGCCCAACCCCCTCAACAGGTCGTATCTACAGAGCAGCGCTGCCCAACCCCCCTCAACAGGTCGTATCTACAGAGCAGCGCTGCCCAACCCCCTCAACAGGTCGTATCTACAGAGCAGCGCTGCCCAACCCCCTCAACAGGTCGTATCTACAGAGCAGCGCTGCCCAACCCCCTCAACAGGTCGTATCTACAGAGCAGCGCTGCCCAACCCCCTCAACAGGTCGTATCTACAGAGCAGCGCTGCCCAACCCTCCACAGGTCGTTCAGAACTGTTTCCGTTTAATTGAACGTTGCACAATGTTTTTTTGGAATGATTTATTTTACATTGAACAACATGGTTGGTTCAGACGATGGGAGTGAATGGAGATTAGAGTGAGCCACTCAGTATATTCCTGGTGATACAGTGGGCCACTTGTCCCATTGACCAATAGCAGTAGGTGTTCTTAGCAACAATTCTAGTGACAAAAAAAGTTGAACCATCTGAAACTAATTTGTGTGACTCACAAAGTGGAGGTTTACTGCTGAACAATGCAGCTCTCTACACAGGACCGTTTCTTGTTGTTGCTTGTCACCGCCCAGATCCCATGTCTTCAGCTTTGCACTCTCCGAGGAAGACTTCTCAAATTTCCTGATCTTTTTAAAACACGATCAGGCTACAGCTATAGAGTTTACCATGACAGTTGTCTCCATATTAGGTCATACATCCGTCTCCTCATTTTTGTAGCTGATTGTTGGGGGATGTTTGTTTGTTGACAAGATGAAGAAAGAAGAGTTTGTTTAGATTTTTTCTAAAGAGACTGTTGGCTGATTGCCAAGGGTAGTCCCAGATTCCCAGAGTCAAGAGGGAAGTCTGATAAGGTTGGTTGTCTGTCTTTCCTAGCCCCCCAGGAAGACTCCTACTGGCTGACTGTCTCCTCTCACATAACCCTTGACACACTCTGAGTAATCACATTACTCCCAGCTGTTTCCCAGCAGCAGAGGAAAACTGTGTCATTGGAGTCAGAGCTCATCCTGAGACATTCCTAGACAGACGTTACAGCTCATCCTGAGACATCCCTAGACAGACGTTACAGCTCATCCTGAGACATCCCTAGACAGACGTTACAGCTCATCCTGAGACATCCCTAGACAGACGTTACAGCTCATCCTGAGACATCCCTAGACAGACGTTACAGCTCACCCTGAGACATCCCTAGACAGACGTTACAGCTCATCCTGAGACATCCCTAGACTGACGTTACAGCTCCTTCTGAGACATCTCTAGACAGACGTTACAGCTCAGACATCCCTAGACTGACGTTACATCTCCTCCTGAGACATCTCTAGACAGACGTTACAGCTCCTCCTGAGACATCCCTAGACAGACGTTACAGCTCATCCTGAGACATCCCTAGACAGACGTTACAGCTAATCCTGAGACATCCCTATACAGATGTTACAGCTCATCCTGAAACATCCCTAGACAGACGTTACAGCTCATCCTGAGACATCCCTAGACAGACGTTAAAACTCATCCTGAGACATCCCTAGACAGACGTTACAGCTCATCCTGAGACATCCCTAGACAGACGTTACAGCTCATCCTGAGACATCCCTAGACAGACGTTGCAGCTCATCCTGAGACATCCCTAGACAGACGTTACAGCTCATCCTGAGACATCCCTTGACAGACGTTACAGCTCATCCTGAGACATCTCTGACAGACGTTACAGCTCATCCTGAGACATCCCTAGACAGACGTTACAGCTCATCCTGAGACATCCCTAGACAGACGTTACAGCTCATCCTGAGACATCCCTAGACAGACGTTACAGCTCATCCTGAGACATCCCTAGACAGACGTTACAGCTCCTCCTGAGACATCTCTAGACAGACGTTACAGCTCATCCTGAGACATCCCTAGACAGACGTTACAGCTCATCCGGAGACATCCCTAGACAGACGTTACAGCTCACCCTGAGACATCCCTAGACAGACGTTACAGCTCATCCTGAGACGTCCCTAGACAGACGTTACAGCTCATCCTGAGACATCCCTAGACAGACGTTACAGCTCATCCTGAGACATCCCTAGACAGACGTTACAGCTCATCCTGAGACATCCCTATACAGACGTTACAGCTCATCCTGAGACATCCCTAGACAGACATTACAGCTCGTCCTGAGACATCTCTAGACAGACGTTACAGCTCAGACATCCCTAGACTGACGTTACAGCTCCTCCTGAGACATCTCTAGACAGACGTTACAGCTCCTCCTGAGACATCCCTAGACAGACGTTACAGCTCATCCTGAGACATCCCTAGACAGACGTTACAGCTCATCCTGAGACATCCCTATACAGACGTTACAGCTCATCCTGAGACATCCCTAGACAGACGTTACAGCTCATCCTGAGACATCCCTAGACAGACGTTACAGCTCATCCTGAGACATCCCTAGACAGACGTTACAGCTCATCCTGAGACATCCCTAGACAGACGTTACAGCTCATCCTGAGACATCCCTAGACAGACGTTACAGCTCATCCTGAGACATCCCTAGACAGACGTTACAGCTCATCCTGAGACATCCCTAGACAGACGTTACAGCTCATCCTGAGACATCCCTAGACAGACGTTACAGCTCATCCTGAGACATCCCTAGACAGATGTTACAGCTCATCCTGAGACATCCCTAGACAGACGTTACAGCTCATCCTGAGACATCCCTAGACAGACGTTACAGCTCATCCTGAGACATCCCTAGACAGACGTTACAGCTCATCCTGAGACATCCCTAGACAGACGTTACAGCTCATCCTGAGACATAATATAATAATATATAATAATATAATCCCTAGACAGACGTTACAGCTCATCCTGAGACATCCCTAGACAGACGTTACAGCTCGTCCTGAGACATCTCTAGACAGACGTTACAGCTCAGACATCCCTAGACTGACGTTACAGCTCCTCCTGAGACATCTCTAGACAGACGTTACAGCTCATCCTGAGACATCCCTAGACAGACGTTACAGCTCATCCTGAGACATCCCTAGACAGACGTTACAGCTCATCCTGAGACATCCCTAGACAGACGTTACAGCTCATCCTGAGACATCCCTAGACAGACGTTACAGCTCATCCTGAGACATCCCTAGACAGACGTTACAGCTCATCCTGAGACATCCCTATACAGACGTTACAGCTCATCCTGAGACATCCCTAGACAGACGTTACAGCTCATCCTGAGACATCCCTATACAGACGTTACAGCTCATCCTGAGACATCCCTAGACAGACGTTACAGCTCATCCTGAGACATCCCTAGACAGACGTTACAGCTCATCCTGAGACATCCCTAGACAGACGTTACAGCTCATCCTGAGACATCCCTATACAGACGTTACAGCTCATCCTGAGACATCCCTAGACAGACGTTACAGCTCATCCTGAGACATCCCTAGACAGACGTTACAGCTCCTCCTGAGACATCCCTTGACAGACGTTACAGCTCATCCTGAGACATCCCTAGACAGACATTACAGCTCATCCTGAGACATCATGTTTACTTACATGTTTACTTACAAACCAACAATGCAGTTTTAAGAAAATCCCCCCCAAAAAGTAACAGATAAGAATAACAAATAATTAAAGAGCAGCAGTAAATAACAATAGTGGGGCTTTATACAGGGGCTACCGGTACAGAGTCAATGTGGAGACTGTATACAGGGGTACCGGTACAGAGTCAATGTGGAGACTATATACAGGGGTACCGGTACAGAGTCAATGTGGAGTCTATATACAGGGGTACCGGTACAGAGTCAATGTGGAGGCTATATACAGGGGGTACCGGTACAGAGTCAATGTGGAGACTATATACAGGGAGTACCGGTACAGAGTCAATGTGGAGACTATATACAGTGGGTGCTGGTACAGAGTCAATGTGGAGGCTATATACAGTGGGTGCTGGTACAGAGTCAATGTGGAGGCTATATACAGGGGGTGCTGGTACAGAGTCAATGTGGAGACTATATACAGTGGGTGCTGGTACAGAGTCAATGTGGAGGCTATATACAGGGGTTACCGGTACAGAGTCAATGTGGAGACTGTATACAGGGGTACCGGTACAGAGTCAATGTGGAGGCTATATACAGGGGTACCGGTACAGAGTCAATGTGGAGACTATATACAGTGGGTGCTGGTACAGAGTCAATGTGGAGGCTATATACAGGGAGTACCGGTACAGAGTCAATGTGGAGACTATATACAGTGGGTGCTGGTACAGAGTCAATGTGGAGGCTATATACAGTGGGTGCTGGTACAGAGTCAATGTGGAGGCTATATACAGGGGGTGCTGGTACAGAGTCAATGTGGAGGCTATATACAGGGGGTACCGGTACAGAGTCAATGTGGAGACTATATACAGTGGGTGCTGGTACAGAGTCAATGTGGAGGCTATATACAGGGAGTACTGGTACAGAGTCAATGTGGAGACTATATACAGTGGGTGCTGGTACAGAGTCAATGTGGAGGCTATATACAGGGAGTACTGGTACAGAGTCAATGTGGAGGCTATATACAGGGAGTACTGGTACAGAGTCAATGTGGAGACTATATACAGTGAGTACTGGTACAGAGTCAATGTGGAGGCTATATACAGGGAGTACTGGTACAGAGTCAATGTGGAGACTATATACAGTGAGTACTGGTACAGAGTCAATGTGGAGGCTATATACAGGGGGGTACCGGTACAGAGTCATTGTGGAGACTATATACAGGGGGTACTGGTACAGAGTCAATGTGGAGACTATCTACAGGGGGTACTGGTACAGAGTCAATGTGGAGACTATATACAGGGGGTACTGGTACAGAGTCAATGTGGAGACTATCTACAGGGGGTACCGGTACAGAGTCAATGTGGAGACTATATACAGGGTATTACGGTACAGAGTCAACATCCCTAGACAGATGGTGCAGTTCTAATATGCTATATGTAATAGATACATGAAAGGGAATGTTAAACTGTAGCCTATAAATCTAATAGTAGGCTACATGATCTCTCCATATACCTGTTTGGTTCAATATGAGAGAACTGCAGGTTTGAAATGTGTTGACAATTGAATTGAATGGAATATAATTTCTACAGCCACTACAGTAGTACTGGTTTCTCATAATTTAATCTAAACTAGCACTGACTGTGTTAACACACAGTGCTGATAATCCCTCCTCGCCATAGCAACACATTAAAAGTCCAGTACAGTCATCGTAATTTCCCAAATTAAAAAAACAGAACAAAACATCATCTTTAATCTTTTTTTTACGTAATTACAATGCTCAGAATTTGAGAAATTGTAGCTTTTATCTCATCCCAACTATGATCCCTGACAGCTTTGATCCATTATTGATATCACTTGTTAAATCCGCTTCAAATCAGTCTAAATGAAGAGGAGGAGACAGGTTAAAGAAGGGTTTTTAAGCCTTGAGACAACTGAGTCATGGATTTTGGACGTGTGCTATTCAGAGGGTGAACGGGCAAGACAAAAGATTTAAGTGCCTTTGAAACGGGGTTTGGTAGTAGATGGAATCCATGACTCAGTTGTCTCAAGGCTTAAAAACCCTTCTTTAACCTGTCTCCTCCTCTTCATTTAGACTGATTTGAAGCGGATTTAACAACCTGTTTGAGTTTGACCAGATTTTTTCAACACTGCTGAGTTTTTCCACACTCAACAGTTTTCCCGTGTGTATGAAGAATGGTCCACCACCTAAAGGACATCCAGACAACTTGGGTCAACATGGTCAACATGGGTCCAGCATCTCTGTGGAACGCTTTGGACACCTTGTAGAGTCCATTCCTCGACAAATTGAGGCTGTTCTGGTGCAACTAAATTTGTGTTCCTAATGTTTGGTACGCTCAGTGTATATTGTACAGAGGTCGGACAGGAACACAGCTGATGTGTACATTAACCCCCGCTGTACCAAACTAAATGCAAGTCTTATATTAACCCCCGCTGTACCAAACTAAATGCAAGTCTTATATTAACCCCCGCTGTACCAAACTAGATGCAAGTCTTATATTAACCCCCGCTGTACTAAACTAAATGCTAGGTTTATATTAACCCCCGCTGTACTAAACTAAATGCTAGGTTTATATTAACCCCGCTGTACCAAACTAAATGCAAGTCTTATATTAACCCCCACTGTACCAAACTAGATGCAAGTCTTATATTAACCCCCGCTGTACCAAACTAGATGCAAGTCTTATATTAACCCCCGCTGTACCAAACTAGATGCAAGTCTTATATTAACCCCCGCTGTACTAAACTAAATGCTAGGTTTATATTAACCCCCGCTGTACCAAACTAGATGCAAGTCTTATATTAACCCCCGCTGTACTAAACTAAATGCTAGGTTTATATTAACCCCCGCTGTACCAAACTAAATGCTTATATTAACCCCCACTGTACCAAACTAAATGCTCGGCTGATATTAACCCCCACTGTACCAAACTAAATGCTAGGCTTATATTAACCCCCGCTGTACCAAACTCAATGCTTATATTAACCCCCACTGTACCAAACTAAATGCTAGGCTGATATTAACCCCGCTGTACCAAACTAAATGCGAGGCTTATATTAACCCCCACTGTACCAAACTAAATGCTTGGCTGATATTAACCCCCACTGTACCAAACTAAATGCTTGGCTGATATTAACCCCCACTGTACCAAACTAAATGCTAGGTTTATATTAACCCCCGCTGTACCAAACTAAATGCTAGGTTTATATTAACCCCCACTGTACCAAACTAAATGCTTGGCTGATATTAACCCCCACTGTACCAAACTAAATGCTTGGCTGATATTAACCCCCACTGTACCAAACTAAATGCTCGGCTGATATTAACCCCCACTGTACCAAACTAAATGCTTGGCTGATATTAACCCCCACTGTACCAAACTAAATGCTCGGCTGATATTAACCCCCACTGTACCAAACTAAATGCTAGGTTGGAAGCAATGTGAAATTTTATTTAAACTAGGCAAGTCAGTTAAGAACAAATTCTTATGTTCAATGACAGCCTAGGAACAATGGGCTAACTGCCTGTTCAGGGGCAGAACAGATTTGTACCTTGTCAGGTTGTGGATTTGAACTTGCAACCTTCCAGTTACTAGTCCAACACTCTAACCACTACCCTGCCGCCCCAAACGATGTGCAGGTTGAGATAAATACAAGAGAGGATTCAGACATAAGCCTAATATAGGCCCCCTACTGTGTGCACGACCCAGTGAGATTTCTCTGGCATGCTGCTAAGTAGCTTGCTAGCTAAAAGTCACAACACAGATTAAAAAAGGGGTTAGTTATCAGTATCGTTCTGCTGGAGAGATCTTAGATGGTAAACAAAGCCGTATGATTTGCACATTTGATGACAGTTTTAAGGCGTAAAATATTTTAATTAGTTACCATTGATGTATAAAATGTCTGTCTTTACGTGAAGCAAGTAGTAATGTCTGTCTTTACGTGAAGCAAGTAGTAATGTCTGTCTTTACGTGAAGCAAGTAGTAATGTCTGTCTTTACGTGAAGCAAGTAGTAATGTCTGGCTTTACGTGAAGCAAGTAGTAATGTCTGGCTTTACGTGAAGCAAGTAGTAATGTCTGTCTTTACGTGAAGCAAGTAGTAATGTCTGTCTTTACGTGAAGCAAGTAGTAATGTCTGTCTTTACGTGAAGCAAGTAGTAATGTCTGGCTTTACGTGAAGCAAGTAGTAATGTCTGGCTTTACGTGAAGCAAGTAGTAATGTCTGTCTTTACGTGAAGCAAGTAGTAATGTCTGTCTTCACGTGAAGCAAGTAGTAATGTCTGGCTTTACGTGAAGCAAGTAGTAATGTCTGTCTTTACGTGAAGCAAGTAGTAATGTCTGTCTTCACGTGAAGCAAGTAGTAATGTCTGTCTTTACGTGAAGCAAGTAGTAATATCTGTCTTTACGTGAAGCAAGTAGTAATGTCTGTCTTTACGTGAAGCAAGTAGTAATGTCTGTCTTTACGTGAAGCAAGTAGTAATATCTGTCTTTACGTGAAGCAAGTAGTAATGTCTGTCTTTACGTGAAGCAAGTAGTAATGTCTGTCTTTACGTGAAGCAAGTAGTAATGTCTGTCTTTACGTGAAGCAAGTAGTAATGTCTGTCTTCACGTGAAGCAAGTAGTAATGTCTGGCTTTACGTGAAGCAAGTAGTAATGTCTGTCTTTACGTGAAGCAAGTAGTAATGTCTGTCTTTACGTGAAGCAAGTAGTAATGTCTGTCTTTACGTGAAGCAAGTAGTAATGTCTGTCTTTACGTGAAGCAAGTAGTAATGTCTGTCTTTACGTGAAGCAAGTAGTAATGTCTGTCTTTACGTGAAGCAAGTAGTAATGTCTGTCTTCACGTGAAGCAAGTAGTAATGTCTGTCTTTACGTGAAGCAAGTAGTAATGTCTGTCTTTACGTGAAGCAAGTAGTAATGTCTGTCTTTACGTGAAGCAAGTAGTAATGTCTGTCTTTACGTGAAGCAAGTAGTAATGTCTGTCTTTACGTGAAGCAAGTAGTAATGTCTGTCTTTACGTGAAGCAAGTAGTAATGTCTGTCTTCACGTGAAGCAAGTAGTAATGTCTGTCTTCACGTGAAGCAAGTAGTAATGTCTGTCTTCCATAGTCTGTCTTTACGTGAAGCAAGTAGTAATGTCTGTCTTTACGTGAAGCAAGTAGTAATGTCTGTCTTTACGTGAAGCACGTAGTAATGTCTGTCTTTACGTGAAGCAAGTAGTAATGTCTGTCTTTATGTGAAGCAAGTAGTAATGTCTGTCTTCCGTGAAGCAAGTAGTAATGTCTGGCTACGTGAAGCAAAGTAGTAATGTCTGGCTTTACGTGAAGCAAGTAGTAATGTCTGTCTTTACGTGAAGCAAGTAGTAATGTCTGTCTTTACGTGAAGCAAGTAGTAATGTCTGTCTTTACGTGAAGCAAGTAGTAATGTCTGTCTTTACGTGAAGCAAGTAGTAATGTCTGTCTTCACGTGAAGCAAATAGTAATGTCTGGCTTTACGTAAGCAACTAGTAATGTCTGTCTTTACGTGAAGCAAGTAGTAATGTCTGTCTTTACGTGAAGCAAGTAGTAATGTCTGTCTTTACGTGAAGCAAGTAATGTCTGTCTTTACGTGAAGCAAGTAGTAATGTCTGTCTTTACGTGAAGCAAGTAATAATGTATGGCTTTACGTGAAGCAAGTGGTAATGTCTGTCTTTACGTGAAGCAAGTAGTAATGTCTGTCTTTACGTGAAGCAAGTGGTAATGTCTGTCTTTACGTGAAGCAAAGTGTAATGTCTGTCTTTACGTGAAGCAAGTAGTAATGTCTGTCTTTACGTGAAGCAAGTAGTAATGTCTGTCTTTACGTGAAGCAAGTAGTAATGTCTGTCTTTACGTGAAGCAAGTAGCAATGTCTGTCTTTACGTGAAGCAAGTAGTAATGTCTGTCTTTACGTGAAGCAAGTAGTAATGTCCTTCTTTACGTGAAGCCAGTAGTAATGTCTGTCTTTACGTGAAGCAAGTAGTAATGTCTGGCTTTACGTGAAGCAAGTAGTAATGTCTGTCTTTACGTGAAGCAAGTAGTAATGTCTGTCTTTACGTGAAGCAAAGTAGTAATGTCTGTCTTTACGTGAAGCAAGTAGTAATGTCTGTCTTTACGTGAAGCAAGTAGTAATGTCTGTCTTCACGTGAAGCAAGTAGTAATGTCTGTCTTTACGTGAAGCAAGTAGTAATGTCTGTCTTTACGTGAAGCAAGTAGTAATGTCTGTCTTTACGTGAAGCAAGTAGTAATGTCTGTCTTTACGTGAAGCAAGTAGTAATGTCTGTCTTTACGTGAAGCAAGTAGTAATGTCTGTCTTTACGTGAAGCAAGTAGTAATGTATGGCTTTACGTGAAGCAAGTGGTAATGTCTGTCTTTACGTGAAGCAAGTAGTAATGTCTGTCTTTACGTGAAGCAAGTGGTAATGTCTGTCTTTACGTGAAGCAAGTAGTAATGTCGGTCTTTACGTGAAGCAAGTAGTAATGTCTGTCTTTACGTGAAGCAAGTAGTAATGTCTTTCTTTACGTGAAGCAAGTAGTAATGTCTGTCTTTACGTGAAGCAAGTAGTAATGTCTGTCTTTACGTGAAGCAAGTAGTAATGTCTGTCTTTACGTGAAGCAAGTAGTAATGTCTTTCTTTACGTGAAGCAAGTCGTAATGTCTGTCTTTACGTGAAGCCAGTAGTAATGTCTGTCTTTACGTGAAGCAAGTAGTAATGTCTGTCTTTACGTGAAGCAAGTAGTAATGCCTGTCTTTTGATTTGAAGTTTTTGACATGGGGGGAGGGGACCAGTACCTTTATGATAGACTTTGTCAATACTAAATAAAATAACTTATTCAACTTACAATATATAATGCTATTATATATATATATAGTGCTATTCGTTACATGTAAAAATCTCTAAGTGCTCTAAAGCAACAACAACAAAAAACAGGAACTGGTTTCATCAAAATAATCGTCCAATTTGATTAAAAAAACTGTTTTTTTTCTTCTTTTCAGTGTGCAGGACCTTTAATGTCGCACCACTCTATCGAAGCAGGGTGAATCTCCTGTCCTGGGGCTGATCCACATGAGCTGATGCTACTTACGCAACCAGGTAGTAAGTGATAAACACACCACAGAGACTGGAGAGATTACATCTGCACTCATGAAGATAAAAGTGTGTGTGTGTGTGTGTGTGTGTCACAATGTGTGAAGTCAGCAAAAGTGATGAGCATTAAGTGCCACGCTAGTCAATATCAGGGCCTGGACCTCCCACGATGTGCCAGGTTATTAATGCATTGTTACGGCAGAGAGAGAAGCAGGCAGAGAGAGGAGCAGGCTGAGAGAGGAGAGGAGCAGGCAGAGAGAGGAGCAGGCAGAGAGAGGAGCAGGCAGAGAGAGGAGAGGAGCAGGCAGAGAGAGGAGCAGGCAGAGAGGAGAGAGGAGCAAGTAGAGAGGGAGCAGGCAGAGAGGGAGCAGGCAGAGAGAGGAGAGGAGCAGGCAGAGAGAGGAGCAGGCAGAGAGGGAGCAGGCAGAGAGAGGAGAGGAGCAGGCAGAGAGAGGAGCAGGCAGAGAGAGGAGAGGAGCAGGTAGAGAGGAGAGAGGACAGAGAGAGGAGGGCAGGCAGAGAGGAGCAGGCAGAGAGAGGAGCAGGCAGAGAGAGGAGCAGGTAGAGAGAGGAGAGGAGCAAGTAGAGAGGAGCAGGTAGAGAGAGCAGGTAGAGAGGGAGCAGGTTGAGAGGAGCAGGCAGAGAGAGGAGCAGGTAGAGAGGCAGGCAGAGAGAGGAGCAGGCAGAGAGAGGAGCAGGCAGAGAGAGGAGCAGGCAGAGAGAGGAGCAGGTAGAGAGAGGAGAGGAGCAAGTAGAGAGAGGAGCAGGCAGAGAGAGGAGAGGAGCAAGTAGAGAGAGGAGCAGGTAGAGAGAGGAGCAGGTAGAGAGAGGAGCAGGTAGAGAGAGGAGCAGGTTGAGAGAGGAGCAGGTAGAGAGAGGAGCAGGTAGAGAGAGGAGCAGGTAGAGAGAGGAGCAGGTAGAGAGAGGAGCAAGTAGAGAGAGGAGCAGGCAGAGAGAGGAGCAGGCAGAGAGGAGCAGGTAGAGAGAGGAGCAGGTAGAGAGAGGAGCAGGCAGAGAGAGGAGCAGGTAGAGAGAGGAGCAGGTAGAGAGAGGAGCAGGTAGAGAGAGGAGAGGAGCAGGCAGAGAGAGGAGCAGGTAGAGAGAGGAGCAGGTAGAGAGAGGAGCAGGTAGAGAGAGAAACTAAAGACTGATCAATATTAAACAGTTATGACGCTATTCCCTATATAGGGCACTACTTTAGACCAGAGCCCTATAGAGCCCTATTCCCTATATTGTTCACTACTTTAGACCAGAGCCCTTTAGAACCCTATTCCCTATATATAGTGCACTACTTTAGACCAGAGCCCTATAGAACCCTATTCCCTATATATAGTGCACTACTTTAGACCAGAGCCCTATAGAACCCTATTTCCTATATAGTCCACTACTTTAGACCAGAGCCCTATAGAACCCTATTCCCTATATATATAGTGCACTACTTTAGACCAGAGCCCTATAGAACCCTATTCCCTATATAGTGCACTACGTTTGATTACTACACAGGGTGTCATTGTGGACGGAAACCTAGACTCTTTAATGAATCATCTAGTTCATTCCTTAAATGCCCCTCGGGGATCTTAAAGTAATGACGTCAGCTTCACTATATGGATGCAGCACTGCTACGTGGTGCAGGACTTCAGGAGTCCAGCCGTACTGCATGTGCTTGCAGTACGTCGCATGTTACACAGGTGAAAAGAAAACAGGTTTCTTTCACGACCAGCAAGGCTTTTGACGAAGGATATTTGGTGAATCTTGTCAGTAGTAACGTGTAGACGAAGTGTACCTGACAATAAGCATGAATATTCCACCAATTAACCAATACACCACCGCTATTACCAATACACAGCAATTATGTAGATGATGTAATCATCTCTTTCTGGTTTTAATCAATTAACTGATGAAACTGAAACCTTAGAGTTTGGGAGCTGTGGCTTTGCTACTGTATATAATATCTGGCTCCGTGCGACGTGACCTCAGCTCATCTGTCTTTCTCGTCCATGTCTACCATGACCTCACTTCCTGTGTGAGCAATAATAGCCCCAATAGACGTGGATCTGTGACAGAGGAGTCGTTTATGGGAACTTACTTATACCTTTTCGTGAATGAGGAAATATAATCTATCCGTTGCTGTTTTCACTAAATAACAAAGGAAAGATAGAGTTGGCAAACAAGACTGATGGGAACTCAACTCACTTACCTTTTCATAGTTATGAATGTGTAAAGTACAGATAGAGAGACCAAGAAGGCCTGGTACTCTGTCAGCACCAATTACTGTTATGGCTACCACATTTATCTATTCAAATGACGCTCGCTCTCTTGGTTTAACTCCGATCGTGCCCAGACCACTTATATGATTCCCTAATTGCAGAATAGACCGTAAAGGTTTTAATGACACACATCATCATCGTCAGTGGAAATCTCATGAAAGTTCAACCTAAAACCCTGGGAAGAAATCCATTTGGAAGGAGTCCAGAGACATAAGGATCCTGTGAGGCCACTCGGTTAGGTTATGTCCCAAATAGCACAACTAATCCCTATACAGTGCACTACTTTAGACCAGGTCCCGGGATAATTAGCTGCCATTTGGGACTCAGATATATAGTCTTGTTCAGTGGGATCAGTGGAATTAGAGGGACAATATGGAGATGTATTGTCTTTAATAACAGTTATAAAACAGTTGCCCCTTCATATTATAGAGATATATTATCAGTTTTAAAAAAGGGAAGAAGAGACACGACGAGTTGAGTTTTTTCCAAAAAGTTATATTTTGGTTTCATCTGACCATATGACATTCTCCCAATCTTCTTCTGGATCATCCAAATGCTCTCTAGCAAACTTCAGACGGGCCTGGACATGTACTGGCTTAAGCAGGGGGACACGTCTGGCACTGCAGGATTTGAGTCCCTGGCGGCGTAGTGTGTTACTGATGGTAGACTTTGTTACTTTGGTCCCAGCTCTCTGCAGGTCATTCACTAGGTCCCCCCGTGTGGTTCTGGGATTTTTGCTCACCGTTCTTGTGATAATTTTGACCCCACGGAGTGTGATCTTGCGTGGAGCCCCAGATTGAGGGAGATTATCAGTGGTTAGCGCGCACTGCGCCCGGCCCGCCACAGGAGTCACTGGTGTGCGATGAGACAAGGACATCCCTACTGGCCAAGCCCTCCCTAACCCGGACGACGCTAGGCCAATTGTGCGTCGCCCCACGGTCCTTCCGGTCGCGGCCGGTTACAACAGAGACTGGGCGCGAACCCAGAGTCTCTGATGTCACAGCTGGCGCTGCAGTGCAGCCACTTTGTTAGTTATAAAAGCCAATAAGATGTTGTTGTTGCGACGTTTTACGAGCCCCCAAACCGGTTTGTGTTTGTAACACTCCGGGTGTCGTGGGTGTGGAGTCAGACACAGGAAACAGAGATTGCGATACTGGGTGTGGAGTCAGACGCAGGAAACAGAGATTGCGATACTGTGCTCTTTAATGCACTCACGCAAAACACAGGGTGTTCCAAAGCCAAATGCCCCAAACACGGGGACGAAAACAGTACAACAGAAACACGACCGGGAACAAACACGTTCCTCTAGTACCGAAGGTCACAATAATCATACGCTGCACCAGCAGGATAGAACAGTGGCTTCTGGTAAGACAAGGGGCGGCGGACTACGCATTTTTGTGAATAACAGCTGATACACGATATCTAAGGAAGTCTCGAGCTACTGCTCGCCTGAGGTAGAGTATCGCATGATAAACTATAGATCACTTTACCTACCTAGAGAGTTTTCATCTGTATTTTTCGTAGCTGTTCACATACCACCACAGTCAGAGGCTGGCACTAAGACAGCATTGAATGAGCTTTATTCCACCATAAGCAAACAAGAAAACTCTCACCCAGAGGTGGCGCTCCTAGAAACCGGGGACTTTAATGCAGGGCAACTTATATCCCTTTTCCCAAATTTCTATCAGCATGTTAAATGTGCAACCAGAGGAAATAAAACTCTGGACCACCTTTACTCCACACACAGAGACGCGTACAAAGCTCTCCCTCACCCTCCATTTGGCAAATCTGACTATAATTCTATATTCCTGATTCCTGCTTACAAGCTAAAATTAAAGCAGGAAGCACCAGTGACTATATCAATAAAAAAGTGGTCAGATGAAGCAGATGCTAAACTAAAGGACTGTTTTGCGAACACAAACTGGAATATGTCCTCGATTCCTTGGATGGCATTGAGGAGTATACCACATCAGTCATTGGCTTCATCAATAAGTGCATTGATGACGTCGTCCCCACAGTGACTGTATGTACATTACCCAATCAGAAGCTGCCACTTTCAAGGAACGGTGCTCTAACCAGGAAGCTTATAAGAAATCCCGCTAAGCCTTCTGAAGAACCATCAAACAGACAAAGTGTCTATACAGGACTAAGATCAAATCGTACTACACCGGCTCTGACACTCGTCTTATGTGGCAGGGCTTGCAAACCATTACAGACTACAAAAGAAAGCACAGCCAAGAGCTGCCCAGTGAAACGGGCCTACCAGACGAGCTAAACTACTTCTATGGTCGCTTTGAGGCAAATAACACTGAAACATGCATGAGAGCACCAGGTGTTCCGGAAGACTGTGTGATCACGCTCTCCACAGCCGATGTGAGTAAGACCTTTAAATAGGTCAACATTCACCCTAAATGATTACCGACCCATGGCACTCACATCTGTAGCCATGAAGTGCTTTGAAAGGCTGGTCATGGCTTGCATCAACACCATTATCCCAGAAACCCTAGACCCACTTCAATTTGCATACCGCCTCAACATATCCACAGATGATGCAATCTCTATTGCACTCCACACTGCCCTTTCCCACCTGGACAAAACGGAACACTTATGTGAGAATGTTATTCATTGACTACAGCTCAGCATACAACACCATAGTGCCGTCAAAGCTCATCAATAAGCTAAGGACCCTGGGACTAAACAACTCCCTCTGCAACTGGATCCTGGACATCCTGACGGGCCACCCCCAGGTGGTGAGGGTAGGTAACAACACATCTGCCACACTGATCCTCAACACAGGGGCCCTTCCTGGGTGCCTGCTCAGTCCCCTCCTGTACTCCCTGTTCACTCATGACTGCACGGCCAGGCACGACTCCAACACCATCATTAAGTTTGCTTAGGACACAACAGTGGTAGGCCTAATCACTGACAATGAGGAGACAGCCTATAGGGAGAAGGTCAGAGACCTGGCTGTGTGGTGCCAGGACAACGACCTCTCCCTCAACGTGATCAATGCAAAGGAGAGGATTGTGGACTACAGGAAAAAGAGGACCGAGCACGCCCCCATTCTCATCAACGGGGCTGTAGTGGAGCAGGTTGAGAGCTTCAAGTTCCTTTGTGTCCACATCACCAACAAACTGACAAGGTCCAAACACACCAAGACAGTCGTGAAGAAGGCACGACAAAACCTATTCCTCCTCAGGAGACTGAAAAGATTTGGCTTGGGTCCTCAGATCATCAAAAGGTTCTACAGCTGTACCATCGAGAGCTTCCTGACGGGTTGCATCACTGCCTGGTATGGCTACTGCTCGGCCTCTGACCGCAAGGCACTACAGAGTGTAGTGAGAACGGTCCAGCCATTCAGGACCTCTACCAGGCGGTGTCAGAGGAAGGCCCTAAAAAAAGACTCCAGTCATCCTAGTCATTGACTGTTCTCTCTGCTAACGCACGGCAAGCGGTACCGGAGCACCAAGTCTAGGTCCAAGAGGCTTCTAAACAGCTTCTACCTCAAGCCATAAGACTCCCAAACACCTAATCAAATGGCTACCCAGACTATTTGCATGGCTCCCCCCTTTTACACCACGGCCACTCTCTGTTATTATCATCTATGAATAGTCACTTTAATAACTCTACCTACATGTACATATTACCTCAACTAACCGGTGCCCCTGCACATTGACTCTGTACCGGCACCCTCCTGTATATAGTCTCTCGATTGTTATTTTACTGCTGCTCTTTAATTACATGTTACTTTTATTTGCATTATTTCTGTTGGTTAGGGGCTTGTAAGTAAGCATTTCACTGTAATACACCTGTTGTATTTGGGACATGTGACTAATAAAATTTGATTTGATGTTGTTTTTGCTGCTGCTGACTTGTTGTTGTTGGTATTGTTGTTGTTGTTGCTGACATGTTGTTGTTGCTGCTGACATGTGGTTATTGTTGTTGTTGTTGTTGTTGACATGTTGTTGTTGCTGCTGACATGTGGTTATTGTTGTTGTTGTTGTTGTTGACTTGTTGTTGTTGTTGTTGTTGTTGTTGTTGTTGTTGTTGTTGTTGTTGTTGACTTGTTGTTGCTGTTGTTGTTGTTGACTTGTTGCTGCTGACTTGTTGTTGTTGACGTTGTTGTTGTTGTTGCTGACTTGTTGTTGCATACATAATGACAGGAGAGTGGCAGGTTTTGGGATAGTGTAGAAACCTCGTCAGGAGGTTCGGGCCTCATGGCGTAACAGACGGTTAAGGTGTTGGTCCCGTCGCAGGGACCCAAGTTGGAGTCCTGGTTGTTGATTGCCCCAAATTCACTACAATAGCCTACAGCGATACAGTGATGTCTGATTCAGACTGGCTACTACATTGACTCCTCTCTACAGCCACAAGAATATCCAAGGCGTATGTTGAGGTACTGTAGAGTACAGGATAGCCTTTTAAAACGGACGATTAGGCCTACATTTCCTTCATATCTCGTGTAAAATCCCTGCAGGCCCACACACCCATCCTCCACTGCAGCACACTACTAGTCTAATTAGTAGGCTGCCATGTTTCCACATAAAGTGCCACTCCGTCTTGCTGCCTGCATTCTTGCTGACTGAACTGACCCTAATAGCCGTGATGGTTTGTGGCCTGTCTTCTTGCCGACTGAACTGACCCTAATAGCCGTGATGGTTTGCGGGTTCTGTGTGAGTCAAACTGCACTGTGTTAAAATCAGAGATGCAGAGAGGACCACATCTTGTTCACATAATTGAGGAGTGGAAGGTTGATCAGAGTAGAGGCCAGCTATGGTTGAACAGTAGAAGGTTGATCAGAATGGAGGCCAGCTATGATTGAACAGTAGAAGGTTGATCAGAATGGAGGCCAGCTATGATTGAACAGTGGAAGGATGATCAGAATGGAGGCCAGCTATGATTGAACAGTGGAAGGATGATCAGAATGGAGGCCAGCTATGATTGAACAGTGGAAGGATGATCAGAATGGAGGCCAGCTATGATTGAACAGTGGAAGGTTGATCAGAGTCGAGGCTATGGTGGTTGTGATGCAGCCACTGTGGCACGAGTTCTGCCCACCTGGGGAGCCATGGCCACCCAATCAGATTAAGAGAGAATTTAAATGTAAAAATATTTTATAATGCTCTCTTCTTGTCAGTGTTCCAAAATGGGACATTATTTGTATTTTTACCTACAAATGCAAACACCATCAGATAGAATGAATAGCAAGCAGTGCACTGGAATGACATTCACTTTCATGGGTTGGGTGGCCAAAAATAACTAACTGAAAGCCTCAACCCCAATAAGTCACGAACATGACCGCATTATGGCATATGTCACTGTGCTTCTATGGCTATATGCACCATGCCACTTCCTACTTCATTAGTTCATTTAGCAAACAAGAAAGTTGATGATCCAGTGTCTTTATCACAGTCAACACAACTATATTTTACCTTTAAAAAAAATCAAAAATCTTCTCTCAGCCACATGGTGTAGAATAGCACGAGATTAGCTATAAAACTGCACATTTTCCTCTCTGCCCCATGGCAAAATGTGTAAAATTACAGGAAATTAGCTTTAAAATAGCAATATTGTCTCTCAGCTTCATGGCAAAATGTGTAGAATAACATGATTAGCTATAAAAATTTAAAAAATTCTCTTTGCCCCAAGGCTCATGGCAAAATGTGTAGAATAGCGTGATTAGCTATAAAAATACAACTGTTTCTCTTTGCCCCAAGGCTCATGGCAAAATGTGTAGAATAGCGTGATTAGCTATAAAAATACAACTGTTTCTCTTTGCCCCAAGGCTCATGGCAAAATGTGTAGAATAACGTGATTAGCTATAAAAATACAAATGTTTCTCTTTGCCCCAAGGCTCATGGCAAAATGTGTAGAATAACGTGATTAGCTATAAAAATACAACTGTTTCTCTTTGCCCCAAGGCTCATGGCAAAATGTGTAGAATAACGTGATTAGCTATAAAAATACAACTGTTTCTCTTTGCCCCAAGGCTCATGGCAAAATGTGTAGAATAGCGTGATTAGCTATAAAAATACAACTGTTTCTCTTTGCCCCAAGGCTCATGGCAAAATGTGTGTAGAATTGCAGGAAGTTTCCTGCTTCCCCATTATTTGGGGGGTCCCACCCATATTTCTGCAGGCCCACCCATATTTCTGCAGGCCCACCCATATTTCTGCAGGCTCACCCATATTTCTGCAGGCCCACCCACCAAAGAATTATGCTACTGCTGTAATGGTGGCCAGTGTGAGGCTGGTCAGAGCAGAGGGGAGGCCAGCTATGATTGAACAGTGTGAAACTGGTCAGAGCAGAGGGGAGGCCAGCTATGATTGAACAGTGTGAGGCTGGTCAGAGGGGAGGCCAGCTATGATTGAACAATGTGAGGCTGGTCAGAGCAGAGGGGAGGCCAGCTATGATTGAACAGTGTGAGGCTGGTCAGAGGGGAGGCCAGCTATGATTGAACAATGTGAGGCTGGTCAGAGCAGAGGGGAGGCCAGCTATGATTGAACAGTGTGAGGCTGGTCAGAGGGGAGGGGAGGCCAGCTATGATTGAACAGTGTGAGGCTGGTCAGAGGGGAGGCCAGCTATGATTGAACAGTGTGAGGCTGGTCAGAGGGGAGGCCAGCTATGATTGAACAGTGTGAGGCTGGTCAGAGCAGAGGGGAGGCCAGCTATGATTGAACAGTGTGAGGCTGGTCAGAGGGGAGGCCAGCTATGATTGAACAGTGTGAGGCTGGTCAGAGGGGAGGCCAGCTATGATTGAACAGTGTGAGGCTGGTCAGAGGGGAGGCCAGCTATGATTGAACAGTGTGTGGCTGGTCAGAGGGGAGGCCAGCTATGATTGAACAGTGTGAGGCTGGTCAGAGCAGAGGGGAGTCCAGCTATGATTGAACAGTGTGAGGCTGGTCAGAGGGGAGGCCAGCTATGATTGAACAGTGTGAGGCTGGTCAGAGGGGAGGCCAGCTATGATTGAACAGTGTGAGGCTGGTCAGAGGGGAGGCCAGCTATGATTGAACAGTGTGAGGCTGGTCAGAGGGGAGGCTATGATGGTGGCCAGTGGGACACTACTTAGTTTCCTTTCTCTCTGTTCCAACACACTGTCGGCAGAACTTGTCACAGTGAGGTAAAACGTCGGCACAGTGAGGTAAAACGTCGGCACAGTGAGGTAAAACATCGGCACAGTGAGGTAAAACGTCGGCACAGTGAGGTAAAACGTCGGCACAGTGAGGTAAAACGTCGGCACAGTGAGGTAAAACATCGGCACAGTGAGGTAAAACGTCGGCACAGTGAGGTAAAACGTCGGCACAGTGAGGTAAAACGTTGGCACAGTGAGGTAAAACGTCGGCACAGTGAGGTAAAACGTCGGCACAGTGAGGTAAAACATTGGCACAGTGAGGTAAAACGTCGGCACAATGAGGTAAAACGTCGGCACAGTGAGGTAAAACGTCGGCACAGTGAGGTAAAACATTGGCACAGTGAGGTAAAACGTCGGCACAGTGAGGTAAAACGTCGGCACAGTGAGGTAAAACGTCGTCACAGTGAGGTAAAACATTGGCACAGTGTGGTAAGGTAAGTGAGGGAGATTATCCACTTTTAAAGAGCGCAACAGCGGACACAAATCTGCCAGTCTGTTCAAATAGGTATTTATAATGAAACAACTTATTCCCGGTGACTGCTTCAACCTCATTCACAGAAAACCTGATTTACACATTTCTTACTTTCCTTCTGAAATAGTTTGTTCCAATAGTAGTAGTCAGGTGAAAACAAGACTTGGAAGAGAGGCGACATGGAATTGCAGAGGACACTACAGCCAGCTACTGTCTCATCTACAGGAATCAAAGAATTACGCAGGAGCGAATACTGGACACAGACGTCAGTTCAACGTCTAGTTTTGATTTACATTTGGTTGAGTTGTCAACTAACGTGAATTCAACGTCAAATCAACTGAACATTTCACCGTGTCATTGAATTTAGAATAGGTTAGAAACGTTAATGATCAATCAGTTTTCTACGTTGATTCAACGTCATCACATTGATTTCGGTGGTTGAAATGACGTATAAAAACAACGTTAATTTAAGCCGTTTTTTTGCCCAGTGTGAAAGGTGTTGCCAGATGTAAACAGTGTGTACACTGTGAGTGGTCCTAATCTTAGTGAAAGGTTTCTCACCCAGCCAGAGGAGACGAGGATGGCGTACTGCTGTGGTATCCTGCTTCAGAGTGGCTCTAAGATCAGACTCTAGTCGCCGACTGCCAACTCTAGTCCTTAGCAGAGGTTTGCTCACCCAGCGTGATGAGCCTGAGGGTAGGCTAGCTAGCAGGCTACTGCTGAGCTGCCTGGCACCAGAACAAAGGTCTCCATCCTTCCAACAGCCGTTTGATAACACACATCCATGAATTACATGTTGACACCTCATGTTTGGCCAGAGATGTTAGAAGAGACCTTGTCCCCCCAGCGATTATGTAAGATATTATTGCTTGTCAACATCCAAACAACCCAGGCAGCAAGGCCTTAATTATTTTCTACATTTTTACATATTCAGATTCAGGGTCTGTTTTAATTGCCTTCACGTGATGGAATTCATTCTCATGTGTAGTACGTTCTGGTTTGTACGTACTGGTAACTGCCAAAGTAATGGAAACACTTCTGGCAGCTCTGCGGTTTAGGTCCACTCAGACCATAAGGAGGGCAATGTAAACTCCAATAATTACACAGCCATTCTGAGTGATCCCCTTCAACCAATTGTGAATCATTTATATCCTAATGGGAGTGGTCTCTACCACCAACATCAACAACATACCAAATGATGTATTTTTTGTTGTGCAAGTAAGGTGTCGCATCCCTCCAGTAGAGTTCCAGACACTTGTAGAATCTATGTCAAAGCGCATTGAAACTGCTCTGGCTCGTGGTGCCCCAACGCCCTGTTAAGACGCTTTATGTTGAGGTTTCCTTTACTTTGACAGTTACATGTATGTATGTACAGTGGGGCAAAAAAGTATTTAGTCAGCCACCAATTGTGCAAGTCCTCCCACTTAAAAAGATGAGAGAGGCCTGTAATGTTCATCATAGGTACACTTCAGCTATGACAGACAAAATGAGAAAAAAAAATCCAGAAAATCACATTGTAGGATTTTTAATTAATTAATTTGCAAATTATGGTGGAAAATAAGTATTTGGTCAATAACAAAAGTGTATCTCAATACTTTGTTATATACCCTTTGTTGGCAATGACAGAGGTCAAACGTTTTCTGTAAATCTTCACAAGGTTTTCACACACTGTTGCTGGTATTTTCTCTCATCTTTTTAAGTGGGAGAACTTGCACAATTGGTGGCTGACTAAATACTTTTTTGCCCCATTGTAAGTGTTTTTTTCGAGCCGTTGTTCCCTTCTAAGCCGTGTCATCAACTATCAAAAGGGAGGAACATTTAGCAGATCCTAATATATTGGTCATCAGGGGGAGACATCCATTTTATTTAGGATGTTTTGCATGGTGTTATGGTGTTAGCTGAGGGCATAGTGACATTTCGTGGGAGTCGGGCCTGTGCTGTGCAAATGGCATCAAGAAACAGATGGACTGGCTGGATCCACAGGGTCAAGGACTCCTTCGCTCCTCCAGCTCTGCTCCAATGGTCTGTTCAGTTATTTACATGTCTATTTTGTTTTCCCTAATGCTTCACAAATTGCTGAAGGAGATGGGTTGTGGAAGTGACATGAGTTCATCGACAAAAATCATCACTGTCCATGTCCTCTAATGAACCTTTTGTGACTCACAGACAGAGGGACTTTTATAAGGAACAGATACGGAAGTTCTCTCTGGAAAAAGAAAATACATCTATATTCTGTTGGGCAACTTCTATTGTAACTCTAGTACGTGGGGCTCTTCTCTGGTTATAGAGGAGTGTTCAAATCAAACGAATGGGATTCTTTAGGGGTCGATAGGTGACCAAAGCCAAGCACACACTCCATGATTCACTCTCCATGTTCCCTGCAGGAGCCAGGCAACAGCTAATCTCGCCAGAGAAATGCCTGCCTCTGTGTCTGCCTGCTGTCATAAGAAACATTTAATTTTGTGTCAATATAGAGACATCGCCAGTCTCTATACCAGGACAGCTGTAATCTTTCCATTCAGCTGCGTTACCCAGCAGGCCTCAAAGACATGGGTGATCAACATGAGGAACCAAGGGGGAAATTGGATAGTAATGAAGAAGTCGTCTTTTAGTGTAGTCAAAGAATCTTACTTCACGGTTTCCTTTATTTTGGGCAACGTTGATTCTCCACATCACATGTCCGTGCTGCTCTTCCTGACCGAATATGAACATATTGTTGCTACTGGAAAATATTTTGTTTCTCGGGAAAAGGTTATTAGCTTGTCAAGGTTCAGTCACGAGAACCACCGTCTTTTAGTTTTTTTTTTCTGTCTCTATAACTGAGGTGTTAAAAATGAAAGAATATATATATATTAGAGAGTGAGAGTGGGTGTGCTGCTATTCACAGAGTGGTGTGCTGCTATTCACAGAGTGGTGTGCTGCTATTAACAGAGTGGTGTGCTGCTATTCACAGAGTGGTGTGCTGCTATTAACAGAGGAGAGCTGAGACAGAGATTCACAGAGTGGTGATTCAGAGGAGACAGAGAGAGAGAGAGAGAGAGAGAGAGAGAGAGAGAGAGAGAGAGAGAGAGAGAGAGAGAGAGAGAGAGAGAGAGAGAGAGAGAGAGATTACACTTACCAACCACACACTACCTCTCCTTCAGTTCCCCTGGGTGTAGCCTATATATTCTACTACAGCATATGGATCTGTTTCTGGCTTTCATCCAAGCCATATCGTTCCTGAACCGAATTCACCTTGATCACTAAGTGCTGTGAGTATATACGGTGAAAAAAAACTGAGGATGAAAAACCTTGAAATGGAACAAATGAGAATAACTACAATCCTTTTATCACACAGACATAACTAGCTCACAAAACAGTCTTTATGAAGACATTTTTTTTATCTGAATAAATGAGAAAATTCAGTGTAGTTCTCATAGAGCCACCTAGCCCCCAACATTATATTGAGGGACTGCCACCTGCTCTCTCTCCAGGCCCAGTCAATATACAATCAACCAACATCAACTGGGTTTAAACTGCCTTGGTATTCTGATCATAGATAGCAGAGCACTGAGCAAGGTGTCCTCTCTCAACTGCTTTGGTATTCTGGTCATAGACAACAGAGCAGAGCACTGAGCAAGGTGTCCTCTCTCAATTGCCTTGGTATTCTGGTCATAGATAGCAGAGCACTGAGCAAGGTGTCCTCTCTCAATTGCCTTGGTATTCTGGTCATAGATAGCAGAGCACTGAGCAAGGTGTCCTCTCTCAATTGCCTTGGTATTCTGGTCATAGATAGCAGAGCAGAGCACTGAGCAAGGTGTCCTCTCTCAATTGCCTTGGTATTCTGGTCATAGACAACAGAGCAGAGCACTGAGCAAGGTGTCCTCTCTCAATTGCCTTGGTATTCTGGTCATAGATAGCAGAGCACTGAGCAAGGTGTCCTCTCTCAACTGCCTTGGTGTTCTGGTCATAGATAACAGAGCAGAGCACTGAGCAAGGTGTCCTCTCTCAATTGCCTTGGTATTCTGGTCATAGATAGCAGAGCACTGAGCAAGGTGTCCTCTCTCAATTGCCTTGGTATTCTGGTCATAGATAGCAGAGCACTGAGCAAGGTGTCCTCTCTCAATTGCCTTGGTATTCTGGTCATAGATAGCAGAGCAGAGCACTGAGCAAGGTGTCCTCTCTCAATTGCCTTGGTATTCTGGTCATAGACAACAGAGCAGAGCACTGAGCAAGGTGTCCTCTCTCAATTGCCTTGGTATTCTGGTCATAGATAGCAGAGCACTGAGCAAGGTGTCCTCTCTCAACTGCCTTGGTATTCTGGTCATAGATAGCAGAGCACTGAGCAAGGTGTCCTCTCTCAATTGCATTGGTATTCTGGTCATAGATAGCAGAGCACTGAGCAAGGTGTCCTCTCTCAACTGCCTTGGTATTCTGGTCATAGACAACAGAGCAGAGCACTGAGAAAGGTGTCCTCTCTCAACTGCCTCACATTTGTTGGAGGTCAATGAATTCCTTCTTAATCAATTCAGGAACCAGACTGAAATAAGTAAACTGGAATAGGATTTTTTGTTTATTTCCCAAATGGACTAAATTGAAACGTAATTGAGCCTTAATCTGATGGCCTGGCTGTTCGCTAATATGGAGAAGTAGTGGTGCATAGGGTTAAGACACACACACACACATCAGATCAGATGTAGCTCCCCTCCGCCCCAAACACAATGCAACACAAAGACAGAACAGAACAGGCTCAAGAGGGTAAGAGGTGTTTGGTGACCTGTCTTTTTTTGTCGACACCAAAGTGGTGTTAAAAGTGGACACTACAGTCTTCACATCGGACACAATGGAGGGAGCAGGAGGAGGAGTTTCTCCGGAATTAGTGGCAGAATTTATAGAAACCTGCTTTTTGAAAATCCTCACTCTCTCTCTCTCCCCGTAAAAATCATACATTTACACTCTTAAAACAGCAACAGCCTTCAATGCCAATACACGTTCCCGTCATAATTCATAGATTCACGTCCTTTTACAATGACGAAATACATAAAGTGTTGAGACGGGGACACTGATGTGGAATCCTCTATCACTGTACTGTGTGCCTAGATAGATGTTCCAGTGACAGTCCTTAGGCAGTCAGAGACTAGATTCAAACAGACATCAACACATCTAGTGATGGCACCGTTCTCCTCCTACGGTAGGCCTTGTCCCTCTCGCTTCATCGCTGCTTGGACTTGATGGCCATCTGACGTATTGAGGACTTTATGTGTCGTCATTGCGTGGAAATGACGTGCAAGCTTCCCAATCCAGAGCATGAAACGGAAAGGGTTAAAAATGTGCTGTTTTAAAGCAAATTTTCTGCTGTACTACACATATTGCTATGAGGCATTTTGCGGTTGTAAAAGCTCAATTGTTGTGATTCTAAACATTTTGCCATGGCTTTATGACCAGTGAAATGTCTTTAGGTGAGGGAGCACAAACAAACCAAAAATTATGTAAATGACATCATCATGTCAAAGTTTGTAGCGACACATCCATGCAGGGCCTCCCGGGTAGCGCAGTGGTTAAGGGCGCTGTACTGCAGCACCAGCTGTGCCATCAGAGACCCTGGGTTCGCGCCCAGGTTCTGTCGTAACCGGCCGCGACCCGGATGTCCGTGGAGTGACGCACAATTGCCCTAGCGTCGTCCGGGTTAGGGAGGGCTTGTCGCACCAGCGACTCCTGTGGCAGGCCGGGCGCAGTGCGCGCTAACCAAGGTTGCCAGGTGCACGGTGTTTCCTCCGACACATTGGTGTGGCTGGCTTCCGGGTTGGATGCACGCTGTGTTAAGAAGCAGTGCGGCTTGGTTGGGTTGTGTATCGGAGGACGCATGACTTTCAACCTTCATCTCTCCCGAGCCCGTACGGGAGTTGTAGAGATGAGACAAGATAGTAGCTACTAAAACAATTGGATACCCTGAAAAAGGGGGGTCATTTGCCCAACCGAGATTGAGGCACAGACACGGTCTCAATGGGGATAGCTGAGGGGATAGCTGAGCTGACTACACTGACTGTGCTAGTGGCAGACTCCACAAAGCTGGCAGGCTGGCTAACAGCCTGCACCCTATCTCATTGTGGAGCTAGGGGAGTTCGTGCAGCTAGGATGAAGTACGTCACTCCTCTGCAGACCAGGCTTGGTCCTGTTTGTGGGTGAGTCCCAGAAAGAGGGCCAATTATCTACAAATTCTATCTTTTGGAAGGGGCAGAAAACAGTTTTCAACCAGCGATTAGGTTGTGAGACTGCTGTAGAGCTCATCACTCCCCCTAACTGCCAGAGACAATTACTTGATGCCGACATATCTTTCTGATTTACACGCTGAAGCTATGTTGCGCTTGGTGACCTCTGACTGTTTCATCCTAACATCGTTGGTGCCGACGTGGATAACAATATCCCTATACTCTCTACACTCACCAGTTTTAGCTTAAGCCAGTACCATCTTCAGATTAGCCTTAACGTCTGTAGACCTGCCCCCTGGTAAACAGTCTCTGATCTCTGGATGATTTGTTTTAAGTCTAAGACATTGATTTAGCTTTTGATCTAACTTTACTAAACGATCCCCATTGTGAGAAGTCACCTTCCATTTTGTAATAATAATAGTAAGTGATGTGTAGGCAACAGGTCTTGATGAGATGTCATTTGAAGTGATTGGAGCGCCCTTCGTTGGTGCTGAAAGGACAGAGCCAGGATCACGCTATGACGTTAAAGAAGTTGAACCAACTTGTTGTGCTGAAGGACAGCGCCAGGATCACGCTATGAAGTTAAAGAAGTTGAACCAACTTGTTGTGCTGAAGGACAACTGAACCATTTGGACAGTTTTTTAAAAGTTTATTTTTATTTTTTATTTCACCTTTATTTAACCAGGTATGCTAGTTGAGAACAAGTTCTCATTTACAACTGCGACCTGGCCAAGATAAAGCAAAGCAGTGCGACACAAACAACAACACAGAGTTACACAAGGAATAAACAAGCGTACAGTCAATAATACAATAGAAAAAAAAGAAAGTTTATATACAGTGAGTGCGAATGGCATAAGGAGGTAAGGCAATAAATAGGCCATAATAACGAAGTAATTACAATTTAGCAGATTAACACTGGAGTGAGAGATGAGCAGATGATGATGTGCAAGTAGTAATACTGGTGTGCAAAAGAGCAGAAAAGTCCATGAAAACAGTATGGGGATGAGGTAGGTAGATAGGGTGGGCTATTTAGAGATGGACTATGTACAGCTGCAGTGATCAGTTAGCTGCTCAGATAGCTGATGTTTAAAGATAGTGAGGGAGATATAAGTCTCCAACTTCAGTGATTTTTGCACTTCGTTCCAGTCATTGGCAGCAGAGCACTGGAAGGAAAGGCGGCCAAAGGAAGTGTTGGCTTTGGGGATGATCAGTGAGATATACCTGCTGGAGCGCATGCTACTGGTGGGTGTTATCGTGACCAGTGAGCTGAGATAACGCAGAGCTTTACCTAGCATAGACTTATATGCATAGACTTATATGCGACGAATATGTAGCAAGGGCCAGCCGACTAGAGCATACAGGTCGCAGTGGTGGGTGGTATAAGGGGCTTTGGTAACAAAACGGATGGCACTGTGATAGACATCCAGTTCGCTGAGTACAGTATTGGAAGTTATTTTGTAGACGACATCGCCAAAGTCGAGGATCGGTAGGATAATCAGTTTTGCTAGTGTAAGTTGGCGGTGTGAGTGAAGGAGGCTTTGTTGCGAAATAGAAAGCCGATTCTATATTTGATTTTGGAGATGTTTAATATGAGTCTGGAAGGAGAGTTTACAGTCTTACCAGACACTTAGGTATTTGTAGTTGTCCACATATTCTAGGTCAGAACCGTCCAGAGTGGTGATGCTAGTCGGGCGGGCGGGTGCGGGCAGTGAATGGTTGAAAAGCATGCATTTGGATTTACTAGCATTTAAGAGCAGTTGGAGGCCACGGAAGGAGTGTTGTATGGCATTGAAGCTTGTTTGGAGGTTAGTTAACACAGTGTCCAAAGAAGGGCCAGATGTATACAGAATGATGTTGTCTGCGTAGAGGTGGATCAGGGAATCGCCCGCAGCAAGAGCAACATCATTGATATATACAGAGAAAAGAGTCGGCCCGAGAATTGAACCCTGTGGCACCCCCATAGAGACTGCCAGGGGAGGTGGATCAGGGAATCACCCGCTGGAACAAACAGTTCAGGAACAAACAACAATAATTTGCACTAGGAGCTTACACGCTGTATCATGAATAATCTTTGATAACTTTAATGTTTCAACTATTTCCCTATGTTTCACAACTGAGTATGATGGTCCTCCCCTTCCTCCTCTAGGGCCCTCCACTCTAGGCTACATATTTGACAACAACTCACGAAGAAACAGATCATCATGAAAAGTATGAGGAATAACAAAAGTATTTTCTCAGCAGGCACATTAAATTGTTTTCCCTCCCAACATAGACATTTTTTTTTTGCCATTGTTTGAAGCGCTGTCACCATGAAATTGTTTTTCATTAAACAGTCATATATGATGCATGGAAGGTAAACATTTATTATTTTGGGAGATATTGCTTAGCAAGCCAAGCGGAGGTGTTTGTTTTGAGATACAAATTATCCTGTGCTTTTTTTCATTTGGCGCATACATACACAGCTTGGCTACATTGTAACTGCAAAGTGGCCAAGGTGCACCCACATGTGGGGCTCACCCAGGACAGCAACTGAATGAAAACATTTTAACAATGCGATTTAACCGATTGATGTTGGGAAAATATATATAAACATTCAGAATGGTCTGGTGTTAAATACCTGTGAACGGTGGAGGAAAAATTATTATCAGGTATAATATTATGCCTACTGATTATTTCTTATTTACAAGCTAATGCGAGCTACAAGACATGCAGTTTCCTGCAAAGATGCAGCCTTTGGTAGGCTAATGGAAGGACTACTCAAGAGTCAGAGGCTGCGATTCAGCGAAGCCAAGAAATGCCGAGCCGGTTCTTACAGGCAAAGTGAAATGATATGTAACAACGATACAAATGTAAGAGCACAAAAAAAATACATAAAGAATTATTTTGCAGGTACCTTTTTATTTTATACACCTGTAGTGCAACTAGTGATTTCTAACAGCACTTAACTAAAACGGTGGCACAAAATGCAATCTGTTAATTATTATATAATACATAAAATTGACATCTCTATATTAATACATACCAGCTCAAAACATTACTAAATCATTGAACATGACAAATGACCCAATAGATTATGATAATTTTCTGATTAAAAAGTGGGGTGCAACAACACATTTGCGCCGCTGTTTTGAAAGCGGGGATGCAGCCGCTCCAGCTACATTGCTCAGGCGCTTATTAGTCCAGCAGATAGGTGAAATAAATAGTATCTAGTACACTAATACTAGATACCTTAAGGAACATTAAAACAATTGGAAGTAATCTGGGAACCATCCGGATGTCATGTTTGAAGAAAATCGGGTAAAGTCATTCCAAATAACATAAAAATGAAGAACTTAATCTACCCACTAAAACAAAAACAGATAATATATACAATAATTATGATAATAAAATACTATTTAGACCTTCATGGTGGTCATACTGAGGTCATTTTGACCAAATTGTAGACTTTGTGATAAAGCCACCTAATTTCACACAGCTGGGACATGTCTACAGTATTTTTGGCTATAGTTCCATTGCAGATTTTTCCCATCACCTCCCCTGGCATCCATTTCCAATATTGCCAGTGAAAATATACTAAGAAGCCAAAGATGGGGCGGCAGGTAGCCTAGTGGTTAGAGCGTTGGACTTGTAACCAAAAGGTTGCAAGAGAGTGATTCCCCGAGCTGACAAGGTAAACATCTGTTGTTCTGTCCCTGAACAAGGCAGTTAACCCACTGTTCCTAGGATGTCATTGTAAATAAGGATTTGTTCTTAACTGACTTGTCTAGTTAAATAAAGGTTTTAAAAAAAGAGTTGGTTGGATACTGTAGATATCACCAGTGGTACTCTGCTCTGGTCAGAGAGTAAGCAGACGACAGGACTTGTGCTTTTGGACATTATGAGCAGGTTTCATAACATACAATGTAAACAATATATCTCAAATAAGGACAATAAGGAAATTAGATGACATCTTGATGTTATATCTTAACTAAAATATCTGGAAAATAGGAAACAAACATACTCTTAACAACTAGATAGAAACTGAGGAAAGGCTTATCAGTATTTAAATACAAACTAAAGGTGTGATTGAGCCTATCAGGGCAGTCCTGGTAATTAGTGACAAGTGGCATTGAGAGAGAGTCAACAGGGTAAATCAACTTGGCTGATCAAGTTCAGCAATTTGCTGCTCCCCTCTGAGGGATTTTGTACATCTGCCAACCAGCTGCATGGGGTCGCATTGGACACGATACGACCCCACACAACACCCATTCAATTGGTTTACATGTAAAACTAGCCATAAAAACATTTACAAAAAATCTAAGTTGGCACCCGTTTTTATATATGGCATCTTGTGAGCATTTATTTGTGTTTTCCAGACGCCCTCAAACGTTATAAGCCATCATTGGGGTGTATCTACCAATTATTTATGGATAAATGGCCAAGTGAATCTGGTCAAATGGCCCCATGCAGCTGGTTGGCGGTGGGAGGTTATGGCCAAATCTGATATAACCAAATATACTTCTTTAGACATGTCACAGCTCTATCGCAAAGTCCTTTCTTTCTTTTTATAGCATATAGTTTATTTGCCGTTAGTCAACAACTCTACATAAAATAATTTTCCCTGGATGTGCGCCAGCTCATGTTTTTTTATTCAAAGTCCACAATTTTCTGCAGGACTATGGTCAAAATGACTTCAATATTTTATTTATCTAGGCAAGTCAGTCACGAACAAATTCTTATTTTCAATGATAGCCGAGGAACAGTTTGTTAACTGCTTTATTCAGGGGATGAATGACAGATTTTCACCTCGTCAGCTTGGGGATTTGATCTTGCCATGTTCTGGTTACTAGTCCAACACTCTAACCACTAGGCTACCTGCCACCCCCATTACCTCAGAACTATGGTCAAAATTACCTCAATATTACCTCAGGACTATGATCAAAATGACCTCAATATTACCTCAGGACTATGATCAAAATGACCTCAATATTACCTCAGGACTATGATCAAAATGACCTCAATATTACCTCAGGACTATGGTCAAAATGACCTCAATATTACCTCAGGACTATGGTCAAAATGACCTCAATATTACCTCAGGACTATGATCAAAATGACCTCAATATTACCTCAGGAATATGGTCAAAATGACCTCAATATTACCTCAGGAATATGATCAAAATGACCTAAATATTACCTCAGGACTATGGTCAAAATGACCTCAATATGACCCCAATGAAGCTCTTAAGAATATTTTATGATCAGAATTATTGCCCATATTATCTGTGGGGTTTATTTAGTGGGACGACAACATTACAAAGTCATTTTGATGATATTTGGGATCATTTGACCCTATTATATTGTAATAGGAAATCAGAATGGCCGTAATTCTTATTTAAAAAATATCCTAAACTTTGAACATCCCACGGAGCACCTTTAAATCCATTATTAAAAAGGGAAAGAATATGGCACCACAACAAACCTGCCAAGAGAGGGCCGCCCACCAAAACTCATGGACCAGGCAAGGAGGGCATTAATTAGAGAGGCAAAAAAGAGGCCAAAGATAACCCTGAAGGAGCTGCAAAGCTCCACAGCGGAGATTGGAGTATCTGTCCATAGGACCACTTTAAGCCATACACTCCTCAGAGCTGGGCTTTACGGAAGAGTGGCCAGAAAAAAGCAATTGCTTAAAGAAAAAAATAAGCAAACACGTTTGGTGTTTGCCAAAAGGCATGTGGGAGACTCTCAAACATATGGAAGAAGGTACTCTGGTCAGATGAGACTAAAATTGAGCTTTTTTGCCATCGAGGAAAATACTATATCTGGCGCAAACCCAACACCTCTCATCACTCCGAGAACACCATCCCCACAGTGAAGCATGGTGGTGGCAGCATCATGCTGTGGGGATGTTTTTCATCGGCAGGGACTGGGAAACTGGTCAGAATTGAAGGAATGATGGATGGTGCTAAATACAGGGAAATCCTTGAGGGAAACCTGTTTCAGTCTTCCAGAAATGTAAGACTGGGACAGAGGTTCACCTTCCAGGAGGACAATGACCCAAAGCATACTGCTAAAGCAACACTCGAGTGGTATAAGGGGAAACATTTAAATGTCTTGGAATGGCCTAGTCAAAGCGCAGACCTCAATCCAATTGAGAATCTGTGATATGAATCAAAGATTGCTGTACACCAGCAGAACCAATCCAACTTGAAAGAGCTGGAGCAGTTTTGCCTTGAAGAATGGGCAACAATCCCAGTGGCTAGATGTGGTAAACTTATAGAGCCTTGCAGCTGTAATTGATGAAAAGGTGGCTCTACAAAGTATTGAATTTGGGGGTGAATAATTATGCACGCTCAAGTTGTCCGTTTTTTGTGTGTCTTATTTCTGGTATGTTTCACAATAAAAATCATGTTTTTGCGTTTTCAAACTGGTAGGCATGTTGTGTAAATCAAATGACACAAACCCCCCCAAAAAATCTATTTTAATTCCAGGTTTTAAGACAACAAAAAAGGAAAAATGCCAAGGGGGGTGAATACTTTCGCAAGCCACTGTATGGCGCTACACCGCTGACTAACAGTAACACTGTTTTTCAAAGTAGATTGTCTTGAGTTAGGCTATTGCCACGACCACAATCACCGTGAGTAGCCTATGGCAGGGCCAATTTTTTTCTTCTTGAGTGGATGGTCAGGCGCCCGGAATATAAAGAACGCAACTTGACTACAAGAAAATCAAACAGATACGGTATAATATTTGACTAAACCATAATAGTTTCAAACCTTGCTTCCATTTGTATTCAATCCACTTACAGTGCCTTCAGAAAGTATTCATACCACATGACCTATTCCACATTTTTGTTGTGTTACAGCCTGAGTTCAAAATGGATTACATTTACTTTTTTTTCTCACCCATCTACACACAATACCAAATTGAAAACATGTTTTGAGAAATGTTTACATATGTATTAAACATTAAATACAGAAATCTTATTTACATAAGTATTCCCACCCCTGAGTGAATACTTTGTAGAAGCACCCATTGGCTAGAGAGATTTCCACACGTGGATATGTGCAACATTTGACCATTGTTCTTTTCAAAATTCTTCAAGCTCTGTCAAATTGGTTTATGATCATTGCTAGACAGTCCTTTTCAAGTCTTGCCATATATTTTCAAGCAGATTTATGTCAAAACTGTAACTTGGACACTCAGGAATATTCACTATCTTCTTGGTAAGCAACTCCAGAGTAGATTTGGCCTTGTGTTTTAGGTTATTGTCCCGCTGAAGGGTGAATTCATCTCCCTGTATCTGGTGGAAAGCAGACTGAACCAGGTTTTCCTCTTGGATTTGCCCCTGCTTAGCTCCATTCCGTTATTTTTTTTATCCTGAAAAACTCCCAGATTACAAGCATATGCATAACATGATGCAGCCACCACTATGCTTGAAAATATAGAGAGTAGTACTCAGTAATGTGTTGTACTGGATTTGCCCCAAACATAACACCTTGTAATCAGGATAAAATGTTAACTGCTTTACCACATTTGTTGCAAACAGGATGCATATTTTGGAATATTTGTATTCTGTACAGGCTTCCTTCTTTTCACTCTGTCAATTAGGTTAATATTGTGGAGTAACTACAATGTTGTTGATCCATCCTCAGTTTTCTCCTTTCACAGCCGTTAAACTCTGTAACTGTTTTAAAGTCACCATTGACCTCATGGTGAAATCCCTGAAGGGTTTCCTTCCTGTCCAGCAACTGAATTAGGAAGGCCGCCTGTATCTTTGTAGTGACTGGGTGGATTGATATGTCATGCCCTGACCATAGAGAGCTGTTTATTCTCTATGTTGGTTGGGTCGGGGTGTGATTTAGGTGGGTTATCTAGGGGAATTGTATATCTATGTTGGCCTGATGTGGTTCCCAATCAGAGGCAGCTGTTTATCGTTGTCTCTGATTGGGGATCATATTTAGGTAGCCATTTTCCCATTGTGCTTTGTGGGATCTTGTCTATGTATAGTTGCCTGAGAGCATTATTATAGTTTTGTTTGTTCGCTTTGTTGTTTTTGTTCTTTGAAGTTTTCTATTCCATAATAAAGGATGGAAACATACCACACTGCATCTTGGTCTACTCCTTACGACGGACGTGACATGATACACCATCCAGAGTGTAATTAATAACTTCACCATGCTCAGAGGAATATTCAATGCTTTTAAAATTTTTTAGATGGGTAAAAATAACAGAAAATATCTGCTGTTCTGGAAATCTCCCTTGTCTTTGTGGTTGAATCTGTGTTTGACTGAGGGACCTTACGGCAGACTGACTTACCTAATGATGACACAGGGCAAGCTTCCCCAACTGGTGGCCTGCGGGCCGAAAACGTTTTTTTATTTATTTTATTTTTATTGTTGGACATAATCGACTACAAAAACACAAGGAAATACACACTGAGTGATTTGAATTTGGGGGAATCTGTTCCCATGTTTCCCCACACATAATATAGAGACATACAGAGCCTTCAGAAAGTAAAAACCTGACATTTTCCACATTTTCTTGTGTTACAGCCTGAATTTTAAATGAATTAAATAGAGATTTTTTTTGTGTCACTGGCCTACACACAATACCCCATAATGTCAAAGTGGAATCATGTTTAATATATGTATATATATATATATATATACACAAATAAAATAAAAAGCTGAAATAAGTATTCAACCCCTTTGTTATGGCAAGCCTAAATTAAGTTCAGGAGTAGAAATGTGCTTAACAAGTGACATAATAAGTTCCTTGGACTCACTCTGTGTGCAATAATGGGGTTTAACATGATTTTTGATTGACTACCTCATATCTGTATCCCGCACATACAATCATCTGTGCCACTGGAAATGTTATTTAGTAGCCTACTGTAGCATATTTATATATATATATTATATATATATATTATGTTCCTTCATTGGTCTGAGCTACAGTTTGAATCAAGACCAGATTGATCCCAGTTTGTCAGTCAGAGTAACCACTCACCTCGGTCATTTGTGTTGTAAAAAAAGATTTAGCTAATGTCCTCTGTCATGTAAATGTGGTAGAATAGCATGAAATGCGTTTTTAAAAGGCATATTTTCTTCGGACACTAAAACCTAAAATCCCCATATGTGAAAATCCTAACAATACCTGTTTTCTACTGTAGCCTGTGCCACATTGCAAACGTTATTATGGTTTTATAACGTTTTTTTTTTCTTCTCTCTCTTTAACAGTAAATTGACCACGCATCGAATTTAATCTTCGTGCACGGATTTGTTAACAGAAAATGAGAGTGTGCGGGGGGGTCTATGCGTTCCTTACGTTCTTGCAAAGTCAAGCCCACATGCTCATTAGTCAACATCACTTTTTTCATGACTTTGTCAAATAGAGGGTATGTATATATATATATATATAGTAATGAAACAGGCAGGGAGCAGGTCTCGAACCCTCGACCTTCTAAACCCGAGGTCCGGCGCGCTATCGACTGTGCCGCAAAAGCATAAACATAAAAAAAGCATAAACCCAGGGTCGTGACTATATATATATATATATATATATATATATCTCGTAACGACCCTATATTTCGTAACGATTCTGGGTTTTTATATATATATATTACGTTACGAAATATAGGGTCGTTACGAAATATATATATATATATATAGTATATATAGTATATATAGTATATATATATATATATATAGTATAGTATATATATATATATAGCCTACTCGGAGAAAACTCCGACCATACATGCCCCCCCAGAGGTTAGGTTCCCTTCTTTTTTTTTGTTGCCTCACTACTCCGTCGTTGCCAAGGTTTCCGTGTACGCGCTCCAAGAGCGGAGACGCGCCGCCGCTGAGACTCAATGTCTCTGTAGCCATGGCGGCGGATCTACACCCGGAGTGGATCTCTCGTCTCCCTTCTTCATGGAGTTACGGGGTCACTCGGGACGGACGAGTCTTCTTCATCAAGTAATAATCTATTGGATATTATTCGTGGGTGTATTTGTAATTTTTATTTTAATTTTTAAACTCGGATACACACCAAAATGCGATACGTTTTCACCTTTTTCCCTTTCTCACCAACAGCGAAGAAGCAAAGAGTACAACCTGGTTGCATCCAGTCAGTGGAGAGGCAGTGATAACTGGCCACAGGAAAACTCCAGGTAAAAATGTCACCAACTTTATATCCATATGCCACCAAGCAAGGTTGTTTTGTTGTGTTGTTGTTTGTTTCAAACAAAACAGATCCAGAGAGACAAAATGGGTTAGTCTATTTTTGTTGTTGTTGATGTATGTGAGTTTAGGTTCGTGTGCTGTGAAACACAGCCGTTAAAACGTCCAGAAGTTGGCATCACACTGGTCATTATGTTAGCTAGCTATAGCTAGCCATCTCAGGTAAACGGAAGGTAAAACTTGTCAAATATACATTTGCTTAGTTATGCCTCAACTGGTTTTTTTTTGTCGACACTTCCTCGGCAAAAAAAAATAACAGACAAATTATATATATATATATGTATATCCCCCCCTCTCCCTCGAGATTTGGCTACACCTATATGTTAGAATGAGCTACAGTAGCTAGCTGTGTGATGTTACAGTTAGCCAGCAGCTGCTGCACATTATTCAACTAACGTTAGATTAATTCCCAGTATCTTAGACATTAGCTACTGATCTATTTATTATACACTAGCGACCAGTTTAGAGACGTCGATTTTTTTCTCCCGAATTGACAACAGTTCCTAATTTTCCTAAAAGGTAAGGGGAAAAAAAGGAAAGGTAAACGGTAAACGTTTCAGGTAGGAATCGTGGTATTTCGATTCTAGAAAGATTAAAAAAAAAAAAAAAAAAAAACTTTACTTTCATATCACATTCAAAAATAATTTATCAGATGCTAAGTTTGTGATTCACGGTTTTTTAAAACTGGCTTTAATACCTCAGTTGCAGCCAACAGTATTTTTCAGTGACAACACGTTTCTGGTGTTGTTCGGTGTGTTCGGATGCATGCTAAATAGCTAATTAGCAGTGTCTTCCGTCTGTCTTCTATAAACACGGGTTGTAGCAACATGACGACATGACCCTGTGGGAGAACTAACACTATATAAAAAAAGTGTATTAATTTAACATTTTGTTTAAAAAAAATAATTTCTCGCTTATATGAATCGGGGATCTTAAGAAAACACCCTTGTACAGAAGACGCCTTCCTCCAATGACTCTCCTGTGTAATCTAATGGAACTGAGAGTCATGCTCAAGGGTTAGCTGCACCCCTACAAAGCATGGCATGCATTTTGACAGCTGGCATCTTGTTAGTTCATTGGCTTACACTCCGTGACTCCGATGATGTGTGTGTGTGTCCCGTCTGTTGTGCCTCTTTGTTTATCTGGTGCGGTTATGTGTGTTTCTCCCTATAGATTTACCGACTGGATGGGAGGAGGGATTTTCGTTCGAGGGGGCTCGGTGCTTCATAAAGTGAGTCAGAATTTCACATCACAGCCTCCCTCTCTTTCACATTCAGCAGGTCTTCAGTTGACGCTGCACTTGAATTAACAACGGACACGCAGTGTACCCCGATTAACAACGGACACACAGTGTATCCACATTAACAACGGGCACGCAGTGTATCCCTATTAACAATGGATACGCAGTGTATCCCTGTGTAGCTCATTTGGTAGAGCATGGCGCTTGTAACGCCAGGGTAGTGGGTTCGATTCCCGGGACCACCCATACGTAGAATGTATGCACACATGACTGTAAGTCGCTTTGGATAAAAGCATCTGCTAAATGGCATATATTATTATTATTATATTTATACGCAGTGTATCCCCATTAACAACGTACACGCAGTGTATCCCCATTAACAACGTACACGCAGTGTATCCCCATTAACAACGGACACGCAGTGTATCCCCATTAACAACGGACACGCAGTGTATCCCCATAACCACCTAAGTGTCCACTTTATTCTACGTTTATGAAGTAAAGGTTGCCCACACTTCAGAGCAAGTCACACTGTCACTGTCTAACAACAGTGACCTTTCTCTGAACAGGCTTTAGCCCACTTGTTAGGGCTTTGTCTCTCCCTCAGTCAGTATCCAACGTCAGCCGACCTCTCCCTCAGTTAAGTACCTTTTCCCTTCTTATCCAAGCTGGGATGAAATGTGTTTCGTTACGCTCGCATTATATCAGCAAACCTCTGGTTATGCTTTGTTTGAACACATTGCTTTTCAGTTGTTGCTCCAAATGTCACCCAGAGCCAATACCTATAGTTCTGGTAAATCCCAACCTAACCTGGCCAGGCCTTGCCTTGTAAGAACAACATGTAGGGAATCAATGGCTCTTCTATCATAGCTGGGAACCTTTACTCTTTTATTTGCATGGTTTATCAGCAAAGTTAATTATTACATCGTCTTTAAGAGAGCTGGGTGTGTGTGTGTCAGTCAGTGTGTCTTTGTGCAAATAGACTGGTGGGCTGTGGAAATGACATTTTGTCTCCTTTCAAATCAATTTGTCATTCATATGGTGCCCTGTTGGAAAGCAATGCTAAGCTTAACACGTGCCATGTTTTCCCTTCTGAGATGAACTATGAAGTGTTTATAACGACTGACTGAGGGTGTCATAAGTGATGTCATAACCTAATCTTGTGCACAAAATTGCTGCAATCTAGGCTATGTCACAACACATGAGTCATGTATTGAGTAGGCAATGACATACATCCTTTCCTTTCCTCAGAATCTTAGTGCGTATGTGTGTGTGTGTGTGTATGCATATGTCACTGTGAGTAAGTAGGGTATTGCAGTGGACGTCTCTCTTGTCCAATAAGACATACAAACAGGATTTTCTCTTCTTTGACATGTTGCCCTGTGTGTTTGGACTACATTGATGGTGTGAGGACCAGGTTAACCTTGAGAGAGGACAAAGTGATGTTTTTCGGCATCATATTTCACATAATGAATTTTTTAACCCTTCCCTGACCTGTCTCCATCCTTTTGTTTCATGACAGTCTGTGTCTATCTTGTTCCCTTCCTCTTGCTTCATGGCTTCCTTATATGGAATCAGAGCGGTCAAAGCATCATATTTTACATAATGTAATGGCGTTCCTACCTTTGGCATTCTTTATTTTTTACATTTTTTTTGTACTTTTACCCCTTTTTCTCCCCAATTTTGTGATTTCCAATTGGTAGTTACAGGCTTGAGCCATTGCTGCAACTCCCCTTCTGACTCGGGAGAGGCGAAGGTCGAGAGCCACGACCCTGATCGCTTAACCTGGAAGCTAGCGGCACCAATGTGTCGGAGGAAACACCTTCCAGCTGGTGACCAAGGTCAGCTTGCAGACGCCCAGCCCGCCACAAGGAGTCGCTAGAGTGCTATGGGACAAGGAAATCCCGGCCAGCCAAACCCGGACGACGCTGGGCCTACTGTGCACCACCTCATGGGTTTCCCGGTCACGGCCAGCTGTGACACAGCCTGGGTTCGAACCCGGGTCTGTAGTGATGCTTCAAGCACTGCAATGCTATGCCTTAGATCACTGCGCCGCTATGCCTTAGATCACTGCGCCACTCAGGAGGTCCTGCTCTGTGGTGTTATGATGGTCAGAAATATGCCTACATGGCACAAGGACAGTCATCATCTTTCACATGTAATGTTTTTTTCCCTCTTTGTCCAGTGCTCCTTTCGTTGTGCTGTGTGTGTGTGTGTGTGTGTGTGTGTGTGTGTGTGTGTGTGTGTGTGTGTGTGTGTGTGTGTGTGTGTGTGTGTGTGTGTGTGTGTGTGTGTGTGTGTGTGTTTGCTTCCCTTTCCTCCTGCTCCATGGCAGTCTCATACAGAATCAGAGATCATCATTGTAGACTGCACCGATTCATTGTACCGAGTTTGTTACAAAGGAGACAGTATTCACTATTGTCTCACTGTCTTTCTATGGGAGATGTCTTGGAGATAGACGACTGAGCTTATTTGGGTCACTCCCTACTTGTGTGAGCTATTGACGGCAGTACCCTAACACTACTACTACTCTAACCAACCTTCCAGAATACACGGATGCTTCTAGATAAGAGATTGAAAAAGGAGAACCAGGAAAAAAAAGAGGAATGGAATCTTGTTTTCTCACATCCAATACTTCAGCAGTTCTCTCCTGTCTTGTATTTCCTCATGAATTACACACAATGCAAATGGAAGGCTGCCAGGAGAGGAGGCAGCGTTAGAACAGAGGCAGTTATTTGATATTTCCAGCATAAGACTACGAGGCTCACCAACTAGTGTAAAACAGATGGATGTGTGTTTCGTTAATTGAAGGCTATTTGTGGCAACACTCCTAACATGGCTACTGATGTGGTGAGATTGTAGTCTTCTTTCGTAGATATATATCGTTTACGTACACAGAAATACAGGGCGAATGGTGGCTATCCAGTGGATAGCTGCTGTCCTGACAAGCTCCTGACCAATTCTGCTATTTCGTGTGTGTTTCAAAAATGAATAGGAAGGGGTGGCGCAGTGGTCTAAGGCACTGTATCACAGTGCTAGCTGGACCTTCCGTTGCCCCATGGACCTCCCGGTCACTGCCAGCTGCGACAGAGCCTGGGCTCAAACCCAGAGTCTCTGGTGGCACTCTTCCCTAGATCATTGCAGTGCCCTAGACCACTGCTCCACCAGAGACCCTGGGCTCACCAGGTCTCTCACCAGAGACCCTGGGCTTTGTCTTTGTGTTAGTATGGTCAGGGCGTGAGTTCTGGTGGGCAGTCTTTGTTCATTTTTCTAGGTTGTGTTTGTGTTTGGCCTGGTATGGTTCTCAAGGTGTCGTTCGTTGTCTCTGGTTGAGAATCATACTTACTTTTTCCCACCTGTGTTTTGTGGGTGAATATTTTCTGTTCCAGTGTTTGCACCATTCGGGACTGTTTCGGTTTTCATTTTGATTCTCTTGTTCTTTTTGTATTTTGTATTCATTTCTCATTAAAAGACATTATGGATACGTACCACGCTGCGCATTGCTCCGATCTCTCCTCCTCCTCAGAAGAGGAAGAGGAATATCGTTACACCACTCTTTGCCTTGATGACAGCTTTGCACACTCTTGGCATTCTTTCACCCAGCTTCACCTGGAATACTTTTCCAACCGTCTTGAAGGAGTTGCCACATATGCTGAGCACTTGTTGGCTGCTTTTCCTTCACTCTGAGGTCCAACTCATCCCAAACCATCTCAATTGGGTTGAGGTCGGGTGATTGTGGAGGCCAGGTCATCTGATGCAGCACTCCATCACTCTCCTTCTTGGTGAAATAGCCCTTACACAGCCTGGAGGTATGTTGGGTCATTGTCCTGTTAAAAAACAAATGATCGTCCCACTAAGCGCAAACCAGATGGGATGGCATATCGCTGCAGAATGCTGTGGTAGCCATGCTGGTTAAGTGTGCCTTCAATTCTAAACAAATCACAGACAGTTTCACCAGCAAAGCACTCCCAAAGTCTACACCTGTAGTTAACGAAGCATTTGACAAATAAATTAGATTTGAATGAATACTTGTCCTTTATATAACGTGTTTATAAACAATCACCTCGGGCTGATCTAAGTCACCTAGGGCTGATCTAATTCACCCAGGGCTGATCTAATTCACCTAGGGCTGATCTAATTCACCTAGGGCTGATCTAATTCACCTAGGGCTGATCTAATTCACCTAGGGCTGATCTAAGTCACCTAGGGCTGATCTAATTCACCTAGGGCTGATCTAATTCACCTAGGGCTGATCTAATTCACCTAGGGCTGATCTAAATCACCTAGGGCTGATCTAAATCACCCAGGGCTGATCTAATTCACATAGGGCTGATCTAATTCACCTAGGGCTGATCTAATTCACCCAGGGCTGATCTAATTCACCCAGGGCTGATCTAATTCACCTAGGGCTGATCTAATTCACCCAGGGCTGATCTAATTCACCTAGGGCTGATCTAATTCACCTAGGGCTGATCTAATTCACCCAGGGCTGATCTAATTCACCTAGGGCTGATCTAATTCACATAGGGCTGATCTAATTCACCCAGGGCTGATCTAATTCACCTAGGGCTGATCTAATTCACCTAGGGCTGATCTAATTCACCTAGGGCTGATCTAAGTCACCTAGGGCTGATCTAATTCACCTAGGGCTGATCTAATTCACCTAGGGCTGATCTAATTCACCTAGGGCTGATCTAATTCACCTAGGGCTGATCTAATTCACCGAGGGCTGATCTAATTCACCTAGGGCTGATCTAATTCACCCAGAGCTGATCTAATTCACCTAGGGCTGATCTAATTCACCTAGGGCTGATCTAATTCACCTAGGGCTGATCTTATTCACATCTAAATCACCTAGGGCTGATCTAATTCAGATCTAAATCACCTAGGGCTGAACTTATTCACATCTAAATCACCTAGGGCTGATCTAATTCACATCTAAATCACCTAGGGCTGATCTAATTAAGATCTAAATCACTTAGGGCTGATCTAATTCAGATCTAAATCACCTAGGGCTGATCTAATTCACACCTAAATCACCTAGGGCTGATCTAATTCACACCTAAATCACAGAGGGCTGATCTAATTCACACCTAAATCACCTAGGGCTGATCTAATTCAGATCTAAATCACCTAGGGCTGATCTAATTCACACCTAAATCACCTAGGGCTGATCTAATTCACACCTAAATCACCTAGGGCTGATCTAATTCACACCTAAATCACCTAGGGCTGATCTAATTCACACCTAAATCACCTAGGGCTGATCTAATTCACACCTAAATCACCTAGGGCTGATCTAATTCACACCTAAATCACCTAGGGCTGATCTAATTCACACCTAAATCACCTAGGGCTGATCTTATTCACATCTAAATCACCTAGGGCTGATCTAATTCACACCTAAATCACCTAGGGCTGATCTAATTCACACCTAAATCACCTAGGGCTGATCTAATTCACACCTAAATCACCTAGGGCTGATCTAATTCACACCTAAATCACCTAGGGCTGATCTAATTCACACCTAAATCACCTAGGGCTGATCTAATTCACACCTAAATCACCTAGGGCTGATCTAATTCAGATCTAAATCACCTAGGGCTGATCTAATTCACACCTAAATCACCTAGGGCTGATCTAATTCACAAAAATGACACGTGCAATATCCATATCGCAAGAGATTCATATCGCATGCAATATTTTGAAGTGCCGTTTTTATAGTTCACTCCGTTTGTCGTCTTTCCCGCTCTCCTCTTGCATCTGCTTCCCCCACACACCAAGCCCCGCCCCCCACCCCTCCAGCAAGGCAGTTCTTCCTCCTCGCTGTTAGATTCACTAAGTTTAGAGATCTCTGTTACTACTGGTACACTTGCTGAAATGAGAGGAGGTGCTGTATGGCTCGGCTGTAACTGTCAGGTCACAGTTTGTGCTGACTTAGCGTTCTCTTCTTTGTTTGTGTGTGTGTGTGTGTGTGTGTGTGTGTGTGTGTGTGTGTGTGTGTGTGTGTGTGTGTGTGTGTGTGTGTGTGTGTGTGTGTGTGTGTGTGCACAGCCGGTTGGACGGACGGACGGTGGGTGAGATTGTGTGGAGTCTCTTTTGTGTGAGTGTGTTTTGATAAAGGGGAGGGCACTGCCCGGGAGGAGGGAGGTAGATTTGATTAGTTTATACTTT
>NC_068437.1:54025671-54170671 GCF_023373465.1 Oncorhynchus keta | reverse complement strand
GAGCTCCTGGTCAGTAATAGTTTAGTTTCTTATAGAGCCCCTGGTCAGTAATAGTTTAGTTTCTTATAGAGCTCCTGGTCAGTAATAGTTTAGTTTCTTATAGAGCTCCTGGTCAGTAATAGTTTAGTTTCTTATAGAGCCCCTGGTCAGTAATAGTTTAGTTTCTTATAGAGCTCCTGGTCAGTAATAGTTTAGTTTCTTATAGAGCTCCTGGTCAGTAATAGTTTAGTCTCTTACAGAGCTCCTGGTCAGTAATAGTTTAGTTTCTTATAGAGCTCCTGGTCAGTAATAGTTTAGTTTCTTATAGAGCTCCTGGTCAGTAATAGTTTAGTTTCTTATAGAGCTCCTGGTCAGTAATAGTTTAGTTTCTTATAGAGCTCCTGGTCAGTAATAGTTTAGTTTCTTATAGAGCCCCTGGTCAGTAATAGTTTAGTTTCTTATAGAGCTCCTGGTCAGTAATAGTTTAGTTTCTTATAGAGCTCCTGGTCAGTAATAGTTTAGTTTCTTATAGAGCCCCTGGTCAGTAATAGTTTAGTTTCTTATAGAGCTCCTGGTCAGTAATAGTTTAGTTTCTTATAGAGCTCCTGGTCAGTAATAGTTTAGTTTCTTATAGAGCTCCTGGTCAGTAATAGTTTAGTTTCTTATAGAGCTCCTGGTCAGTAATAGTTTAGTTTCTTATAGAGCTCCTGGTCCAGTGGATTTTGATTGTCCTTTATAGCTTTTTCTAATCCATTCAACTTCTCATAAATTTGACGTTGTTCTGCGTTTGTGTCAATTTCGACGGTGCTGTAGAGTGTTTTAAGATGGGTTGTCCATATGTCACCATGTTGTATCGCTGATTCCTCTTGTTTAGATTATTATTATTTTTTCACCAATTTTGCCAGAAGTTGTGTGTGTTTATGGACTCCTCAATTAGTGTCAGCAGCTTGCTGTTGTACTGTGCTTTTTTTGGTTCTGAGTGTACGTTTATAGAGTCTTAAAGTCTCACAGTAATGAAGGCGTAATTCACCATTATTTGGGTCTCTGTGCTTTTGGTTGGATAGTGTTCTAAGTTTTTCCTTATAATTTTACAATCTGCATCAAACCAGTTGTCATCTGTGGTCTTTTTTGTTTTGTTTTTTATAATTTTCAAATTGTGCTTCTTTTGCCGTTTGCCTGAATATATAGTTGATGTTTTGTACTGCTAGATTGATGCCTTCTTTACTGTGAGTGAATGTGGTATCCAGAAAGAGTGTTTGGATATTTTGGTTCCAGGTTGCTTTCTGGTGTTCTTCTGTGCTGTTTTGGGCCCATCTGTATGCATTTCTGATGTTGTACAGCTCACTGGGCTGTGAATGTGTGGTTGTTTCCATGTCTGTTCTTTTGAGGGTCAACGTAATTTGGCTGTGATCAGACAGAGGTGTTAGTGGCTTGACAGTGAATGAGCTGAGAGAGAAAGGGTCAACGTCTGTGATCATATAGTCTACTGTACTGTGGCCAAGAGGTGAGCAGTAGGTGAATCTCCCAAAGAGTCCCCCCGTAACCTACCATTGACAAATTACAGACCCAGGCTTCTACAGAGCTGCAACAGATCCCTTCTGTTTTTGTTGACGGTGCTGTCACTGTTGTTTCTATGGGGGAGATGAAGACAGTTAGAAACCGCATGGCCTGTAATAAAGCTGTCCCCTCGTGTGCTTGTTAGATCAGGTAGTGTTCCTGTGCGCACATTTGTGTCCCCACAGATGAGCACATTTCCCTGGGCCTGGAAATGGCACGTCTCTTCCTCAAGGGTGGGGAATAATATCTCCTCTGAGTAATATGGGCATTCTGAGGGGGGGGTCTCCTCTGAGTAATATGGGCATTCTGAGGGGGGGGCTCTCCTCTGAGTAATATGGGGACTCTCTCTCTCTTTCCCTCTTTCTCTCTCTCTCTCTCTCTTCTCTCTTTCTCACTTTCTCTCTCTCTTTCACTTTCTCTCTCTCTTTCACTTTCTCTCTCTCTCTCTCTCTCTCTCTCTCTCTCTCTCTCTCTCTCTCTCTCTCTCCTCTCTCTCTCTCTCTCTCTCTCTCTTCCCCCCTCCCTCTCTCTCTCTCCCTCTCTCTCTCGCTCTTTCACTTTTTCTTTCTCGCTCGCTCGCTCCTCCCTCTCTCTCTCTTCCCCCCCCTCTCTCTTTCCCCCTCTCTCTTTCCCCCTCTCTCTCTTTCCCCCTCTCTCTCTTCCCCCCCCTCTCTCTCTCTCGACTGTCCCTGGCGCTTTGATATGACATTAGAGACCTACTTTCTTTTGAGGGTATAAGTGTAGTACATAGCTTGTCTGTAAAGTAAATATGAAGCATGATAAATATTTGACTCGTCTACACCACCGCCAGCCCACAACCATTCAAACCACCATTCATTAAAGTAGCCTTGTTTTCACTGCTGCATTATTCATTCATCCCACAGAACAGAGCATGTCAACTGAAATCTGGCCAGTATTGACTAAAGTCTCCCCCAGTGGATCTATAGTCAATGTTTGGTGTCTCAAGCTCCAGCTGTGCTTTGAAGTCCCACTGGCTGACTGTACACTTGAAGATGATGAGTGCGTTCCAAAGAGAACCCTATTTCTTACACCACGGGACATGGTCTAAAGTAATGCACTACATGGGGACTATGCAGCCATTTGTAATGTCTCCCTTCAAGTAGGGCTCTTGATATTTGTAATTTTGCCTCTGTTAGATGGATCGATATTTCTTTCCCCGACTGCTGCTTGTGGATAATTAAGTTTAGATGACTTTGTAGTGCTGGTCGCTGTATTGGTAATCTATTAGGATGAGACTACTGCTCACTGGCACATATGTGATTAAATCCTATTGTCCTGCTCACTGCTGCAGCAGTAAAGGGTCCTCACGATATTTATATCACGATACTTATTATTATCAAGAGACTATTGTTCTATATGTATTTTGATTCGATACTGTGATTTTTATTGCAATTCGATGTTCCAAACACATTACTCATCGTATGTCTGCTGCAGAGGGACAAGAGACGTGACAAAACAACTCGTTTTCATGGAAATTAAAGTGGTGAAAACAAGAGTTCAGCAAACTACAGTACAGCAAACTAGCACAAACATATTATTGAGATATTTTCAAAACATTACCATATATCATCAAAAATAATATCCCGATATTTAACGATTGTTTTTGTTGTTGTTGTTGTTGTTGTTGTTGTTGTTGTCCCATCACTACGAATCATTTTGACCTTTGTCATTGTCAGAGTCGTGTGTGTGTGTGTAGGTGGCAGGGAAGTCAGGCGCAGGAGAATCAAACTGAATGTAATGGAGTTATTTAATAACGATAAACGAAACATAACTCCAACACGAAATGTAACAATAAAACATAGTGGGTACGAGGACCCGTCGCGCACCAATACAACACGTCTCACACCAATACAACACGTCTCGCACCAATACAACACGTCTCGCACCAATACAACACGTCTCGCACCAATACAACACGTCGCGCACCAATACAACACGTCACGCACCAATACAACACGTCGCGCACCAATACAACACGTCTCGCACCAATACAACACGTCTCGCACCAATACAACACGTCACGCACCAATACAACACGTCACGCACCAATACAACACGTCTCGCACCAATACAACACGTCTCGCACCAATACAACACTACAACACGTCACGCACCAATACAACACGTAACACGCACCAATACAACACGTCTACGCACCAATACAACACGTCTCGCACCAATACAACACGTCTCGCACCAAAACAACACGTCTCGCACCAATACAACACGTCTGCGCACCAATACAACACGTCTCGCGTCACGCACCAATACAACACGTCTCGCACCAATACAACACGTCTCGCACCAATACAACACGTCTCGCACCAATACAACACGTCTCGCACCAATACAACACGCCGCGCACCAATACAACACGTTGCGCACCAATACAACACGTCACGCACCAATACAACACGTCACGCACCAATACAACACGTCTCGCACCAATACAACACGTCTCGCACCAATACAACACGTCTCGCACCAATACAACACGTCCGCGCACCAATACCCGTCAACACGTAACCCGTCGCACCAATACAACACGTAACTCGCACCAATACAACACGTAACACGCACCAATACAACACGTAACCCGTCGCACCAATACAACACTGTAACTCGCGCACCAATACAACACTGAGTAACTCGCACACCAATACAACACTGAGTAACCCGTACAACACTGCACCACCAATACAACACTGTAACCCGTGCGCCCGTCGCGCAATACAACACTGAGTAACCCGTCGCGCACCAATACAACACTGAGTAACACGTCACTGAGTAACCCGTTGTCGCCCGCACGCAAATACAACACTGAGTAACCCGTCACTGAGTAACTTGTCGCGCACCAATACAACACTGAGTAACAAACAATCTCTGACAAAGACATGAGGGGAAACAGAGGGTTAAATACACAACAGGTATTGAATGGGATTGAAACCAGGTGTCTAGGAAGACTAAGACAAAACCAATGGAAAATGAAAAATGGATCAACGATGGCTGGAAGACCGGTGACGTCGACCGCCGAGCACCGCCCGAACAAGGAGAGTCATTGAGTTGTTTAAGTGTTAGGCCGACTGTCATTTCAGAAAATAGTTCCTGATTGGAGGTAAGCATAGTGTGTATTAGAGAGGCAAATCTGAACACCCCAGTCGTCATCACTAACACGATGAAGTTATTCTCTATGGCTGCTGTATCACTCATAACAAGGCTTTAAAGATCTGCAGGAGGAGAGCGGAGGCGAGGAGCAAAATGTCGCAGTCTCTGAGCGGAAGGGGATTTGTGTTTTCATTTTGATGAGTGACACTAGTAGCTATAAATTGAAGAGAATTCCCCAGTCAGAGGAACTCTGACTGCAATGGGATGACAGTCTGGCTGGCAGACAGACGACCTGTGGAATGAATGAATGGGTCGCCAGGCAGACACCAATCTCATTTCAGTCTAAGGGAAAGGGGGATTCCTCGTCAGTTGTTCAACTGATTGAATTCAACTGAAATGTGTCTTCCACATTTAACCCAACCCCTCTGAATCAGAGAGTTACGGGGGGGCTGCCATAATCGACATCCACGTCTTCGGGCGCCCGGGGAACAGTGGAGGGGGATTGGTTTGTGTGCCTCTCTCTGTTTCTGTCTGTGTGTCTGAGCTGTAGCAGCAGAGCCCTGTGCTGGCTCTACCTGTCTGGCGTCAGAGAGAGCAAGAAGTGGCGGGCGGATGTCTGGATTCATCACACACAGGGATGTAAAGCAGCCCAGGTCTGTCCCTATGACATGACACTTACCAGATGCCTTGATCCAAAGCCACAGGGAGTGCAATTGCAATGATGTCCGAGGGGGGCTTTGTTGTTGTAAAATTCCAACGGACGTGGCAGTTTCACCATTAATGATTTCAGCTTTAAAAGCACACGCATGGACACAAGGGAGACTTTGCTGTATTCAAACGGCACCGACTGCAAAGGACTGAGGGAGTGTTTACGCTGTCCTTGGCAGGGAGCAGTTCCTGACAGACTGTTTTTCCCGGTGGACCGTTGTTCCTGCCGATGGACCGTTGTTGCTGCCGACGACGAACCGTTGTTGCTGCTGATGAACACACAAGTCAGGAAAGGGGATATCGTACTATTGAATCTGGCTCGGTCGTTCATGGTCGTCTCTGTTTTTCTCTGCTTCCCTGCTATCGTCTCATTTAAAACTCTCTTTCCTTTGGCTTTGAGTCTGGATGCTATTGCTGTCGGCCCGGGCTTCGGGATACAGTCAATCAGTGAGCTTTGAGCTGCTCATTCAAACCACACCCCCTGTTCTCTCATGCTTTTCAGTCTCTGTGGGGTCACAGCCATCTGGCAACCACTGTGTGTGTGTGTGTGTGTGTGTGTGTGTGTGTGTGTGTGTGTGTGTGTGTGTGTGTGTGTGTGTGTGTGTGTGTGTGTGTGTGTGTGTGTGTGTGTGTGTGTGTGTGTGTGTGTGTGTGTGTGTGTGTGTGTGTGTGTGCGTGCGTGCGTGCTTGGCCTGTGTGAGAAGGTAGCCTAGCGGTTAAAGTGTTGGGCGAGTAACCGAAAGGTCACTATTTTGAATCCCCGAGCCGACAAGGTTAAGAATCTGCCGATATGCCTGGACAATGGTGACCCAACTCTCCGAGGGTGTCTCTGGGACTTGGGATATGCAAAAAAATGCATTTCCAATTCACACATGTGTATTAATAAACACTTGTACAGTGTGAAGTCGGACAAATATAAACACCCAGCAAATAACTATTATATCAAAACCCATACAAAGAGTCTCCGTTTTGGGTTTAGATCATACTGATTGTGATTATATGGAGCGGGACCTGGGGCCATATGTAACAAGCATCACAGGGTAGGAATACTGATCTAGGATCAGGTACCTCCTGTCCATGTAATGCTTTTCATTGTGATATAAAAGTAAAACTGATGTTAAATCACCACTCCCACTCTGAGAGGCTTGATACATATGGCCCCTGATCCTACTCCAAGATGCTTTTTAAGTACGTGCTCAGGAAAGATGCACAGAATGTATTCTGAATGTTCATTCTCCAGGGTTCAGTATATAGACCTAGATAGTGGTTCAGTATATAGACCTAGATAGTGGTTCAGTATATAGACCTAGATAGTGGTTCAGTATATAGACCTAGATAGTGGTTCAGTATATAGACCTAGATAGTGGTTCAGTATATAGACCTAGATAGTGGTTCAGTATATAGACCTAGATAGTGGTTCAGTATATAGGCCTAGATAGTGGTTCAGTATATAGACCGAGATAGTGGTTCAGTATATAGACCGAGATAGTGGTTCAGTATATAGACCTAGATAGTGGTTCAGTATATAGACCTAGATAGTGGTTCAGTATATAGACCTAGATAGTGGTTCAGTATATAGACCTAGATAGTGGTTCAGTATATAGACCTAGTTCGTGGTTCAGTATATAGACCTAGATAGTGGTTCAGTATATAGACCTAGATAGTGGTTCAGTATATAGACCTAGATAGTGGTTCAGTATATAGGCCTAGATAGTGGTTCAGTATATAGACCTAGATAGTGGTTCAGTATATAGACCGAGATAGTGGTTCAGTATATAGACCTAGATAGTGGTTCAGTATATAGACCTAGATAGTGGTTCAGTATATAGACCTAGATAGTGGTTCATTCTCCAGAGTTCAGTATATAGGCCTAGATAGTGGTTCAGTATATAGACCTAGATAGTGAATCAATCTTGGGGGGCTTCAAATCCTCTTACCGTAGCAGGGCTGGGTGATCTGTTTCAGTAGAGCTGTTGCGCTGAACCTCCCGTAGTATAATCTGTCTGGTAATCTGCTATGTCTGAGCCTAGTGCAGTGGTTCTCAATCCTGGTCCTGGGGGCCCAAAGGGGGGCACATGTTTGTTTTCAGCCTAGACATACACAGCTGATTTAAATGAGGTGTTAAGTACTAAGGCAAAAAAAAACAAAGAATTGTACACATTTGGGTCCCCGGGACCAGGATTGAGATCCACTGGCCTAGAGTCTAGAACCGTTCTTCTCATGGTGATCTTGGACTGTCCAGATCATCAAGGGACAGTTGGTTAGTTTTGGAAACTGCAGCTGGTTGGTGTTTTTTTAGTTTTATTTGATTGTGTGAGCCTGTGAGCGTGTGTGTGTGTGCGTGCGTGCGTGCGTGCGTGCGTGTGTGTGTGTGTGTGTGTGTGTGTGTGAGAGTCTTATGCTGGCCAGGTTGAATCAAGGGAAAGACTGATAAGGAGAGTTGTTGGGTACTGGGAGCCGCAGCTGGCGTGTTTTTCTTCTGATTATCATGGATGCTTTCAGTATTCTGTATGTTTCTGTCTTTGTAGATCTTCATTTAAAAAAAAAAGTGTCTTTTTTCTCCCCAAAATTTTTTAATATTTAAAAAATATGATTCTGTGTATGATTTTGAATGTTTTTCGATAGGTCTGCCAGCTTGTTTCCAGGTGTATGCCACTCTCCTCGCCACCGCCTGGTTCTGAATCCTCTGATCTCCCTCTACCAGTAAACACACCGACAACAACTACAGCGCATCCCAATCCAGTTGTTCTCCAGATGGTCTGTGATGATTAGGGGGCTTTTGGAAACCATCACACGGCCCAAATGCTCTGCAGCTGGGAGCTCTTGGTTGTTGGAACCACTGTGTTAGAAATGGGCAGGAAGGGCTTGGAACAGGGAACTGTTTCCTCAGACAAAATTGTTACAAATTCATTCCCATCCCCTTCATGCATATTGTGATCTCCTGAGTGCAACACACAGGGAGGGTTGTACTTGAGCGGGACATGGAACGTGACATTCTGCATGTATGTTCATATGTCATCTCTTAATAGATAGGCTTCATGTAAATAGTAAAATAGTAAATAGTACCTAACCAGCTGCCATTCTCCCATGCGACTAGCCCTTTAACACTACATGGTACGTAGTACAGTGTTTCCCCTAGGAGTTTTTGTTTGTTAGCAGCGGTGGCGGCTTGGGTGTTCCTGATCCATACGTCTACACTTCCAGGATTATAAAATAGCTAGTTACGTTGGAGGTTTCTAAGGACAATCTGATGTTGTAACTTGGATTTTTTTTTTTTACACTATTTTTGTGGCGGCTGCGATTTAGCAGCTCCAGTGTGCCGCTTCTACATGAATGATAGGGGAAACATTGGTATTGCATCGCTGGTGTGTGACAAGCCATCCAGACAAGAAGCTCCTTACATCAGAGCATAGCAAGAGAGACAAATAGCCCTACTCAACAAATAGCCCTACTTAACAAATAGCCCTACTCAACAAATAGACCTACTCAACAAATAGACCTACTCAACAAATAGACCTACTCAACAAATAGACCTACTCAACAAATAGCCCTACTCAACAAATAGCCCTACTCAACAAATAGCCCTACTCAACAAATAGCCCTACTCAACAAATAGCCCTACTCAACAAATAGCCCTACTCAACAAATAGCCCTACTCAACAAATAGACCTACTCAACAAATAGACCTACTCAACAAATAGACCTACTCAACAAATAGCCCTACTCAACAAATAGCCCTACTCAACAAATAGCCCTACTCAACAAATAGCCCTACTCAACAAATAGACCTACTCAACAAATAGACCTACTCAACAAATAGCCCTACTCAACAAATAGCCCTACTCAACAAATAGACCTACTCAACAAATAGACCTACTCAACAAATAGCCCTACTCAACAAATAGCCCCACTCAACAAATAGCCCTACTCAACAAATAGCCCTGCTCAACAAATAGCCCTACTCAACAAATAGACTGACTCAACAAATAGCCCTACTCAACAAATAGACCTAGTCAACAAATAGACTGACTCAACAAATAGCCCTACTCAACAAATAGCCCTACTCAACAAATAGACCTACTCAACAAATAGATCTAACATCATCACCTAAAGTGCCTTCAACCCTGCAGCCTTCTTCCTCCCTGCATCTCTCTGCCTCTATGTGATGCACTTGCTTATCAATGCAGGTGGGTGGCTGGCCATGGTGTCTTGAGAGAGTTCTGTAGCCAAGTAAGAGAGGGCTACTTGAGGCCATCATACTCCAATAGGAGGCTGGTCAAAAGGATATACGGAATGTCGTTGTTTTTTTGTGATGCAACCAGTAGCAGCAATATAATCCTCCTTGCCCTGGGGTGACTCTCTCTCTCTCTGTCTCTGACTGACTCTGCTGTGAGTTCATTTCCACCACTACTGCAGTCCATACAAATTAGAGAGTCATCTCAACAGGTGACAGAGACATTACATGACATTAGGCTGCATGAATCAGGCTGTGTCACACTGTCACTGTGATTGTGTATGTGTTTTTCTGCTGATAGATAATGGTAGTAATGGGCTAATGTAGTGAGCGTATTTACCACTTACCAGTGATGGTGCTGCTGTTCAAATGCTGTTCTCTCTCTGTGACCAGACAAAAACCAGACCCACCCAACCCCAGACAGGTGTCTGAAAGACTAAGACTAATTCAATCTGTATAGCTGAAGCGTTACTGAATCCACTAGAGAAATATAAAGGTAATCTGACCCCAATTTGTCGACTGGTTGATTGTTTGTTTGGTCGATACAGTATGTAAATCAAATCAAATCAAATGTTATTTGTCACATACACACGGTTAGCAGATGTTAATGCGAGTGTAGCGAAATGCTTGTGCTTCTAGTTCCGACAATGCGATATTAACCTAACAATTTACGTAACGTTTACCGTGAATGCAGTCTCCGCTAAAATGAGAACGTTGTGCGAATAACTCATACTAGCATACTGTATATTTAAGCTGCATATTATGTACTCACTGCAACACAGTAGCGGCTCCTGACTGGCTGAGTAGGTGGAGTCGAGTGAGGGTGGATTTTTCCAAATTCAACAGACATCCCATCACATTAATCAGCCTGATAATAGCTCATTTCCAATTAGATTAATTTCTCTAAACTTTGAATAGAATAGGAATATAATGAATTATAGGCTTCCTCAGGCTGGTTATAGGTTATAGGACTATCACAATCAACCTAATGGAGTTAAAGGCCTATTCAGGCTGGTTATAGACTATCACATTCAATCTATACCGTAGCCCATAGGGCCCATCTATCCTATTTAAAACCATGTATCCTATTTAAAACCATCTATCCTATTTAAAACCATGTATCCTATTTAAAACCATGTATCCTATTTAAAACCATGTATCCTATTTAAAACCATGTATCCTATTTAAAACCATGTATCCTATTTAAAACCATGTATCCTATTTAAAACCATGTATCCTATTTAAAACCATATATCCTATTTAAAACCATGTATCCTATTTAAACCCATGTATCTGTAACGGCGTTCTGCGTTTGTCGAAAGAGAGTCGGACCGAAATGCAGCGTGGTGGTTACTCATGTCTTTAATGAAACAAACGGAACGATACATGAAATAACGAATAAATACAAAAACAACAAACGGAACGTGAAACCTAATTACAGCCTATCTGGTGAAACTACACAGAGACAGGAACAATCACCCACGAAATACAAAGCGAAACCCAGGCTACCTAAATACGGTTCCCAATCAGAGACAATGAGAATCACCTGACTCTGATTGAGAACCGCCTCAGGCAGCCAAGCCCATACAACACCCCTACTCAACCACAATCCCAATGCCTACAAAAACCCCAATACGAAACACAACATTAAACCCATGTCACACCCTGGCCTGACCAAATATATAACGAAAACACAAAACACTGACCAAGGCGTGACAGTATCCTATTTAAAACCATCTATCCTGGATAAGAGCGTCTGCTAAATGACTTAAATGTAATTTAAAACCATCCATCCTATTTAAAACCATCTATCCTATTTAAAACCATCTATCCTATTTAAAACCATCTATCCTATTTAAAACCATCTATCCTATTTAAAACCATCTATCCTATTTAAAACCATCTATCCTATTTAAAACCATCTATCCTATTTAAAACCATCTATCCTATTTAAAACCATCTATCCTATTTAAAACCATCTATCCTATTTAAAACCATCTATCCTATTTAAAAAGGACTGAAGACAGAAACAGATGATTTGATTACATTTCAACCAATGTATTACTGCCATTCTCTATCAATTCAATCCAATATCCTCCTGGTACACACACAAAAACCTTTCAAATGTTCAAATCAAAAGGCTTTGCACAGATAGGTTGGATGCATTGCAAATTCAGAACCACTGAACAGCAACATAACATAAACTAAAGCCCTGATAATTGGGAACGAGATCAGAATGACTGCTAAGGCTTGATCCATAAATTAAATAATGCAATAGGTAGCTGAGCCCACAAACCTAAAACAAGCCATATGTTCAAATCAAAAGGCCTAATTAACATGACGTCACAGCCACGTCCCCGGTGTCCCTGGTGCAGACACATTCAGAAATCAAAAGGCCTAATTAACATGACGTCACAGCCACGTCCCCGGTGTCCCCGGTGACGACACATTCAGAAATCAAAAGGCCTAATTAACATGACGTCACAGCCACATCCCCGGTGTCCCCGGTGACGACACATTCAGAAATCAAAAGGCCTAATTAACATGACGTCACAGCCACATCCCCGGTGTCCCCGGTGCAGACACATTCAGAAATCAAAAGGCCTAATTAACATGACGTCACAGCCACGTCCCCGGTGTCACCGGTGTCCCCGGTGACGACACATTCAGAAATCAAAAGGCCTAATTAACATGACGTCACAGCCACATCCCCGGTGTCCCCGGTGCAGACACATTCAGAAATCAAAAGGCCTAATTAACATGACGTCACAGCCACATCCCCGGTGTCCCCGGTGCAGACACATTCAGAAATCAAAAGGCCTAATTAACATGACGTCACAGCCACGTCCCCGGTGTCCCCGGTGCCGACACATTCAGAAATCAAAAGGCCTAATTAACATGACGTCACAGCCACGTCCCCGGTGTCCCCGGTGCAGACACATTCAGAAATCAAAAGGCCTAATTAACATGACGTCACAGCCACGTCCCCGGTGTCCCCGGTGCCGACACATTCAGAAATCAAAAGGCCTAATTAACATGACGTCACAGCCACATCCCCGGTGTCCCCGGTGCCGACACATTCAGAAATCAAAAGGCCTAATTAACATGACGTCACAGCCACGTCCCCGGTGTCCCCGGTGCCGACACATTCAGAAATCAAAAGGCCTAATTAACATGACGTCACAGCCACGTCCCCGGTTTCCCCGGTGTCCCCGGTGCAGACACATTCAGAAATCAAAAGATGGTTTAGTATTTAGTTCTGTTTTCAAAGATGTAGTCTACGCTGCAATACTCGTGATAATTTTAACCTCTTACCTCCACCCGACACGCAGGCGTCCCATCTAGACATCTGGAAATGCAAATGCGCTACGCTAAATGCTAATAGCACTCAAATGTTCATTAAAAAACACATGCAGGGTACTGAATTAAAGCTACACTTGTTGTGAATCCAGCCAACAAGTCAGATTTTTAAAATGCTTTTCGGCGAAAGCATGAGAAGCTATTATCTGATAGCATGCAACACCCCTAAAGACCCGCAGGGGACGTAAACAAAATAATTAGCATAGTCGGCGCTACACAAAATGCAGAAATAAAATATAAAACATTCATTACCTTTGACGATCTCCTTTGTTGGCACTCCTAGATGTCCCATAAACATCACTATTGGGTATTTTTTTTCGATTAAATCGGTCCATATATAGCCTAGATATCGATCTATGAAGACTGTGTGATCAAGGAAAAAAACTGCGTTTTATAACGCAACGTCATTTATTAAAATTTAAAAAGTCGACGATAAACTTTCACAAAACACTTCGAAATACTTTTGTAAACTTTAGGTATTAGTAAACGTTAATAATCGATCAAATTGATCACGGGCCGATGTATATTTTATAGCTCTACGTCTTGAAATAATGTCCGGATAAATCTCAACCAAAATATCCTGTTGGAGACCGGAAGAAATGGGCTGTCTCTTGTTCGTTTGACCAAGAAACAAAGCCTAGGCAAATGACAAGACTGTTGACATCGTGTGGAAGCTGTAGGTATTGCAACCTCGGCTCCAGGTAATGTGGTTCCCATTCAACAATACATTCAAGTGGCGCATTGATATATTTTCCAGTTTTCAGTGATCAGATTTTCCTGCGCTTTTCGATGAAACGCACGTTCTGTTATAGTCACAGCTGTGATTTAACCAGTTTTAGAAACGTCTGAGTGTTTTCTATCCACACATACTAATCATATGCATATACTATATTCCTGGCATGAGTAGCAGGGCACTGAAATGTTGCACGATTTTTAACAGAATGTTCGAAAAAGTAGGGGGGTAGGATCAACAGGTTAGAGTTGGTAGATCCATGGCGCTTGTAACTACCCTGGCGCTTGTAACGCCAGGGTAGTGGGTTCAATTCCCGGGACCACCCATACGTAGAATGTATGCACACATGACTGTAAGTCGCTTTGGATAAAAGCGTCCGCTAAATGGCATATATTATATTATAACAAGCTTCGCTATTCGGCATCTTCCAAGTTAAGCAGTCTAGTTTTGTTGTCTGGCTACTTGAAGAGGACTAGGGCCTATCACTCGGAGCCCACCTCTACCAATGCATTGCGGAAAAGAGTGCATCGGATTTTACTAGACGAAGAGCCAAAGTTAGTACAACATCCTGGCATTTAAACCATACATGATTTTCAAAAATTCACATACTATAAACATTCTATTTTCTCACACTGCGAATGCGTCATGAGTGGTTGCGTTGTTGACCCCTCTATTCATTGATTTCGGTAGCGCATCCCCATGTCTAATTGATCAGCTGTTGTCAAAGCTAAAATTAGTATGACATCTGGGCATTTAAAGTATACTAGATAAAAAAAAAAAATGTCACATACTATTGAAGTTTAATTTGTCCGCATACTCAAATGGCCTACTATTTAGTATGGCACAGGCGATGCTTTTACATTTCAATCACACTGTAAAGCTAAACTTCTGCAATGCTGATGGGAGTAGAGCCCGAAGCTAATATTTCATCACTGTGGAGCCACAGGAGAGGAGCGCTTTTGTGGTTAAAGTTGTAAATCAAGGGGATGAAATACTGTAGAACTAAAAATAAATTAATGCTGGATAGAAAAATGTTGAAAACTGCCTTTGCACAACCAAACTTCCAGAAGTAATTGAGGCACTCTCATGTAGTGGAAACATGTTAAAATCCAGCTTATGCATAGCAATAATTTTTTTTCAACTCACCGTCTTTTTCCACTGCTACTGATTCTATTCTAGTCCCAGGTCTATTTGTGACGTCTTGCCAACTCCTATGCTTGTTGTCATTGGCCATAGAAGTTGGCAAGACCACACAAACAGATAGCCAGACGAGTGCTCTATTCTATGCTGTGTTAGAAAAGGAATGAATACCATGAGCCTCAACACCTGCGGGGACTGATATTGTTATGAAATTGTCCTGGCATGTTGTCCAATGGTACTAACTAATAAAAGCTGTTGTAAGCAATGACAAGTGGCATTTCAAACAGCTCCCCAGAGTTCCCTCCGTCTGTTCTGAGGTCAGCTGACTCACGTGCGACAGATAGTCAGTCAGTAGTGGCGCTCAGTATTTTTTCTCAGTTTTCTCTCTGGCTCAGTGGGCTGGAGTCTTTACGTCCACCATATTAGCTACACAAATCTGTTGCTGGCCCGTGGCAATAAAGTTGAGAGATAGAGAGAGAGAGATCACTATTCACAGAGTGGAGAGAGAGAGAGAGAGAGATCACTATTCACAGAGTGGAGAGAGAGAGAGAGAGATCACTATTCACAGAGTGGAGAGAGAGAGAGAGAGAGATCACTATTCACAGAGTGGAGAGAGAGAGAGAGAGAGAGAGAGAGAGAGAGAGAGAGAGAGAGAGAGAGAGAGAGAGAGAGAGAGAGAGAGAGAGAGAGAGAGAGAGAGAGAGAGAGAGAGAGAGAGAGAGAGAACTATTCACAGAGTGGAGAGAGAGAGAGAGAGAGAGAGAGAGAGAGAGATCACTATTCACAGAGTGGAGAGAGAGAGAGATCACTATTCACAGAGTAGAGAGAGAGAGAGAGAGAGAGAGAGAGAGAGAGAGAGAGAGAGAGAGAGAGAGAGAGAGAGAGAGAGAGAGAGACTATTCACAGAGTGGAGAGAGAGAGAGAGAGAGAGAGAGAGAGAGAGAGAGAGAGAGAGATCACTATTCACAGAGTGGAGAGAGAGAGAGAGAGAGAGAGAGATCACTATTCACAGAGTGGAGAGAGAGAGAGAGAGAGAGAGAGATATCACTATTCACAGAGTGGAGAGAGAGAGAGAGAGAGAGAGATCACTATTCACAGAGTGGAGAGAGAGAGAGAGAGAGAGAGAGAGAGAGAGAGAGAGAGAGAGAGAGAGAGAGAGAGAGAGAGAGAGAGATCACTATTCACAGAGTGGAGAGAGAGAGAGATCACTATTCACAGAGTGGAGAGAGAGATCACTATTCACAGAGTGGAGAGAGAGAGAGAGAGAGAGAGAGAGAGAGAGAGATCACTATTCACAGAGTGGAGAGAGAGAGAGAGAGAGAGAGATCACTATTCACAGAGTGGAGAGAGAGAGAGAGAGATCACTATTCACAGAGTGGAGAGAGAGAGAGAGAGATCACTATTCACAGAGTGGAGAGAGAGAGAGATCACTATTCACAGAGTGGAGAGCGAGAGAGAGAGAGATCACTATTCACAGAGTGGAGAGAGAGAGAGAGATCACTATTCACAGAGTGGAGAGTCGAGAGAGAGTGAGAGAGTGAGAGAGTGAGTGAGTGAGTGAGAGAGAGAGAGTGAGAGATCACTATTCACAGAGTGGAGAGAGAGAGAGAGATCACTATTCACAGAGTGGAGAGAGAGAGAGAGATCACTATTCACAGAGTGGAGAGAGAGAGAGAGATCACTATTCACAGAGTGGAGAGTCGAGAGAGAGAGTGAGAGAGTGAGTGAGTGAGTGAGAGAGAGAGAGTGAGAGAGTGAGAGAGTGAGTGAGTGAGTGAGTGAGAGAGAGAGAGAGAGTGAGAGTGAGTGAGTGAGAGAGAGAGAGAGAGAGAGTGTGCTGCTATTCACAGAGTGGTGTGCTGCTATTCACAGAGTGGTGTGCTGCTATTCACAGAGTGGTGTGCTGCTATTCACAGAGTGGTGTGCTGCTATTCACAGAGTGGTGTGCTGCTATTCACAGAGTGGTGTGCTGCTATTCACAGAATGGTGTGCTGCTATTCACAGAATGGTGTGCTGCTATTATTCACAGAGTGGTGTGCTGCTATTATTCACAGAGTGGTGTGCTGCTATTATTCACAGAGTGGTGTGCTGCTATTATTCACAGAGTGGTGTGCTGCTATTCACAGAATGGTGTGCTGCTATTCACAGAATGGTGTGCTGCTATTATTCACAGAGTGGTGTGCTGCTATTATTCACAGAGTGGTGTGCTGCTATTCACAGAATGGTGTGCTGCTATTCACAGAATGGTGTGCTGCTATTCACAGAGTGGTGTGCTGCTATTCACAGAGTGGTGTGCTGCTATTCACAGAATGGTGTGCTGCTATTATTCACAGAATGGTGTGCTGCTATTCACAGAGTGGTGTGCTGCTATTATTCACAGAGTGGTGTGCTGCTATTATTCACAGAGTGGTGTGCTGCTATTATTCACAGAGTGGTGTGCTGCTATTATTCACAGAGTGGTGTGCTGCTATTCACAGAGTGGTGTGCTGACTCTCCTGCAGTGGTATGCGAGTCTATTGTACTGCATAGCAGCTGTGTTCATGTTGTTCATGTTTGTGCACTCGTCCTAGTGGGTTTGTCTATTTAAATGGTAACTGAACCTCAGGGTTAACCTGGGTTATTTACAAGCATTGCACTTGGGGCATTGTGGTTGCTATTTCTTTCAAGGCCCTCTGCTGGTAGTTTTAGTGAATTCACCCTCTGCTTAGACTATTTGACTCTTCTGTCTGGTACTGGTAAGTGACCTATAATCAGAGTGGTAGTGGGGTTGACCTGTATTCAAACCGAATGACTCTGCTTCACTATAACTTACAACGGGACAATTCAGTCGGATCCAGGCTACTGTGGACTGGTTGTTTATTTAGGGGAGACTCGCGAGCCCTCAGTGAGGAGAATGCAGAGAGAGAGAGAAAGACAGGAAGGAAGGAGCTACTTGACTGGAAGAGTTTTGAGCTGTTGACCGTTGCCCCTGTGGAAACTCACCTATTGGTGAGGCCTCATCGGTGTGTATATAATGGCCCTCAGTGTAGATGCAGACCTCTCTTGAGTTGTTGCCTCTGGGTTCTGGGCTGTGAACAGTGGCCGCTGGGCTCTGGGCTGTGAACAGTGGCCGCTGGACTCTGGGCTGTGAACAGTGGCCTCTGGGTTCTGGGCTGTGAACAGTGGCCGCTGGGCTCTGGGCTGTGAACAGTGGCCGCTGGGCTCTGGGCTGTGAACAGTGGCCGCTGGACTCTGGGCTGTGAACAGTGGCCGCTGGACTCTGGGCTGTGAACAGTGGCCTCTGGGCTCTGGGCTGTGAACAGTGGCCGCTGGGTTCTGGGCTGTGAACAGTGGCCTCTGGGTTCTGGGCTGTGAACAGTGGCCGCTGGGCTCTGGGCTGTGAACAGTGGCCGCTGGACTCTGAGCTGTGAACAGTGGCCGCTGGGCTCTGGGCTGTGAACAGTGGTCGCTGGGCTATGGGCTGTGAACAGTGGCCGCTGGGCTCTGGGCTGTGAACAGTGGTCGCTGGGCTATGGGCTGTGAACAGTGGCCGCTGGGCTCTGGGCTGTGAACAGTGGCCTCTGGGCTGTGAACAGTGGCCGCTGGACTCTGAGCTGTGAACAGTGGGCTCTGGGCTGTGAACAGTGGCCTCTGGGCTGTGAACAGTGGCCTCTGGGCTGTGAACAGTGGCCGCTGGGCTCTGAGCTGTGAACAGTGGCCTCTGGGCTGTGAACAGTGGCCGCTGGACTCTGAGCTGTGAACAGTGGCCGCTGGGCTCTGGGCTGTGAACAGTGGCCGCTGGGCTCTGAGCTGTGAACAGTGGCCGCTGGGCTCTGGCCTCTGGGCTGTGAACAGTGGCCGCTGGGCTCTGGGCTGTGAACAGTGGCCGCTGGGCTCTGAGCTGTGAACAGTGGCCGCTGGGTTCTGGGCTGTGAACAGTGGCCGCTGGGCTCTGGGCTGTGAACAGTGGCCGCTGGGCTCTGAGCTGTGAACAGTGGCCTCTGGGCTCTGGGCTGTGAACAGTGGCCGCTGGGCTCTGAGCTGTGAACAGTGGCCGCTGGGCTCTGGGCTGTGAACAGTGGCCTCTGGGTTCTGGGCTGTGAACAGTGGCCTCTGGCCTCTGGCCTCTGGGCTGTGAACAGTGGCCGCTGGGCTCTGGGCTGTGAACAGTGGCCGCTGGGCTCTGAGCTGTGAACAGTGGCCTCTGGGCTCTGGGCTGTGAACAGTGGCCGCTGGGCTCTGGGCTGTGAACAGTGGCCGCTGGGCTCTGAGCTGTGAACAGTGGCCGCTGGGCTGTGAACAGTGGCCGCTGGGCTGTGAACAGTGGCCGCTGGGCTCTGAGCTGTGAACAGTGGCCGCTGGGCTCTGGGCTGTGAACAGTGGCCGCTGGGCTCTGAGCTGTGAACAGTGGCCGCTGGGCTGTGAACAGTGGCCGCTGGGCTCTGGGCTGTGAACAGTGGCCTCTGGGCTCTGGGCTGTGAACAGTGGCCGCTGGGCTCTGGGCTGTGAACAGTGGCCGCTGGGCTCTGGGCTGTGAACAGTGGCCGCTGGGCTCTGAGCTGTGAACAGTGGCCTCTGGGCTGTGAACAGTGGCCTCTGGGCTCTGGGCTGTGAACAGTGGCCGCTGGACTCTGGGCTGTGAACAGTGGCCGCTGGGCTCTGGGCTGTGAACAGTGGCCGCTGGACTCTGGGCTGTGAACAGTGGCCTCTGGGCTCTGGGCTGTGAACAGTGGCCTCTGGGCTCTGGGCTGTGAACAGTGGCCGCTGGGCTCTGGGCTGTGAACAGTGGCCGCTGGGCTCTGGGCTGTGAACAGTGGCCGCTGGGCTCTGGGCTGTGAACAGTGGCCGCTGGGCTCTGGGCTGTGAACAGTGGCCTCTGGGCTCTGGGCTGTGAACAGTGGCCGCTGGGCTCTGGGCTGTGAACAGTGGCCGCTGGGCTCTGGGCTGTGAACAGTGGCCGCTGGGCTCTGGGCTGTGAACAGTGGCCGCTGGGCTCTGGGCTGTGAACAGTGGCCTCTGGGCTCTGGGCTGTGAACAGTGGCCGCTGGGCTCTGGGCTGTGAACAGTGGCCGCTGGGCTCTGGGCTGTGAACAGTGGCCGCTGGGCTCTGGGCTGTGAACAGTGGCCGCTGGGCTCTGGGCTGTGAACAGTGGCCTCTGGGCTCTGGGCTGTGAACAGTGGCCTCTGGCCTCTGGGCTGTGAACAGTGGCCGCTGGGCTCTGAGCTGTGAACAGTGGCCGCTGGGCTGTGAACAGTGGCCGCTGGGTTCTGGGCTGTGAACAGTGGCCTCTGGCCTCTGGCCTCTGGGCTGTGAACAGTGGCCGCTGGGCTCTGGGCTGTGAACAGTGGCCGCTGGGCTCTGAGCTGTGAACAGTGGCCTCTGGGCTCTGGGCTGTGAACAGTGGCCGCTGGGCTCTGGGCTGTGAACAGTGGCCGCTGGGCTCTGAGCTGTGAACAGTGGCCGCTGGGCTGTGAACAGTGGCCGCTGGGCTGTGAACAGTGGCCGCTGGGCTCTGAGCTGTGAACAGTGGCCGCTGGGCTCTGGGCTGTGAACAGTGGCCGCTGGGCTCTGAGCTGTGAACAGTGGCCGCTGGGCTGTGAACAGTGGCCGCTGGGCTCTGGGCTGTGAACAGTGGCCTCTGGGCTCTGGGCTGTGAACAGTGGCCGCTGGGCTCTGGGCTGTGAACAGTGGCCGCTGGGCTCTGGGCTGTGAACAGTGGCCGCTGGGCTCTGAGCTGTGAACAGTGGCCTCTGGGCTGTGAACAGTGGCCTCTGGGCTCTGGGCTGTGAACAGTGGCCGCTGGGCTCTGAGCTGTGAACAGTGGCCTCTGGGCTCTGGGCTGTGAACAGTGGCCTCTGGGCTCTGGGCTGTGAACAGTGGCCGCTGGGCTCTGGGCTGTGAACAGTGGCCGCTGGGCTCTGGGCTGTGAACAGTGGCCGCTGGGCTCTGGGCTGTGAACAGTGGCCGCTGGGCTCTGGGCTGTGAACAGTGGCCTCTGGGCTCTGGGCTGTGAACAGTGGCCGCTGGGCTCTGGGCTGTGCACAGTGGCCGCTGGGCTCTGGGCTGTGAACAGTGGCCTCTGGGCTCTGGGCTGTGAACAGTGGCCTCTGGGCTCTGGGCTGTGAACAGTGGCCGCTGGGCTCTGGGCTGTGAACAGTGGCCGCTGGGCTCTGGGCTGTGAACAGTAGCCTCTGGGCTCTGGGCTGTGAACAGTGGCCGCTGGGCTGTGAACAGTGGCCGCTGGGCTGTGAACAGTGGCCGCTGGGCTCTGGGCTGTGAACAGTGGCCTCTGGGCTCTGGGCTGTGAACAGTGGCCTCTGGGCTCTGGGCTGTGAACAGTGGCCGCTGGGCTCTGGGCTGTGAACAGTGGCCGCTGGGCTCTGGGCTGTGAACAGTGGCCTCTGGGCTCTGGGCTGTGAACAGTGGCCGCTGGGCTCTGGGCTGTGAACAGTGGCCTCTGGCCTCTGGGCTGTGAACAGTGGCCTCTGGGCTGTGAACAGTGGCCTCTGGGCTGTGAACAGTGGCCTCTGGGCTGTGAACAGTGGCCGCTGGGCTGTGAACAGTGGCCGCTGGGCTCTGGGCTGTGAACAGTGGCCTCTGGCCTCTGGGCTGTGAACAGTGGCCTCTGGCCTCTGGGCTGTGAACAGTGGCCTCTGGGCTGTGAACAGTGGCCGCTGGGCTGTGAACAGTTGGCGCTGGGCAACATTTGTTTCACATTCTTTCTTTATGGAAGTGGTACTCAAGGCAGAGTCATTAGTCATTCATTGAGTCATTAACTGACAGTGTCAATATGTACACAAGAAGTAACACTCCCTGGTCTGCTGTGTATGTGTAACACTCCCTACTCCCCAACACTCCCCACTCCCATACACTCCCCACTCCCCATTCCTTGAGTGTCTGGCTAAAACTAGGACTGAGCTGACCTGGCACTCTACGATAGTATATAGGCTTTACGTAGTGAGGCTGTCAGAATGTTCTGGAAATATATACACAATACAACACTATCAATGTCATTAATCTGTAATAAAGGCCTCTCCTTCAAAGTGCCATCTTTACACAATTAAGAACTAGGTCTCTTGTCTGTTTAGCATTAAGGATTAGCCTAACTGTAGTGATGTAGTGAGCCACAGCTGTTCACTCTGGCTTAAATATCCCCACAGCCCCGAGGAGGAACTCTATAGCGTTAACAGGGAAATAGTGAGAAGGACACACATGAACACACATCATGCAGACTCAGAGAGTTACACACAGAGTAGGAGAGGTTTGTGTATTATATAAGGAACCTCAAGATACAGTATTCTCACCCATACTTAGGTGCCGATACACTATGTATTGCTATTCTCACGATTCTATATGTATTGCTATTCTCACGATTCTATATGTATTGCTATTCTCACGATTCTATATGTATTGCTATTCTCACGATTCTATATGTATTGCTATTCTCACGATTCTATATGTATTACGATTCTCACGATTCTATATGTATTGCGATTCTCACGATTCTATATGTATTACGATTCTCACGATTCTATATGTATTACGATTCTCACGATTCTATATGTATTACGATTCTCACGATTCTATATGTATTACGATTCTCACGATTCTATATGTATTACGATTCTCACGATTCTATATGTATTACGATTCTCACGATTCTATATGTATTACGATTCTCACGATTCTATATGTATTACGATTCTCACGATTCTATATGTATTACGATTCGATAATGTGATTTCATTGCGTTTGACGTTCCAGACATATTGCTCATCCTATGTTTGTTGCAGAGGGATAAGAGAGAGCCGTGATAAAAAAACGTTTATTTTTTATTTTTTTTAAATCAGTCATAGCAATAAATGTCCTGAAAGCAAATTGTCTCCCTATTTAAAAAAGAAGATGGAGAACTAGCTATGAAGGATAAATACTGGAGTTTTGGTGCAGGTACAGACAACTAGCTATGAAGGATAAATACTGGAGTTTTGGTGCAGGTACAGACAACTAGCTATGAAGGATAAATACTGGAGTTTTGGTTCAGGTACAGACAACTAGCTATGAAGGATAAATACTGGAGTTTTGGTGCAGGTACAGACAACTAGCTATGAAGGATAAATACTGGAGTTTTGGTGCAGGTACAGACAACTAGCTATGAAGGATAAATACTGGAGTTTTGGTGCAGGTACAGACAACTAGCTATGAAGGATAAATACTGGAGTTTTGGTTCAGGTACAGACAACTAGCTATGAAGGATAAATACTGGAGTTTTGGTGCAGGTACAGACAACTAGCTATGAAGGATAAATACTGGCGTTTTGGTGCAGGTACACACAACTAGCTATGAAGGATAAATACTGGAGTTTTGGTGCAGGTACAGACAACTAGCTATGAAGGATACATACTGGAGTTTTGGTGCAGGTACAGACAACTAGCTATGAAGGATAAATACTGGAGTTTTGGTGCATGTACAGACAACTAGCGTGAAAATAATATTATGACATTGTCAAAATGATACGATATATAGTGTGTGTCATGTAACTTTTAGTATAATTGTGGTGTGAGCATCTCTTCCACTTCATCCAGTCACCGGGCAGCAGCTGCAGCAGCGGTGCACCACTGTGCGTGTACTGTGTGTGTACTCTGTGTGTGTACTCTGTGTGTGTACTGTGTGTGTGTACTCTGTGTGTGTACTCTGTGTGTGTACTCTGTGTGTGTGTACTGTGTGTGTACTCTGTGTGTGTACTGTGTGTGTGTACTGTGTGTGTACTGCGTGTGTTAATTGTGTGTGTACTGTGTGTGTACTGTGTGTGTACTGTGTGTGTACTGCGTGTGTTAATTGTGTGTGTACTGTGTGTGTACTGTGTGTGTATTGTGTGTGTACTGTGTGTGTACTGTGTGTGTACTGCGTGTGTTAATTGTGTGTGTACTGTGTGTGTGTACTGTGTGTGTACTGCGTGTGTTAATTGTGTGTGTACTGCGTGTGTTAATTGTGTGTGTACTGTGTGTGTACTGTGTGTGTACTGTGTGTGTTAATTCTGTAAGCCTCTGGGATGACGACACACCTGAGTAACTGGAACTTGTAAACGGCATAAATGATTTGGGGAAAGTCGTTCTATTTGCTGTTGACCCACAATCCCCTGTAAATCACACTCTCTTACAAAGCTCTGAAAAACAATGATTTAGAGACACATTAGGCCTAGATATTGATGGATTTTAAATATGCCTTGGTCAAGTCTGCGTGCACATAGCTGGGGAGGGGGTTGATATTGTCTGTGGATATTATACAGTGTTCTGTTCCACTGGTAATATAGCCTATACAAGAAGAGTTGACTCTTTTTTTGGGTCTTTAAAGATTACATCATAATCTTTATTTAAATCCTGGATTAGAAAAGAGGGATTGGGTTGGGGGATGTAGCATTGTAGTGCTTTTCTATATATTGTAATGCTTTTCTCTATATTAGTTCATTCGTGAGGGGGGACAAATCGAAACGGTTACATATGTAACGGACGTGAAACGGCTAGCTTAGTTAGCGGTGCGCGCTAAATAGCGTTTCAATCAGTTACGTCACTTGCTCTGAGACCTTGAAGTAGTAGTTCCCCTTGCTCTGCAAGGGCCGCGGCTTTTGTGGAGCGATGGGTAACGATGCTTCGAGGGTGACTGTTGTCGTTGTGCGCAGAAGGTCCCTGGTTCGCGCCCGTGTATGGGCGAGGGGACGGTTTAAAATTATACTGTTACACATATCGGGATGGATATTATTTCGGACTATATTGTTTTGACAATATCGCAATAGTATTTTTGCTCTAGTTTGCTGTACTTGCACCAAAACTCCAGTATTTATCCTTCATAGCTTGTTCTCCCATCTTCTTTTTAAATAGGGAGACAATTTGTTTTCAGCTCGTTTATTTCCAATGACTGATGAAAACTGGTTTTCTCGTGGCTCTGTCTTGTCCCTCTGCAGCAGACATATAGTGAGCAATATGTTTGGAATCGTAATAAAATCACATTATCGAACAAATCTTATTGTAACCTAAGTATCATGAGAATATATCGTGAGCTCCCTGGCCATAATTGAAGTCAGTATTATCCATATTGTCATGGTTGTAGCCTAGTACTTTACCTCTCTGTAAAACCAATGCGTTACAAAGCTTGTTGTTGAACTGGTTGCAAATAGTTGTGTATTTAAGTCTGCATGTGTTTGCCTCCAGGCTCTCTGCCTCCATCCACAGAGATTCAATAACAGTATGATCGATTTGCTATTCATCTTTAAGTGTCTCCTTTCAATTAAATTTTCACAATTCAGCCGAGAAGCCACTTACAGAACAGTGTCTGTTTGCGTGTGTGTCATGCCATTGCTTTAAACCAGGGATCATCAACTAGATTCAGCTGCGGGACGGTTTCCTTTTTAAAACATTTCTTGAGAGGATGGTCGGGTGGCTGGAACTGGCAGGGTCGGCAGGTGACCTAGTTGTTAAGAACGTTGGGCCAGTAACTGAAAAATCACTGGTTCGAATCCCCGAGCCAGTTTAGTGAAAAATATGTAAACTCAGCAACAAAAAAAAAATGTCCTCTCACTGTCAACTGGGTTTATTTTCAGCAAACTTAACACGTGTAAATATTTGTATGAACATAACAAGATTCAACAACTGAGACATAAACTGAACAAGTTCCACAGACATGTGACTAACAGAAATGGAATAATGTGTCCCTGAACAAAGGGGGAGGGGATCAAAATCAAAAGTAACAGTCAGTATCTGGTGTGGCCACCAGCTGTATTAAGTACTGCAGTGCTCCTCCTCATGGACTGCACCAGAGTTGCTAGTTCTTGCTGTGAGATGTTACCCCACTCTTCCACCAAGGCACCTGCAAGTTCCCGGACATTTCTAGGGGGAATGGCCCTTGCCCTCCGATCCAACAGGTCCCAGACGTGGGATTGAGATCCGGGCTCTTCGCTGGCCATGGCAGAACACTGACATTACTCTCTTGCAGGAAATCACGCACAGAATGAGCAGTATGGCTGGTGGCATTGTCATGCTGGAGAGTCATGTCAGGATGAGCCTGCAGGAAGGGTACCACATGAGGAAGTTAGATGTCTTCCCTTTAACGCACAGCGTTGAGATTGCCTGCAATGACAACAAACTCAGTCCCATGATGCTGTGACACACCGTTCCAGACCATGACGGACCCTCCACCTCCAAATAGATCCTGCTCCAGAGTACAGGCCTCGGTGTAACGCTCATTCCTTCGACGATAAACGCGAATCCGACCATCACCCCTGGTGAGACAAAACCACGACTCGTCAGTGAAGAGCACTTTTTGCCAGTCCTGTCTGGTCCAGCGACGGTGGGTTTGTGACCATAGACAACATTGTTGCCGGTGATGTCTGGTGAGGACCTGCCTTACAACAGGCCTACAAGCGCTCAGTCCAGCCTCTCTTAGCCTATTGCGGACAGTCTGAGCACTGATGGAGGGATTGTGCATTCCTGGTGTAACTTAGGCAATTGTTGTTGGGCGGTAGCGTAGCCTAGTGGTTAGAGCGTTGGACTAGTAACCGGAAGGTTGCGAGTTCAAACCCCCGAGCTGTCAAGGTACAAATCTGTCGTTCTGCCCCTGAACAGGCAGTTAACCCACTGTTCCCAGGCCGTCATTGAAAATAAGAACATGTTCTTAACTGACTTGCCTGGTAAAATAAAAAAATAACTGTCCCGTAGGTCGGATGTTCCGATCATGTGCAGGTGTTGTTACACGTGGTCTGCCACTGCGAGGACGATCAGCTGTCCTCCCTGTAGCGCTGTCTTAGGCATCTCACAGTACGGACATTGCAATTTATTGCCCTGGCCACATCTGCAGCCCTCATGCCTCCTTGCAGCATGCATAAGGCACGTTCACACAGATGAGCAGGGACCCTGGGCATCTTTCTTTTGGTGTTTTTCAGAGTCAGTAAAAAGGCTTCCATAGTGTCCTAAGTTTTCATAACTGTGACTTTAATTGCCTACCGTCTGTAAGCTGTTAGTGTCTTAACAAACGTTCCACAGGTGCATGTTCATTCATTGTTTATGCTTCATTTAACTAGCATGGGAAACAGTGTTTAAACCCTTTTAGAATGAAGATCTGTGAAGTTATTTGAATTTTTACGGACCCTGAAAGACAGGGTCCCCGAAAAGGGACATTTCTTTTGTTGCTGAGTTTAGATATGCCCTATATGTCAATGTGCCCTTGAGCAAGGCACTTAACCCTAATTGCTCATGTAAGTCACTCTCTCTGCTAATTTACAAATAATTTGTAGACTGCAAAATGACTGCAAGTAGCCCCAACATAATCATTTCAAACCTGGCTTTCAATTTGTATACGATCACGTGTCTCTCTATTATGCTTGGGAACAGATTTGTTGAATTAAAATCACTTGCAGATGATTTCCTGGTGTTTTTACAGTCTATTAAGACCAATAATGAAATTGGGGAACCAAGCGTTAAACATTGGCCCAATGGACAGGTTGGACCAGTTTGTTTGTTGGCTGGACTCCAAAGGTGTTACCAGGGCAGTAATTAGGCTGTAATGGACTGCTGAGGAGAGACAGAGAGGGGAGTCATTGTCACGCCCTGACCTTAGAGAGACGTTTTATTTCTCTATTTGGTTAGGTCAGGGTGTGATTTGGGTGGGCATTCTATGTTTTCTATTTCTTTGTTTTTGGCCGACTGTGGTTCCCAATCAGAGGCGGCTGTCTATCGTTGTCTCTGATTGGGAATCATACTTAGGCAGCCTTTTTTCCCATCATATGTGGTGGGTAATTGTTTATTTTCTGTGTGTGTTTGTGTGCGCCACGGTTGTGTCACGGTCGGTTTCTGTTTACCTGTTTTTTTTGTGAAGGTTTCACTTTATTAAAGATGTGGAACTACAAGCACGTTGCACCTTGGCTCATCTATGACAGGGAATTTGAAGACAGTGAACGTGACAGTCATTTAGTACAATTACAGTGCATTCGGAAAGTATTCAGACCCCTTGACCTTTTCCACATTTTGTTACATTACAGCCTTATAAACTAAAATGAATTAAATTGTTTTTCCACATCAATCTACACACAATACCTCATAATGACAAAGCGAAAACATTTTTTTATAATTTTTTGCTGTTTTTCCATTCATCCACCTCCATCACCTCATGTTTCAGCATGATAATGCACGGCCCCATGTCTCAAGGATCTGTACAGAATTCCTGGAAGCTGAAAATGTCCCAGGTTCTTCCAGGGCCTGTACACTCACCAGTAGGGCTGACCCCATTTAGTGCACCTGTCTTGATTGACTCCTATCTCAGTTGCGGAGCCTGCAGGGGATGGTACACCAGTATCAACAGTAGCACAATACTGTGCATTTGGAAAGTATTCAGACCCCTCGACTTTTTCCACATTCTGTTACATTACAGCCTTAAATGGATTTAATAAAAAATGTTCCTCGCAAAACAGAATGACCTCATAGTCACTTTTTTTTGTCCAATAATATACTATTTCATTTTATTTTCAAAGGAATGTGGAGTATAGAGGCCAAATCCAGAGGAAAACTACTGCATCTTAGTTTAAACCAGTTACATTATTTTATATTTACTGTCTCTGACCCCACAACTGCAAGGTCAAAGGTTTGGCACAAGCTGCTACCCAAGATACACTTCCTGAACACACTAGACTAGTACAACTGAGCAATAGGGGGAGAAGTGAGTAATCGGGGAGAAGGGTATTGGTCAGGGAGGTGACCAAGAACCCGATGGTCAATCTGACAGAGCTCCAGAGTTCCTCTGTGGAGATGGGAGAACCTTCCAGAAGGATAACCATCTCTGCAGCACTCCACCAATCAGGCCTTTATGGTATGGCCAGACGAAAGCCACTCCTCAGTAAAAAGCACATGACAGCCTATTTTGTGTTTGCCAAAAGGCACCTAAAGACTGTCAGACCATGAGAAACAAGATTCTCTGGTCTGATGAAACTGATTGAACTCTTTGGCCTGAATGTCTAGCGTCACGTCTGGAGAAAACCTGGCATCATCCCGACGGTGAAGCATGGTGGTGGCAGCACCATGCTGTGGGGATGTTTTTCAGCTTCAGGGACTGGGAGACTGAGGGATTGAGGGAAAGATGAACGGAGCAAAGTACAGATAGATCCTTGATGAAAACTTGCTCCAGTGTGCTCAGGACCTCGGACTGGGGTGAAGGTTCACCTTCCAACAGTACAACTACCCTAACCACACAGCCAAGACAATGCAGGAGTGGCTTTGGACGAGTCTCTGAATATCCTTGAGTGGTCCAGCCAAAGCTCTGACTTGAACCCGATTGACATCTCTGGAGAGACCTGAAAATAGCTGTGCAGCAATGCTCCCCATCCAACCTGACAGCAATGCTCCCCATCCAACCTGACAGCAATGCTCCCCATCTAACCTGACAGCAATGCTCCCCATCCAACCTGACAGCAATGCTCCCCATCCAACCTGACAGCAATGCTCCCCATCCAACCTGACAGCAATGCTCCCCATCTAACCTGACAGCAATGCTCCCCATCTAACCTGACAGCAATGCTCCCCATCCAACCTGACAGCAATGCTCCCCATCTAACCTGACAGCAATGCTCCCCATCCAACCTGACAGCAATGCTCCCCATCTAACCTGACAGCAATGCTCCCCATCCAACCTGACAGCAATGCTCCCCATCTAACCTGACAGCAATGCTCCCCATCCAACCTGACAGCAATGCTCCCCATCTAACCTGACAGCAATGCTCCCCATCCAACCTGACAGCAATGCTCCCCATCCAACTTGACAGCAATGCTCCCCATCCAACCTGACAGCTTGAGAGGATCTGCAGAGAAGAATAGGAGAAAATTCAAATACAGGTGTGCCAAGCTTGTAGCATCATACCAAAGAAGACTCGAGGCTGCAATCCATACCAAAGGTACTTCAACAAAGTGCAGAGTAAAGGGTCTGAATATTTATGTAAATAGAGGGTCTGCATACTTTGTCCCCCCACAAAAAAATAAAAAAATCCTGTTTTTGCTTTGTCATTAAGGGGTATTGTGTGTATTGAATTGAATCCAATTGAATCCATTGTAGAATAAGGCTGTAATGTAACAACGTGGAATAAGTCAAGGTGTCTGAATACTTCCTGGACACACTGAACATGTTCTGCGTTTAATTCTCTTAGCAATCATTTGTCTAACCCTAGAAATAGGATCATGTTAATCATGCTCATGACAGTCAAACATAATCACTCTAACACACCGTTCCCTGACTCACTCACTCACTCACTCACTCACTCACTCACTCACTCACTCACTCACTTTGTTCTCAGGGAAATGTGTTTGGACAGTTTAGGGTATTTGTGGGAATGTAATTAGCTACACATTATGTGGTTGGTGTTTGTGAAATATTGTCTCTTCATAGAGATGAATCCATGAAGCACATCTGTCTGAATGGGGTGGGTGGAGGATTAGTTGGATTAGTTGTACTTGTGCAATATGATAGTTGTGATGTGCAGATTATTTTAGTGAGGCAAGTATTGCAATATTTTGATAGGATAGCCTATAAAAGTACTTCCCATCAGAGGTTTTAAGGAAGTTAATACACTCGGCTAATAGCCTACGTTAGTTATCAGATACTAAATCAGATACCGTTAACAACTATTACCAACGGCCAAGAGTGTGCAAAGCTGTCATCAAGTCATAGGGTGGCTACTTTGAAGAATCTCAAGTAATAAAATATATTTTGATTTGTTTAACACTTTTTTTGGGGGGGGTTACGACGTTACTCCATATGTGTCATTTCATAGGTTCGATGTCTTCACTGTTATTCTACAGTATAGAAAATAGTCAACATAAAGAAAAACCCTTGAATGAATCGGTGTGTCCAAACTTTTGACTGGTACTGTGTGGGTGTGTCCACTGCGTCAACAGATCACGGTATTGGTTGACTGGTACTGTGTGGGTGTGTCCACTGCGTCAACAGATCACGGTATTGGTTGACTGGTACTGTGTGGGTGTGTCCACTGCGTCAACAGATCACGGTATTGGTTGACTGGTACTGTGTGGGTGTGTCCACTGCGTCAACAGATCACGGTATTGGTTGACTGGTACTGTGTGGGTGTGTCCACTGCGTCAACAGATCACGGTATTGGTTGACTGGTACTGTGTGGGTGTGCCCACTGCGTCAACAGATCACGGTATTGGTTGACTGGTACTGTGTGGGTGTGCCCACTGCGTCAACAGATCACGGTATTGGTTGACTGGTACTGTGTGGGTGTGTCCACTGCGTCAACAGATCACGGTATTGGTTGACTGGTACTGTGTGGGTGTGCCCACTGCGTCAACAGATCACGGTATTGGTTGACTGGTACTGTGTGGGTGTGTCCACTGCGTCAACAGATCACGGTATTGGTTGACTGGTACTGTGTGGGTGTGTCCACTGCGTCAACAGATCACGGTATTGGTTGACTGGTACTGTGTGGGTGTGCCCACTGCGTCAACAGATCACGGTATTGGTTGACTGGTACTGTGTGGGTGTGCCCACTGCGTCAACAGATCACGGTATTGGTTGACTGGTACTGTGTGGGTGTGTCCACTGCGTCAACAGATCACGGTATTGGTTGACTGGTACTGTGTGGGTGTGCCCACTGCGTCAACAGATCACGGTATTGGTTGACTGGTACTGTGTGGGTGTGCCCACTGCGTCAACAGATCACGGTATTGGTTGACTGGTACTGTGTGGGTGTGCCCACTGCGTCAACAGATCACGGTATTGGTTGACTGGTACTGTGTGGGTGTGCCCACTGCGTCAACAGATCACGGTATTGGTTGACTGGTACTGTGTGGGTGTGCCCACTGCGTCAACAGATCACGGTATTGGTTGACTGGTACTGTGTGGGTGTGTCCACTGCGTCAACAGATCACGGTATTGGTTGACTGGTACTGTGTGGGTGTGTCCACTGCGTCAACAGATCACGGTATTGGTTGACTGGTACTGTGTGGGTGTGCCCACTGCGTCAACAGATCACGGTATTGGTTGACTGGTACTGTGTGGGTGTGCCCACTGCGTCAACAGATCACGGTATTGGTTGACTGGTACTGTGTGGGTGTGCCCACTGCGTCAACAGATCACGGTATTGGTTGACTGGTACTGTGTGGGTGTGCCCACTGCGTCAACAGATCACGGTATTGGTTGACTGGTACTGTGTGGGTGTGCCCACCGCGTCAACAGATCACGGTATTGGTTGACTGGTACTGTGTGGGTGTGCCCACTGCGTCAACAGATCACGGTATTGGTTGACTGGTACTGTGTGGGTGTGTCCACTGCGTCAACAGATCACGGTATTGGTTGACTGGTACTGTGTGGGTGTGCCCACTGCGTCAACAGATCACGGTATTGGTTGACTGGTACTGTGTGGGTGTGTCCACTGCGTCAACAGATCACGGTATTGGTTGACTGGTACTGTGTGGGTGTGCCCACTGCGTCAACCGATCACGGTATTGGTTGACTGGTACTGTGTGGGTGTGCCCACTGCGTCAACAGATCACGGTATTGGTTGACTGGTACTGTGTGGTGTGCCCAGATCTGCGTGGTACAACAGATCACGGTATTGGTTGACTGTTACTGTGTGGGTGTGTCCACTGCGTCAACAGATCACGGTATTGGTTGACTGGTACTGTGTGGGTGTGTCCACTGCGTCAACAGATCACGGTATTGGTTGACTGGTACTGTGTGGGTGTGTCCACTGCGTCAACAGATCACGGTATTGGTTGACTGGTACTGTGTGGTTGACTGGTACTGTGTGGGTGTGCCCACTGCGTCAACAGATCACGGTATTGGTTGACTGGTACTGTGTGGGTGTGCCCACTGCGTCAACAGATCACGGTATTGGTTGACTGGTACTGTGTGGGTGTGCCCACTGCGTCAACAGATCACGGTATTGGTTGACTGGTACTGTGTGGGTGTGCCCACTGCGTCAACAGATCACGGTATTGGTTGACTGGTACTGTGTGGGTGTGCCCACCGCGTCAACAGATCACGGTATTGGTTGACTGGTACTGTGTGGGTGTGCCCACCGCGTCAACAGATCACGGTATTGGTTGACTGGTACTGTGTGGGTGTGTCCACTGCGTCAACAGATCACGGTATTGGTTGACTGGTACTGTGTGGGTGTGCCCACTGCGTCAACAGATCACGGTATTGGTTGACTGGTACTGTGTGGGTGTGTCCACTGCGTCAACAGATCACGGTATTGGTTGACTGGTACTGTGTGGGTGTGCCCACTGCGTCAACCGATCACGGTATTGGTTGACTGGTACTGTGTGGGTGTGTCCACTGCATCAACAGATCACGGTATTGGTTGACTGGTACTGTGTGGGTGTGTCCACTGCGTCAACAGATCACGGTATTGGTTGACTGGTACTGTGTGGGTGTGTCCACTGCGTCAACAGATCACGGTATTGGTTGACTGGTACTGTGTGGGTGTGCCCACTGCGTCAACAGATCACGGTATTGGTTGACTGGTACTGTGTGGGTGTGTCCACTGCGTCAACAGATCACGGTATTGGTTGACTGGTACTGTGTGGGTGTGTCCACTGCGTCAACAGATCACGGTATTGGTTGACTGGTACTGTGTGGGTGTGTCCACTGCGTCAACAGATCACGGTATTGGTTGACTGGTACTGTGTGGGTGTGCCCACTGCGTCAACAGATCACGGTATTGGTTGACTGGTACTGTGTGGGTGTGTCCACTGTGTCAACAGATCACGGTATTGGTTGACTGGTACTGTGTGGGTGTGCCCACTGCGTCAACAGATCACGGTATTGGTTGACTGGTACTGTGTGGGTGTGCCCACTGCGTCAACAGATCACGGTATTGGTTGACTGGTACTGTGTGGGTGTGCCCACTGCGTCAACAGATCACGGTATTGGTTGACTGGTACTGTGTGGGTGTGTCCACTGCGTCAACAGATCACAGTATTGGTTGACTGGTACTGTGTGGGTGTGCCCACTGCGTCAACAGATCACGGTATTGGTTGACTGGTACTGTGTGGGTGTGCCCACTGCGTCAACAGATCACGGTATTGGTTGACTGGTACTGTGTGGGTGTGCCCACTGCGTCAACAGATCACGGTATTGGTTGACTGGTACTGTGTGGGTGTGCCCACTGCGTCAACAGATCACGGTATTGGTTGACTAATGTTTGCTGCAGACAACACCCATAGCTGGGTGACGAAAGGCTTTGCCCACAACATGGTGGAGGCTGACATCATGGGAAACCTATTCATTCATACAATCAGGAAGATATTACAATCAATTAGAATGGCAATAGTGTCGTTTTATGGGTTTTTCCAAATAGAGTGCCTAACGTGTCAATGTGCCTGCCTGCCCTGCCATGTCCATCTCTCTTCTGCCAAAAGAACAGGCTTCTTGGTAATATATTATTTTAATGAAGCACTTCAAGCTCACTTCTTGCTCTGAGTCCCTATGCTCGGCTGGAGTAGGCCTAAGTGGGTCTGAATCATAGAGATACTATTAAATTACCATTTTATTGTATTCTAATTCCTAATTCTATGGTCTGTATTGTCATCTCAAGCCAATCTTCTTTAAGCAGTAGCTACCGGAGGGGAACAGTGAATCAATCTAGCACTGCTTGGTATGTGAAGTGCAGTCAGTGATTGGGCCTGTTTTGGTATGTTGAGTAGTATTGTCACGATACCAGATTTTGGAATTTTGATACCCGATTTAGTATCATAATATTCGATACTAAAATGATACCACAGCAACAATAAAGTTTATTAGCTAAAGTCACAGAATAACCGCTGGGCTTTCTACCTTCTATTCTATATTTAATGTCTTCCAAAAGACAAAACACTATATTAAATAACAGGAGAATAACTTTAATTTCCCTTATGCCAAACCAGAGCAGAGACTCAGAGCAGGCAATATCATTTTACAATTACATCTAAACTGTTTTAAAATGTCATTTGATTCACATCAGGGTTCATTTTTCTCCTCTATGTCCATAATGACATTCATTAGACCTATAATTCATTATTTATGTAACCTTTATTTATCTAGGCAAAAAAATATTTTTTATAATGATGGCCTAGGTCAACAGTGGGTTAACTGCCTTGTTCAGGGGTAGAACGACACATTTTTATCAGCTCGGGGATTCGATCTAGCAGCCTTTCGTTTACTGGCCCAACGCTCTGACCATTAGGTTACCTACCGCCCTATTATTCATAACAGCTAAATAATTCAATGTATTAAATTAATAGCTTAGTTCTAAAACACTTGGAAGCTATTTCTGAAGCTTCTATACTGAACAAAAATATAAATGCAACATGCAACAATTTCAAAGATTTTATTGAGTTACAGTTCATAAAAGGAAATCAGTCAATTCAAATAAATTCATTACTCCCTAATTGATGGATTTCACATGACTGGGCAGGATTCTGATTGGCTGGGCCTGGCCCCCAAGTGGGTGGGTCTATGCCCTCCAGCCAATCAGAATTCGTTTTTCCCACAAAAGGCCATTATTACAGGCACAAATACTCCTCAGCAGCCCCCCCTGTCTGGGGACCGTCGTTGGAGACCCCGGACTGGGGACCGTCGTTGGAGATTCCGGACTGTGGCCCGTCGTTGGAGGTTCCGGACTGTGGCCCGTCGTTGGGGGTTCCGGACTGTGGCCAGTCGTTGGAGGTTCCGGACTGTGGCCCGTCGTTGGAGATTCCGGACTGTGGCCCGTCGTTGGGGATTCCGGACTGTGGCCTGTCGTTGGAGGTTCCGGACTGTGGCCTGTCGTTGGAGGTTCCGGACTGTGGCCCGTCGTTGGAGGTTCCGGACTGTGGCCCGTCGTTGGGGGTTCCGGACTGTGGCCCGTCGTTGGGGGTTCCGGACTGTGGCCCGTCGTTGGAGGTTCCGGACTGTGGCCCGTCGTTGGGGTTCCGGACTGTGGCCCGTCGTTGGAGGTTCCGGACTGTGGCCCGTCGTTGGAGGTTCCCGAACTGTGGCCCGTCGTTGGAGGTTCCCGAACTGTGGCCCGTCGTTGGAGGTTCCGGACTGTGGCCCGTCGTTGGAGGTTCCGGACTGTGGCCCGTCGTTGGAGGTTCCCGGACTGTGGCCCGTCGTTGGAGGTTCCGGACTGTGGCCCGTCGTTGGAGGTTCCGGACTGTGGCCCGTCGTTGGAGGTTCCGGACTGTGGCCCGTCGTTGGAGGTTCTGGACTGTGGCCATCGTTGGAGGTTCCGGACTGTGGCCCGTCGTTGGAGGTTCCGGACTGTGGCCCGTCGTTGGAGGTTCCGGACTGTGGCCGTCGTTGGAGGTTCCGGACTGTGGCCCGTCGTTGGAGGTTCCGGACTGTGGCCCGTCGTTGGAGGTTCCGGACTGTGGCCCGTCGTTGGAGGTTCCGGACTGTGGCCCGTCGTTGGAGGTTCCGGACTGTCGCCCGTCGTTGGAGGTTCCGGACTGTGGCCCGTCGTTGGGGGTTCCGGACTGTGAATTGTCGCCGGGATCTCTGGACTGGGTACTGTCGCCAGACGCTATGGACTGCCGAGGTGCACTGTAGGCCTGGTGCGTGGTGCCGGCACTGGTGGTACTGGGCTGGTGACACGCACCTCAGGGCGAGTGCGGGGAGGAGGAACAGGACGTACTGGTAGCCATGTCTCCATGAAACCGAGTATGTTACAATCCCGGATATCTCTTTGGAAAGCAACTCTTGCCCTAATTTTGTTGACTTTGTTAACTAGGGACTGGACATTAGCGAGTAATATACTCGGAAGCGGTGGGTGGTGTGCGCGCTTCCAAAGCCTCACTAGAAGACCGCTCCCTCTCCTCCGACGGCATTGTTTTGGGTCGGCCTGTGGGAGGTGCAGACAAAGGATATGCTTTGGGAAAGTCGTGTTCCTGGTCGTAGTGCTGGTAAGATGACGTCTCTCTAATATCCAATAGTTCTTCCCGGCTGTATGTAATAACACTTAAGGTTTTCTGGGCAAACAATGTAAGAAATAATACATAAAAAAACACAAAATACTGCAGTTTCCTAAGGACTAGAAGCTAAGCTGCCGTCTCTATCGGCGCTATCTTCAGGCTGGGAGAAAAGCCTATTGGTGGTCGCTGACTCCTGTATTTGGTCAGTATCTGTCCCTGTTCTGTCTGACAGAGTAGAGCTATTCTGCCAATTTTTATTCTCTTTTGAGGACCGAATAGGAATTTAAATGTTTTTGTTTAATTTTCCCAATTTGCCAAGTAGGAGGTTTTAATTTCTGTAACAATCTGATTTCCTTGTGTGTTTGGATATAGGTTTGTTTGGTGTTTTTGTCAGGGGACTTTTTTCAGGGTTCAGCTTTGAATTGTAAGGATGTTTTGGGGCTTAATTTCAAATGGTGCCAAAATATTAGTGTCCGTTATATTTACAAATAAAGTGAATTTTCCGCGTTCCGCTTTGCATGCGTTATTTGGTACTTTCTTTTTGACACGTAGGATAATTCTGCAGAATTCTGTATGTAGATTTTCTATTTGGTTTTAACCCAATACTTATAATCTTAATTACAGGTTGGACCCAAAACCTTGCTTCCATATAGTGGAATTGGTAAAATTACACTTGAATATTTTGTACCCGATTTGGATAGGAATATTTATTTTAGATGTTTCTTTTTATCGAGTAAAATACATTGCAGGGTTTTTCTTTTACTCAATTCACTGCCAGACCAAATCCAGTGGAGGATGTTTTGTCCCAGGTAGGTGTACCATGTTCAACCAATTCAATATATATATATATATATTTTTTTTTTGTCGGCGGAGGTTGAATGGGACTCGGTCAGGGTCTCAACTTACTGTTGCAGAATTGCCTGAAATTAGGTATACAATTGCAAAATCCTCCCTCCATGGCAAAATGTGTAGAAATGCAGGAAATAAACTTCGTTGTCACAAGGGGGCCGCTAAAATGCTTTGTTTCGCAAGATGGGGGCCTCTAAAATGCTTTGTTTCGCAAGATGGGGGGTGGATGTGCAGACCCACAAGCCACTGCAGCCCCCTCATGATGAATTCTGTTTTTTTTGTGGCCCCCATGCCCATCAAAGTTGCCCATCCCCGGTGTAGCTGTCTTCATTAAAGTGTAGGATTCTAGTGGGGGGGTATAGGTAGCACACAAGAGGACATTTTTCTCTGTTAGGATCATTTCCTTTTGAATTTCTAACAAAATGTAAAATGTTCCTGTTTTGATTAATTTAATGGAGTGAGTTCGGTCTGCTCTATACCAAATTAGCATACCCCCTGAGTCCCTTCCCTGTTTCACACCTGGTAGTTTGGTGGATGGGACTGCCAGCTCTCTGTAACCTAGGGGACAATCAGTTTGTCCATCTACTATATACCACACACCTGGTAGTTTGGTGGATGGGACTACCAGCTCTCTGTAACCTAGGGGACAATCAGTTTGTCCATCTATTATATACCACACACCTGGTAGTTTGGTGGATGGGACTACCAGCTCTCTGTAACCTAGAGGACAACCAGTGGGTCCGTCTCCTCTATACCACCCACCTGGTAGTTTGGTGGATAGGACTACCAGCTCTCTGTAACCTAGAGGGTAACCAGTGGGTCCGTCTCCTCTACACCACCCACCTGGTAGTGTGGTGGATAGGACTACCAGCTCTCTGTAACCTAGAGGGCAACCAGTGGGTCCGTCTCCTCTATACCACCCACCTGGTAGTTTGGTGGATAGGACTACCAGCTCTCTGTAACCTAGAGGGCAACCAGTGGGTCCGTCTCCTCTACACCACCCACCTGGTAGTTTGGTGGATAGGACTACCAGCTCTCTGTAACCTAGAGGGCAACCAGTGGGTCCGTCTCCTCTACACCACCCACCTGGTAGTTTGGTGGATAGGACTACCAGCTCTCTGTAACCTAGAGGGCAACCAGTGGGTCCGTCTCCTCTACACCACCCACCTGGTAGTTTGGTGGATAGGACTACCAGCTCTCTGTAACCTAGAGGGCAACCAGTGGGTCCGTCTCCTCTACACCAGGTTTCTTGTAGGATGACAATGTCTGTATTTTCGATTTTGTTGACGAAGTCCAGGTTCCTGCTCTTTGGGCCAAAGGCAGATGACCTCAGAACTGGGATATTCCAGGATGATATAGTGAAGGCTTTGTGTTCCATAAAGTGTCCAATGTTGTTGGTCGTGTGGTTTGGCCTCATGCCAGTAGGTGTGAGCAGAGCCTGCTGAGCATCTGGTACATGCCGTTGGCTTGGGCTAGTGTAAGAGTGGGGGGTAGGCCTGTTTGCCCGCTCACGGCCCGGGCGTAGGGGGGTTCCATAAAGTGTTGATTGGCTGTGGTGTGGATGTGGCTGGTGGTGTTGATTGGTTGTGGTGTGGGTGTGGATGTGGCTGGTGGTGTTGATTGGTTGTGGTGTGGGTGTGGATGTGGCTGGTGGTGTTGATTGGTTGTGGTGTGGGTGTGGATGTGGCTGGTGGTGTTGATTGGTTGTGGTGTGGGTGTGGATGTGGCTGGTGGTGTTGATTGGTTGTGGTGTGGGTGTGGATGTGGCTGGTGGTGTTGAGGTCTGGATGTAGGTCCTTGGCGTGGGTCCTCTATGTGTAGGTATGGGGGGGTCCCGCAGGTCTGGTAGAGTATCTCACTGGTCTGGGCAGGGTGTCTATTGATCTGTTGCTCCTGTGTGAAGTGTTGGGTCTGCGTTTGAGGGCGATGTCCTTTAGAGTCTGGGTGAAGGTGGACACTGCTGCCATGAGGTGGACCTGGTCGTAAAGGCTGTTCAAGTCCAGGGTGTCTCTCTCTCTCTCTCTCTCTCTCTCTCTCTCTCTCTCTCTCTCTCTCTCTCTCTCTCTCTCTCTCTCTGTCTCTCTGTCTTGTATCTCTCTCTCTCTCTGTCTCTCTCCCTCTCTCTCTCTCTCTCTCTCAATTCAATTAAATTCAATTAAATTCAATTCTCTCTCTCTCTCTCTCTCTCTCTCTCTCTCTCTCTCTCTCTTGTATCTCTCTCTCTCTCCGTCTCTCTGTCTTGTATCTCTCTCTCTCTCTCTCTCTCTCTGTCTTGTATCTCTCTCTCTCTCTCTCTCTCTGTCTTGTATCTCTCTCTCTCTCTGTCTCTCTCTGTCTGTCTCTCTCTCTCTCTCTCTGTCTCTCTCTCTGTCTCTTTGTCTTGTATCTCTCTCTCTCTCTGTCTTGTATCTCTCTCTCTCTGTCTCTCTCTCTTTCTCTCTCTCTCTCTCTCTCTCTCTCTCTCTCTCTCTCTCTCTCTCTCTCTGTCTCTCTCTCTCTGTCTTGTATCTCTCTCTCTCTCTCTCTCTCTGTCTTGTCTCTCTGTCTCTCTCTCTCTCTCTGTCTTGTATCTCTCTCTCTCTCTCTCTCTCTCTCTCTCTCTGTCTTGTGTCTTGTATATCTCTCTCTCTCTCTCTCTCTCTCTCTCGTCTGTCTTGTATCTCTCTCTCTCTCTCGTCTCTGTCTTGTATCTCTCTCTCTCTCTCTCTCTCTCTCTCTCTCTCTCTCTCTCTCTCTCTCTCTCTCTCTTGTATATCTCTCTGTCTTGTATCTCTCTCTCTCTCTCTCTCTCTCTGTCTTGTATCTCTCTCTCTGTGTCTTTTATCTCTCTCTCTCTCTCTGTCTTGTATCTCTCTCTCTCTCTCTCTCTCTCTCTCTGTCTTGTATCTCTCTCTCCCTCTCTCTCTGTCTTGTATCTCTCTGTCTCTGTCTTGTATATCTCTCTCTCTCTCTCTGTCTTTTATCTCTCTCTCTCTCTCTCTCTCTCTCTCTCTCTCTCTCTGTCTTGTATCTCTCTCTCTCTCTCTCTGTCTTGTATCTCTCTGTGTCTTTTATCTCTCTCTCTCTCTCTGTCTTGTATCTCTCTCTCTCTCTCTCTCTCTCTCTCTCTCTGTCTTGTATCTCTCTCCCTCTCTCTCTCTCTCTCTCTCTGTCTCTGTCTTGTATCTCTCTCTCTCTCTCTCTCTCTTGTATCTCTCTCCCTCTCTCTCTGCTCTGTCTTGTATCTCTCTCTCTCTCTCTCTCTCTCTCTCTCTCTCTCTCTCTCTCTGTCTTGTATCTCTCTCGCTCTGTCTTGTATCTCTCTCTCTCTCTCTCTCTCTGCTGTGCAGTGTTGTGTCCTCTCCACTGAGCTCTGTCAGTAATTAAAGTGAGCACCACATCTCTCTCTCGCTCCTCATAATGCATGAGCACTGAGCTGAAAGCAGAGCAGAGGAGACAGTGATCTCATTTGAAGAGTGTGGGTGTGTGAAACACTGTGTGTGTGTGCCTGGCTACTGTCCTAAAAGCAGGACTGTTTTCACGGCGTTCCAGATGTCTGTGGTTTATTACTTTTCTCAGATGACAGATGTTTATTAAGGATCATCATTCCATACACTGACACTGACTACCGGGATCTGGTTTGTTGTTTACACTTGAATTCCCGAGAACGCTCCTTCCTTGAATTAGAGATTGAAGTGTTTTTTTTTTGTGTGTATTTTAGATGTTGTCAATTCTGCAGTTGTAAGCTCAGTTGAATGTGAGAAGCGGTTAAATGAAGACCAAAGTGTTTTTCTAAGAATGAGCTAGACATGAGAATCCAACTATGTGGCAGCCATTCTGGGACCCCCACAACGAGTAGATACAGTTGAAGTGGGGAAGTTTACATACATACACCATGTCCTCTACAGTACGTCAGAACCAGTCTAGTCGCTCATTAGTCACTCACTAGACTCTTTGTCTTTGTGTTGTGTTTGGTTTGGGGCTAGTTTATTGGAGGCTCAGTCTCCCTGTGCAATGTGGTGTCTGCCTCTTAGTTAGGCCTCTCTTCTCCCAACGTCTGGCTACTGCACTGCAAGATGTGTGTCGGTATATGTGTACCACATGGAGTAGGGCGAGAGAGAGATCCTCTTTCTTTCACCCTGGTCCATAAAACAATGGCCCTGGATGTGCTGTGCTCTACACAGGCTGGGCACCGCCATGTCCTCTACAGTACGTCAGAACCCTACTGCTGAGAGTCTCTCTGCAACACACTGGCATATGTTTCACTGCCATTTTAATTAAGTAGGCCTGGGAGTCTCTAGCCCATGATTCCTCTGTCAGCGTCAACAGGTTCATGCTCATTAGCCCTGCACTGGGTCGCTCCCTTAAAAGGATAGTGCTAGAGTCTGTCATTTAAAGGGGCAACGCAGGCCCATGTAGTTTGTGTTCAGTAGGGAATGCAGCAGATACAGTTGAGGTCGGAGGTTTACATACACCTTTGCCAAATACATTTAAACTCAGTTTTTCACAATTCCTGACATTTAATCATATTAGAAAATCCCTGTCTTAGGTCTGTTAGTATCACCACTTTATTTTAAGAATGTGAAATGTCCGAATAATAGTGGAGAGCATGATTTATTTCAACTTTAATTTCTTTCATCACATTCCCACTGGGTCAGAAGTTTACGTGCACTCAATTAGTACTTGGTAGCATTGCCTTTAAATTGTTTAACTTGGGTCAAACGTTTTGGGTAGCCTTCCACAAGCTTCCCACAATAAGTTGGGTGAATTTTGGCCCATTCCTCCTGACAGAGCTGGTGTAACTGAGTCAGGTTTTGTAGGCCTCCTTGCTCGCACACGCCTTTTCAGTTCTGCCCACACATGTTCTATAGGATTGAGGTCAAGGCTTTGTGATGGCCACTCCAATACCTTGACTTTGTTGTCATTTTGCCTCATCTTTGGAAGTATGCTTGGGGTCATTGTCCATTTGGAAGACCCATTTGTTACCAAGCTTTAACTTCTTTACTGATGTCTTGAGATGTTTCTTCAATATATCCACATAATTGTCCTGCCACATGATGCCATCTGTTTTGTGAAAGTGCACCAGTCCCTCCTGCAGCAAAGAACCCCCACAACATGATGCTGCCACCCCCATGCTTTACGGTTGGGAAGGTGTTCTTTGGCTTGCAAGCCTCCCCCTTTTCCTCCAAACTGTTCTATATGAAGAGTCAGACCTCTTCGTCGAGACAATGCTGAAACATCAATCCATGGGAAAGTCAGTGACACATTTTAATTTGTGCCGAAGTCAAAATGAAAGAAAAATCGTAATTTTATTACTTATCGTTAATGCCGACTTTGGTGTGTTATGTTGTGCTTAAAAAAATGCACCTTAATCCACACTATCGATTCAAATAATTGCGTTAAGTTATACAGAAGTGTTATGTGCGTGAAGTTTTAAATGCTTTCTGTCCTAAATATATAGTGGGGAGAACAACTATTTGATGCACTGCCGATTTTGCAGGTGTTCCCACTTACAAAGCATGTAGAGGTCTTTAATTTTTATCATAGGTACACTTCAACTGTGATGATTTTTAAGTAATTAATTTGCATTTTATTGCATGACATAAGTATTTGATACATCAGAAAAGCAGAACTTAATATTTGGTACAGAAACCTTTGTTTGCAATTCCAGAGATCATACGTTTGCTGTAGTTCTTGACCAGGTTTGCACACACTGCAGCAGGGATTTTGGCCCACTCCTCCATACAGACCTTCTCCAGATCCTTCAGGTTCGGGGCTGTCGCTGGACAATACGGACTTTCAGCTCCCTCCAAAGATTTTCTATTGGGTTCAGGTCTGGAGACTGGCTAGGCCACTCCAGGACCTTGAGATGCTTCTTACGGAGCCACTCCTTAGTTGCCCTGGCTGTGTGTTTTGGGTTGTTGTCATGCTGGAAGACCCAGCCACGACCCATCTTCAATGCTCTTACTGAGGGAAGGAGGTTGTTGGCCAAGATCTCGCGAAACATGGCCCCATGGCCCCACCCTCCCCTCAATATGGTGCAGTCGTCTTGTCCCCTTTGCAGAAAAGCATCCCCAAAGAATGATGTTTCCACCTCCATGCTTCCCGGTTGGGATGGTGTTCTTGGGGTTGTACTTCTTCTTCCTCCAAACACGGCGAGTGGAGTTTAGACCAAAAACCTATATTTTTGTCTCATCAGACCACATGACCTTCTCGCATTCCTCCTCTGGATCCTCCTGATGGTCATTGGCAAACTTCAGACGGGCCTGGACATGCGCTGGCTTGAGCAGGGGAACCTTGCGTGCGCTGCAGGATTTAATCCATGACGGCGTAGTGTGTTACTAATGGTTTTCTTTGAGACTGTGGTCCCAGCTCTCTTCAGGTCATTGACCAGGTCCTGCCGTGTAGTTCTGGACTGACCCCTCACCTTCTTCATGACCATTGATGCCCCACGAGGTGAGATCTTGCATGGAGCCCCAGACCGAGGGTGATTGACCGGCATCTTGAACTTCTTCCATTTTCTAATAATTGCCCCAACAGCTGTTGCCTTCTCACCAAGCTGCTTGCCTATTGTCCTGTAGCCCATCCCAGCCTTGTGCAGGTCTACAATTTTAGCCCTGATGTCCTTACACAGCTCTCTGGTCTTGGCCATTGTGGAGAGGCTGGAGTCTGTTTGATTGAGTGTGTGGACAGGTGTCTTTTATAGAGGTAATGAGTTCAAACAGGTGCAGTTAATACAGGTAATGAGTGGAGAATAGGAGGGCTTCTTAAAGAAAAATGGTCTGTGAGAGCTGGAATTTTTACAGGTTTGTTCGTGATCAAATACTTATGTCATGCAATAAAATGCAAATTAATCACTTAAAAATCATACAATGTGATTTTCTGGAGTTTTGTTTTAGATTCCATCTCTCACAGTTGAAGTGTACCTATGATGAAAATGACAGACCTCTACATGCTTTGTAAGTGGGAAAACCCGCAAAATCGGCAGTGTATCAAATACATGTTCTCCCCACTGTATATGCTATATATATATACTATACTAAATGTGTAATGTAATATGTTTTAACATGGCTATTGATGAACACAAAACATTTAGGTAAATAAAATATTTAATTAGTCATCTCCCCCAAATGAAGGGGGATGATGACACAATCTTTGCAACAGGGAGGGAATCTGATTTAATTGGTCTCCAACTCGTGGCTCAGTCACTTAATTCAGGCTAAGTGGAGTTGGCCATGAGTTAGCCTGCCTCGTAGCAGGTTAGTTCTAGAAGATTTGTTGTCATAGAAATTCACCTAGCTAAAAGTTGAGCTACTTTTGTATGACTGGTTATCCCGATTTAAACGGGCACGATTTGACTAAAGTTACCTTGCTAATAACTCTTCAAACCTGCTTCGTAGGATACCCCTCTGGTCCATAGACTGAACTATCCCTTTAACAATGGGAGGGGGGTTCTTATTAAAATGATCACCCAATACAGGGGTCACTTGAGCTTTCAGAAATCTGAATTTTCAAAACACATACCATTTTCTTTTGTGTTTTTAACCATTTCACCTGCGTTTTATATTGAATGTTGTGTTTTTTAGCTTCAAGAGATAAGGAGCGTGTATTGATTTTCTTCACACAAAATACATTAGTGCAACACATTTGGCAGAAAATTGTTTTCATCAGATGACCAAAGACAGAAGTGTAGCTCTATTTGACATGTCAAATCGAGTACCCTACACATCAGTCAGATCGCTATCTGGTGATCCGATGACGAGAGTAAATATATTTCATTCGAGTGGAGAAGTGCAACTGAAGCACAAAATGACTCCTTTTCCATTCTTGATTTGGATCGAACCCTGAACCCGGGCAGAATTTTACAATAACAAGCTATTTAGATCTACAGTTACAAAACGCAGCAGGAACCTTGCGTTAACATGACCCTTGCCTAATAACAGGAACAGCACAATTGTATTGATCCGAACCTTGTAACATCAGGATGTATGATGGGACATAAACCCATCAACGTCAATGACAATTTTCTGTACAGGGGGGAAAGAATACATTACATAGGATGAAGAAACAATACTCCAAGCCGCAGCTTCATACTACTCGTCGGATATAGAGAACTGATACTATATACTCGTTGTTGGGGTGGGATTGGTGTGGCGTGTGGTGGGTTCCGTGTATGGCTTTTGATCATTTCTTTGGATTCCTCATGTCTATGTCATTGTTAGAAAAAGTTTGGGCCAAATTGGATGTTAGGTACTATATCAATTGAATATTATACGAATCCTATAAATTAAAATGGCCAATTTTTGGGCAATCAATTAGGTTAATTTCTCAGAGATTAAATTATATTTCAACAAAATAATGTTGCAGGAATGCTAATCTTAATGCTTAATCCATTTGTAACAACAGAAACGATTTCAGAACAATTTAAGATGGTGGGTGTCGAAATCCTCTTTCTTGTGCTTTTTGAGGTGGAACAACCCTCCAAATATGAGTGATGTTGTACATTGGGGTCTGTACTCTGCAGTACTAACTCTGAATGTAATAATGAGCTGTACCCAGTAGGGGGCAGCAAAGCAACGTCTATCTGCAGGAATCAATCACTGCCCATGTTTGCTGCAGGGCATGTCTAAAATCCAACATATGATGTACCTGTGTTTGTAGACCAGGTGGGGGCAGTGTTGCATTACTCGCTACACTCTTTCCGTTTTTGGCACAATGTTTTGCTATCCTCACAAAAGAAACCCTTCTAACCCTCATGCCAATCTGAAGTGGCCTATTTCCCCAACTGACAGTTGTGAGGAGGAATAGACTAGGGGATATATGACTGAGGCATCTGTGTAAACTGTGAGGTCAATTGTTGCCCTGCCATTAACCTCTCTCCCTGTCTCCCTGTCTCCCTGTCTCTCTGTCTCCTTGTCTCTCTGTCTGTATCTCTCTCTCTCTCTCTCCCTCTCTCTCTCTCTCTCTCTCTCTCTCTCTCCTCTCTCTCTCTCTCTCTCTCTCTCTCTCTCTCTCTCTCTCTCTCTCTCTCTCTCTCTCTCTCTCTCTCTCTCTCTCATATATCCTGCTGCCCTGGTCTGACCATTTAGGTAAGTTGATATAAATGATTATGTTTGTGCATAAGCGATTGAAGCAATGGGTTAGACATTTTTAGTTTTGATTGACAGTAATGGTAGGTTGGGACGGAGAGCGTCCTCTCTATTCATCACTAGTGCTGTGTGTGACTGACTGTCCTATTTATCAGCTGTCGTCTCCCCAACCTCTCTGTCTTAGTAGGGATGACCTACTCTTTAACTGATATCGCTCTATGGCCGCTACTCTGTCTGGCATTTATTATTTTATGTCATATTGCTGTGTGTGTGTGTGTGTGTGTGTGCTATTACTGTACTGTAGGATCAAGAGGCTTATCATCAGGATGAAGTACTGTACTGTAGGATCAAGAGGCTGTCAGCTTATCATCAGGATGAAGTACTGTACTGTAGGATAGAGAGGCTTATCATCAGGATGAAGTACTGTACTGTAGGTTCAAGAGGCTTATCATCAGGATGAAGTACTGTACTGTAGGATAGAGAGGCTTATCATCAGGATGAAGTACTGTACTGTAGGATCAAGAGGCTTATCATCAGGATGAAGTACTGTACTGTAGGATCAAGAGGCTTATCATCAGGATGAAGTACTGTACTGTAGGATCATCATCAGGATGAAGCTGTATCATTATCATCAGGATGAAGTACTGTACTGTAGGATCAAGAGGCTTATCATCAGGATGAAGTACTGTACTGTAGGATTATCATCAGGATGAAGTACTGTACTTATCATCAGGATGAAGTACTGTACTGTAGGACCAAGAGGCTGTACTGTAGGTTATCATCAGGATGAAGTACTGTACTGTAGGATCAAGAGGCTGTCAGCTTATCATCAGGATGAAGTACTGTACTGTAGGATAGAGAGCTTATCATCAGGATGAAGGCTGTCAAGAGGCTTATCATCAGGATGAAGTACTGTACTGTAGGATAGAGGCTGTCAGCTTATCATCAGGATGAAGTACTGTACTGTAGGATATCAGAGGCTGTCAAGAGGCTTATCATCAGGATGAAGTACTGTACTGTAGGATCATCAGGATGAAGTACTGTACTTAGGAGAAGTACTGCTGTCAAGCTTATCATCAGGATGAAGTACTGTACTGTAGGATAGAGGCTTATCATCAGGCTGTCAGCAAGAGGCTTATCATCAGGATGAAGTACTGTACTGTAGGATCAAGAGGCTTATCATCAGGATGAAGTACTGTACTGTAGGATAGAGAGGCTTATCATCAGGATGAAGTACTGTACTGTAGGACCAAGAGGCTGTCAGCTTATCATCAGGATGAAGTACTGTACTGTAGGATAGAGGCTGTCAGGATGAAGTACTTATCATCAGGATGAAGTACTGTACTGTAGGATAGAGAGGCTGTCAGCTTATCATCAGGATGAAGTACTGTACTGTAGGATAGAGAGGCTGTCAGCTTATCATCAGGATGAAGTACTGTACTGTAGGATAGAGAGGCTGTCAGCTTATCATCAGGATGAAGTACTGTACTGTAGGATAGAGAGGCTGTCAGCTTATCATCAGGATGAAGTACTGTACTGTAGGATCAAGAGGCTTATCATCAGGATGAAGTACTGTACTGTAGGATAGAGAGGCTTATCATCAGGATGAAGTACTGTACTGTAGGATCAAGAGGCTTATCATCAGGATGAAGTACTGTACTGTAGGATAGAGAGGCTTATCATCAGGATGAAGTACTGTACTGTAGGACCAAGAGGCTGTCAGCTTATCATCAGGATGAAGTACTGTACTGTAGGATAGAGAGGCTGTCAGCTTATCATCAGGATGAAGTACTGTACTGTAGGATAGAGAGGCTGTCAGCTTATCATCAGGATGAAGTACTGTACTGTAGGATAGAGAGGCTGTCAGCTTATCATCAGGATGAAGTACTGTACTGTAGGATAGAGAGGCTGTCTTTCGCTTTCTAGGATACAGAATCACTCTGGAAAATGGAAAAAATAGATGACCGCCATTGTATCAATTTGAGGCATCCCTTAGAAGAGCTGCTAAGTGCCTTTCAAAAAAATTAGCTTAATCCCTTTCCACGGCAGCTTTCCTTTATACACTGAACAAAAATATAAACGCAACATGTAAAATATTGGTCCCATATTTCATGAGCTGAAATAAAAGATCCCAGAAATGTTCCATATGCACAAAAAGCTTATTTCTCTCAAATTTTGTGCACACATTTGTTTACATCCCTGTTAGTGAGAATTTCTCCATTGCCAAGATAATCTCTCTACCTGACAGGTGTGGCATATCAAGAAGATGATTAAACCGCATTATGATTACACAGGTGCACCTTGTGCTGGGGACAATAACAGGCCACAATTAAAGGCCACTCTGAAATGTGCGGTTTTGTCCCACAGCACAACTAAGAGCATTGTATTTGGTACAAATCATTCTCTTATCTCTAGATCTCAGCCGAATCTGGTAATGAATGGTGTGGCTGTTAAAGTAGTTGAGGAGGCTAAATGACTTGGTGTTACTTTAGATTTGGGTGACAGGTAGCCTAGTGGTTAGAGAGTTGGGCCAGTAACCAAAAGGTTGTCTAGATCGAATCCCTAACCTGACAAAGTACAAATCTTTCGTTCTGCCCCTGAACAAGGCAGTTAACCCACTGTTCCTAGGCTGTCATTGTAAATAAGAATTTGTTCTTAACTGACTTGCCTGGTTAACACATTTTTTTTATATATATTTTTTTTTATTACATTTTTCAAATTGTAAACTGTCATGGTCACAACATAATAGATTGAATGGTTGTACAGATGTAGAGAGGTCTGTCCGTAATAAAGAAATGTTCTGATTTTTGACACCACAAGCAAGTCCTGCAGGTTCTACTTTTGTGCTGCAAAGAAAGACCTAATTAACCTGCAGCTGGGCCAGAACAGAGCGGAACGTCTTGCTCATCATAGTAATCAGAGGGCTGATATAAATATTATGCTGCCAGTCTCTCTTGGCTGAGAGTTGAGGAGAGACGGACTGCATCACTTCTTCTTTTTATAAGAAACATGAATGTGTTGAAAAATCCAAATAGTTGACATAGTCAACTTACACACCAGCTCTGACACACACACTTACCCCACCAGACATGCCACCAGGGGTCTTTTCACTGTCCCCAAATACAGAACAAATTCAAGAAAGCTTACAGTGTTATATAGAACCATTATTGCATGGAACTTCCTTCTATCTCGTATTATTCAAGTGAACAGCAAACCTGGTTTAAAAAAACAGATAATCCAGCACTTCACGGCACAACGCCTCTCCTCTATTTGATCTAGGTATTTTGTGTGTATGTATTGATATGTAGGCTATGTGCCACGTTTTGAGGGAGAATGCATTTGGCTTGCTGACTGCGGAAATGTCCACCAGAGTTGTTGCCAGATAATTGCATGTTCATTTCTCTACCATAAGCCGCCTCCAACATCGTTTTAGAGAATTTGTCAGTACGTCCAACCGGCCTCACAACCGCAGACCACATGTATGGCATCGTTTGGGTGAGCGGTTTGTTGATGTCAACGTTGTAAGGTACTGGGTGTCGTGAGTGGGAAGTCAGGCGCAGGAAAACAGAGAGTTCAATATAGTGCTCCTTTAATGCACACACGGTGAACCACGGCCACCCCACGAAACACTGGGTGCTCAAAACAAAATGCCCCAGACACGGGGAACGAAACAGTCCAACACTATACACTAACATACAACCAGCACTATACACTAACATACAACCAGCACTATACACTAACATACAACCAGCACTATACACTAACATACAACCAACACTATACACTAACATACAACCAACACTATACACTAACATACAACCAACACTATACACTAACATACAACCAGCACTATACACTAACATACAACCAGCACTATACACTAACATACAACCAACACTATACACTAACATACAACCAACACTATACACTAACATACAACCAGCACTATACACTAACATACAACCAACACTATACACTAACATACAACCAACACTATACACTAACATACAACCAACACTATACAACCAACACTAACATAACAACAACAACACTATACACTAACATACAACCAGCACTATACACTAACATACAACCAGCACTATACACTAACATACAACCAACACTATACACTAACATACAACCAGCACTATACACTAACATACAACCAGCACTATACACTAACATACAACCAACACTATACACTAACATACAACCAACACTATACACTAACATACAACCAACACTATACACTAACATACAACCAACACTATACACTAACATACAACCAGCACTATACACTAACATACAACCAGCACTATACACTAACATACAACCAACACTATACACTAACATACAACCAACACTATACACTAACATACAACCAGCACTATACACTAACATACAACCAGCACTATACACTAACATACAACCAACACTATACACTAACATACAACCAACACTATACACTAACATACAACCAACACTATACACTAACATACAACCAACACTATACACTAACATACAACCAGCACTATACACTAACATACAACCAACACTATACACTAACATACAACCAACACTATACACTAACATACAACCAACACTATACACTAACATACAACCAACACTATACACTAACATACAACCAGCACTATACACTAACATACAACCAGCACTATACACTAACATACAACCAGCACTATACACTAACATACAACCAGCACTATACACTAACATACAACCAGCACTATACACTAACATACAACCAACACTATACACTAACATACAACCAACACTATACACTAACATACAACCAACACTATACACTAACATACAACCAACACTATACACTAACATACAACCAACACTATACACTAACATACAACCAACACTATACACTAACATACAACCAACACTATACACTAACATACAACCAACACTATACACTAACATACAAACCAACACTATACACTAACATACAACCAGCACTATACACTAACATACAACCAGCACTATAACATACTAACATACAACAACCAACACTATACACTAACATACAACCAACACTACACTAACATACAACCAGCACTATACACTAACATACAACCAACACTATACACTAACATACAACCAACACTATACACTAACATACAACCAACACTATACACTAACATACAACCAACACTATACACTAACATACAACCAACACTATACACCAACACTAACCTACAACCAACACTATACACTAACATACACATACACTAACATACAACCAGCACTATACACTAACATACAACCAACACTATACACTAACATACAACCAACACTATACACTAACATACAACCAACACTATACACTAACATACAACCAACACTATACACTAACATACAACCAACACTATACACTAACATACAACCAACACTATACACTAACATACAACCAACACTATACACTAACATACAACCAACACTATACACTAACATACAACCAACCACTATACACTAACATACAACCAGCACTATACACTAACATACAACCAGCACTATACACTAACATACAACCAACACTATACACTAACATACAACACTAACACTAACATACAACCAACACTATACACTAACATACAACCAACACTATACACTAACATACAACCAACACTATACACTAACATACAACCAACACTATACACTAACATACAACCAACACTATACACTAACATACAACCAACACTATACACTAACATACAACCAACACTATACACTAACATACAACCAACACTATACACTAACATACAACCAACACTATACAGTAACATACAACCAACACTATACACTAACATACAACCAACACTATACACTAACATACAACCAACTATACACTAACATACAACCAACACTATACACTAACATACAACCAGCACTATACACTAACATACAACCAGCACTATACGCTAACATACAACCAACACTATACACTAACATACAACCAGCACTATACACTAACATACAACCAACACGTTCCACAATAACAAACACCAGGGTTAAAATAATCAATCCCGCACAAAGAACCGGGCGGGCCGGCTGACTAATAAACCCCAACTAATTACAACCAACTAAAACAGGTCATACCAATAAACACATAAGGAGGGGGAGGAAAGAAATCATTGGCAGCTAGTAGGCCGGTGACGACGACCGCCGAGCGCCACCCGAACCGGAAGGGGAGCCACCTTCGTTCGGACTCGTGACAAACGTTGTGATCAGAGTTCCCCATGGTGGCGGTGGGGTTATGGTATGGGCAGGCATAAGCTACGGACGTTAACACAATTGCATTTTATCGATGGCAATTTGAATGTACAGAGATAATGTGACAAGATCCTGAGGCCCATTGTTGTTCCATTCATCCACCTGTCACGCCTTGGTCATTGTATTTTGTGTTTTCGTTATATGTTTGGTCAGGCCAGGGTGTGACATGGGTTTATATGTTGTGGTTCGTATTGGGGTTTTTGTAATTATTGGGATTACGGTCGAGTAGGGGTGTTGCATAGGCTTGGCTACCTGAGGCGGTTCTCAATCAGAGTCAGGTGATTTTCGTTGTCTCTGATTGGGAACCGTATTTAGGTAGCCTGAGTTTCGCTTTGTATTTCGTGGGTGATTGTTCCTGTCTCTGTGTAGTTTCACCAGATAGGCTGTAATTAGATTTCACGTTCCGTTTGTTGTTTTGTATTTTGTAATAGCTATTTCATGTATTGCTTTCTTCATTAAAGACATGAGTAACCAACACGCTGCATTTCGGTCCGACTCTCTTTCGACAAACGAAGAACGCCGTTACACCACCTCCATCACCTCATGTTTCAGCATGATAATGCAGAGTCCCAAGGATATGTACAGAATTCCTGGAAGCGTAAAATGTCCCAGTTCTTCCATGGCCTGCATACAGTAGGGCTGACCCCATTTAGTGTTCTGGTCGATAGGCTGTTGGGCGACCAATACTTTTTATTTGAGCAGTTGCTGAACAATAGTTTTTATTTCACATTTCTTGATTGACTCCTATCTCAGTTGCGGAGCCTGCAGGGGATGGTACACCAGTATCAACAGTAGCACAATACTGTGCATTTGGAAAGTATTCAGACCCCTTGACTTTTCCCACATTCTGTTACATTACAGCCTTAAATGTATTTAATAAAAAATGTTCCTCATCAGTCTACACACAATAGCCCCACAAAGCGAAAACAGGTTTTTAGAAATTTTTGCAAAACAGAAATACCTTATTTACATAAGTATTCCGACCTGTTGCTATGAGACTCGAAATTGAGCCCAGGTGCATCCTGTTTCCATTGATGATTCTGTTAATGCATTTCTGTTTGTTATTCCTCCTCCACCAAACTTTACAGTTGGCACTATACATTGGGGCAGGTAACTTTCTCTTGGCATCCACCAAACCTAGATTTGTCCGTCGGACTGCCAGAGATCGCCTTCCCACTGCTCCAGAGTCCAATGGCGGCGAGCTTTACACCACTCCAGCCGACTCTTGGCATTGCGCATGGTAATGTTAGGCATATGTGCGGTTGATGGAAGCCCATTTCATAAAGCTCCCAACGAACAGTTCTTGTGCCGTCATTACTTCCAGTGGCAGTTTGGAACTCGGTAGTGAGTGTTGCAACCGAGGACAGACTATTTTTACACGCTTCAGCACTCGGTGGTCTCGTTCTGTGAGCTTGTGTGGCCTACTACTTCAGCACTCGGTGGTCTCGTTCTGTGAGCTTGTGTGGCCTACTACTTCAGCACTCGGTGGTCTCGTTCTGTGAGCTTGTGTGGCCTACTACTTCAGCACTGTGGTGGTCTCGTTCTGTGAGCTTGTGTGGCCTACTACTTCAGCACTCGGTGGTCTCGTTCTGGGAGCTTGTGTGGCCTACTACTTCAGCACTGTGGTGGTCTCGTTCTGGGAGCTTGTGTGGCCTACTACTTCAGCACTCGGTGGTCTCGTTCTGTGAGCTTGTGTGGCCTACTACTTCAGCACTCGGTGGTCTCGTTCTGTGAGCTTGTGTGGCCTACTACTTCAGCACTCGGTGGTCTCGTTCTGTGAGCTTGTGTGGCCTACTACTTCAGCACTCGGTGGTCTCGTTCTGTGAGCTTGTGTGGCCTACTACTTCAGCACTCGGTGGTCTCGTTCTGGGAGCTTGTGTGGCCTACTACTACTTCGCTGCTGACTTGCTGTTGCTCCTAGACAGTTCCATGTCACAATAACAGCAGTTAACTGGGGCAGCTCTAGCAGAGCAGAAATTTGACAAATTGACTAGTTGTAAAGGTGGCATCCTATGACGGTGCCACGTTGAAAGTCACTGAGCTCTTCAGTAAGGCCATTCTACTGCCAATGTTTGTCAATGGAGATTGCATGGCTGTGAGCTCGATTTTATACGGGTGTGGCTGAAATAGCTGAATCAAGTCATTTAAAAGGGGTGTCCACATACCTTTGTGTATATACAGTGATGTGTATTGTGTCCACAGAGCTCGCCTGGAAATGAGACCCACGGTCTCAGTGTTGACTCTCTGTTTGTCACGTTCTGACCTTAGTTCTTTGTTTTAGTATGGTCAGGGCGTGAGTTGAGTGGGTTGTCTATGTTTGTTTTTCTATGAGTTGTTATTTCTGCGTTTGGCCTGGTATGGTTCTCAATCAGAGGCAGCTGTCAATCGTTGTCCCTGATTGAGAACCATACTTAGGCAGCCTGTTTTCACCCTCCTTTTCCGTTTCAGTGTTTGCACCATTCGGGACGGTTTCGGTTTTCATTTTGATTCTCTTGTTATTTTGTATTCATTCTCATTAAAAGACATTATGGATACGTACCACGCTGCGCATTGGTCCGATCTCTCCTACTCCTCCTCAGAAGAGGAAGAGGAAATCAGTTACACTGTTAAAACAAGTTTAAATAAAAATAATGAATACAAAAATCAGGCAAGGATGCCAGGGCCCTGGAACATAGGCTGACGTTCAGACTGAAATATGAGATATGACAGGAGTAAACCCACAAGAACAATGAGTTCACATCAAACTCAATCTAGTCAGTGAGTCTACGTTTCAGACTGAGATGTCGGTTCTGCTCTAGAAAGCAAACTGCCCTCCTTTTCAGTGCTCTCCTTCCTCTCTCGTTCTCTCTCCCTCTCGCGTTCCCTCTCGTTCTCTCTCCCTCTCGCTCTCTCCCTCTCGTTCTCTCTCCCTCTCTTGAGTTCTCGCTCTATCCTCTCCCTCTCGTTCTCTCTCTCTCTCTCCTCCCTCTCTCGTTCTCTCTCCCTCTCGTTCCCTCTCTCTCTCCTCCCTCTCTCGTTCTCTCTCCCTCTCGTTCCCTCTCTCTCTCTCTCTCTCCCTCTCTCTCTCTCTCCCTCTCGTTCTCTCTCCCTCTCGTTCTCTCTCCCTCTCTCGTTCTCTCTCCCTCTCGTTCCCTCTCTCTCTCTCGTTCTCTCTCCCTCTCTCCTTCTCTCTCCCTCTCTCGTTCTCTCTCCCTCTCGCGTTCCCTCTCGTTCTCTCTCCCTCTCGCTCTCTCTCCCTCTCGTTCTCTCTCCCTCTCTTGAGTTCTCGCTCTATCCTCTCCCTCTCGTTCTCTCTCTCTCTCTCCTCCCTCTCTCGTTCTCTCTCCCTCTCGTTCCCTCTCTCTCTCCTCCCTCTCTCGTTCTCTCTCCCTCTCATTCCCTCTCTCTCTCTCTCTCCCTCTCTCTCTCTCTCTCTCGTTCTCTCTCCCTCTCGTTCTCTCTCCCTCTCTCGTTCTCTCTCCCTCTCGTTCCCTCTCTCTCTCTCGTTCTCTCGTTCTCTCTCTCTCTCTCTCTCTCTCTCTCTCTCTCTCTCTCTCTCTCTCTCTCTCTCTCTCTCTCTCTCTCTCGTTCTCTCCCTCTCTCTCTCTCTCCATCCCCATCTTATTGTACAGGCTACATACATTAATTGGTCTCTTAATACATATGAATTGCAGGGTCAAATCTGGACATAGGACACGTGTTGGGACTGTGTATTATAGATTTGTTATAATAGTCTGAGCAGATTTGGACCTGACCTCAGTAACTAAGCATATCTGTAACTTTTGCTACTGGCTACCTCTGTTTTTTTATTTTCTTTTTATATCACCTTTATTTAACCAGGTAGGCTAGTTGAGAATAAGTTCTCATTTACAACTGCGACCTGACCAAGATAAAGAAAAGCAGCGCGACACAAACAACAACACAGAGTTACACATGGAGTAAACAATAAACAAGCCAATAACACAATAAACAAGCCAATAACACAGTAGACAAAAGAAAGTTGCTGCATCTTGGGTAAATAAAACCACAGGAGTTTGGGTTGTTGTGTTTGATTGTTGTGACCAGATGCATTGTGGGTTGCAGACTTTGTAAACTGAAATCTGTAACATATCAGACTATGTTTTTATATATATTTTAGTTTTATTTAACTTTGTCCTGCATTGTTGGAGTTCGGAGCTCAAGAATTTCACTGCATTCTGTAGTTATATCTGCAACCCTGTACATTAAATGCTCTAATCTATTATCATGTGATTTGGGAGTTCTGGTATGAAGGAATTATAGCTGATGGCGAAGGATGCACTTTTCATAAGTTAGAATATCGCCTGAGGATCCACATCACACTACATGATCAGCACATTGAGTGCCAGAAGGAGCCTGGCTGGTAAACACAGTAAAACTAAACTAATTATGAGCCTAATGGTTTGTTTGTTGCTTTTATGGATTTTGACTTGTTGCTTTTTGTTCTATGTTGCTCTGTCTGCATGCTACGTCTTGCTTATCCTATGTTGCTCTGCGTGTTACTCTGCGTGTGCTCTGCGTGTGCTCTGCGTGTGCTCTGCGTGTTGCTCTGCATGTTGCTCTCTGCTCAATGATTGTCTGTATTGTTATTGTAATTGTTTTTAATAACCTGCCCAGGACTGTGGTTGAAAAGTAGCCGGCTGGCTAAAACCGACACTTTTACTGAAACGTTGATTAATGTGCACTGTCCCTGTAAAAATAAAAATAAACTAAAATTGAGCGTTTCAGGTGTAATTGATCATATCATGAAAACAGTTACAATAGTATGTAGGCTACATCCACATGCGAAGGAGACTCTCTCCCTCTCTCGCTGTCCCTCCCTCTGTCTCACGCACCCGTACACACTGACGACCCAGTTACTGGCCTGTACGTCATTACTTCCCATCAGTCAGCTCTCTGTCTGACCATGAGTGTGACCGTGGAAGGCAGTGCTCTGTCTGTTCAGGCCCATGTCCTGCATTGGCCCACCTCTGCTCTGTCTGTCTGGCTGCTTTCCCTGGAGGCCTGGAGGAAGTAAAACAGCCCATCTTGCTGCAGCCCAACCCCAGCCTGCTCCGAGCCCCTGCTGCAGCCCAACCCCAGCCTGCTCCGAGCCCCTGCTGCAGCCCAACCCAGCCTGCTCCTGGGCCCTGCTGCAGCCCAACCCCAGCCTGCTCCTGGGCCCTGCTGCAGCCCAACCCCAGCCTGCTCCATGTCCCTGCTGCAGCCCAACCCCAGCCTGCTCCATGTCCCTGCTGCAGCCCAACCCCAGCCTGCTCCATGTCCCTGCTGCAGCCCAACCCCAGCCTGCTCCATGTCCCTGCTGCAGCCCAACCCCAGCCTGCTCCATGTCCCTGCTGCAGCCAAACCCCAGCCTGCTCCATGTCCCTGCTGCAGCCCAACCCCAGCCTGCTCCGAGCCCCTGCTGCAGCCCAACCCCAGCCTGCTCCGAGCCCCTGCTGCAGCCCAACCCCAGCTTGCTCCATGTCCCTGCTGCAGCCCAACCCCAGCCTGCTCCTAGGCCCTGCTGCAGCCCAACCCCAGCCTGCTCCTAGGCCCTGCTGCAGCCCAACCCCAGCCTGCTCCATGTCCCTGCTGCAGCCCAACCCCAGCCTGCTCCATGTCCCTGCTGCAGCCCAACCCCAGCCTGCTCCTAGGCCCTGCTGCAGCCCAACCCCAGCCTGCTCCTAGGCCCTGCTGCAGCCCTACCCCAGCCTGCTCCTAGGCCCTGCTGCAGCCCTACCCCAGCCTGCTCCTAGGCCCTGCTGCAGCCCAACCCCAGCCTGCTCCTAGGCCCTGCTGCAGCCCAACCCCAGCCTGCTCCTAGGCCCTGCTGCAGCCCTACCCCAGCCTGCTCCTAGGCCCTGCTGCAGCCCAACCCCAGCCTGCTCCATGACCCTGCTGCAGCCCAATCCCAGCCTGCTCCTAGGCCCTGCTGCAGCCCAACCCCAGCCTGCTCCTAGGCCCTGCTGCAGCCCTACCCCAGCCTGCTCCTAGGCCCTGCTGCAGCCCTACCCCAGCCTGCTCCTAGGCCCTGCTGCAGCCCAACCCCAGCCTGCTCCTAGACCCTGCTGCAGCCCTACCCCAGCCTGCTCCATGTCCCTGCTTTGCTTTTGAATACATTTGAATAAGGCTAACTACTTACAATGTAGTTACAATGGCTAATTAGATTAGAGAGCATGGTGCTAGCAAGTAGTCTCATCATGACAGTGGCAGGCAGGCAGTACAGTGCTCCCCTGTCTCTCTCAGGCCTATGGCCACTTCTGCCTGCCCGCCTGCCTGCCTGCATGCCTGCCTACCCTGGGGGCCAGAGGAAGTAGAGCAGCCCAGCCTGCTCAGAGTCCCTGCTCTGCTGTGCTTCTTCTAGCAACCATGTCAGAATAAGATTTACTCTTACAATGTAGTTACAATGGTGTCCTGTAAGTTCATGGTGTCCTGTTAGATCAATGGTGTCCTGTTATATCATGGTGTCCTGCTAGATCATGGTGTCCTGCTAGATCATGGTGTCCTGTTAGATCATGATGTCCTGTTAGATCCTGATGTCCTGTTAGATCATGGTGTCCTGCTAGATCATGGTGTCCTGTTAGATCATGGTGTCCTGTTAGATCATGATATCCTGTTAGATCCTGATGTCCTGTTAGATCAATGGTGTCCTGTTAGATCATGGTGTCCTGCTAGATCATGGTGTCCTTGCACCTCTGCCTGACCTCTGCCTGACCTCTGCCTGACCAGTAGGGTTCAGTAGGGATGGGATACATTTTGAATAGTATCATTCATTTTTGTTGGATATCTGGATGTTGGAAATACATTTTCTTTTTAAACTTAAGTACTGCTGAGTGAGGGAGAGGCCATAATGCTGCAGCTGCGAAGCGGCTGGTGAGATGGGAGCAGGAAGAGAGAGAGACAATACTCGGCTACAGCTAGCTGGGCTAATTGAGGCCACATGCTGCACTTTAAAATTAAAATAATTACAAATGAAATAGTAACACGAGGAATTAAAAACAATGCACAAGAAGGGAGCTATATACAGGGAGTACCAGATCAATGTGTAGAGGTACGATGTATTTGCGGTAGATATGTAAACGATATGTAAAGTGGGCTCCCAGTACCACATCGGTCTCAGTACTAGAGGCGTCGGTACACACCCTGGTTCGATTCCAGGCTGTATCACAATCGGAGTCCCATAGGGCGGCACACAACTGGGCCAGTGCCGTCCGGGTTAGGGTTTGTGCCGTGGTAGGCTGCCATTGTAAGTAAGAATTTGTTCTTAACTGACTTGACTAGTTAAATAAAGGTTAAATGAAAAGTGATTAGGCATTAGGATGGATAATGATACGAGTAAAAAAAAAAGGAAGTATAGCTGCCTAGTAAGTCTTCCATCATTTATCTCTATACATCTGTCTCTGGTCTGAGAGGTAAATGGGGCGGCAGGGTAGCCTAGTGGTTAGAGTGGAGGGGTGGCAGGGTAGCCTAGTGGTTAGAGTGGAGGGGCGGCAGGTAGCCTAGTGGTTTTAGTGGAGGGGTGGCAGGGTAGCCTAGTGGTTAGAGTGGAGGGGCGGCAGGTAGCCTAGTGGTTAGAGTGGAGGGGCGGCAGGTAGCCTAGTGGTTAGAGTGGAGGGGTGGCAGGGTAGCCTAGTGGTTAGAGTGGAGGGCGGCAGGTAGCCTAGTGGTTAGAGTGGAGGGGCGGCAGGTAGCCTAGTGGTTAGAGTGGAGGGGCGGCAGGTAGCCAAGTGGTTAGAGTGGAGGGGCGGCAGGTAGCCTAGTGGTTAGAGTGGAGGGGCGGCAGGTAGCCCAGTGGTTAGAGTGGAGGGGCGGCAGGTAGCCTAGTGGTTAGAGTGGAGGGGCGGCAGGTAGCCTAGTGGTTAGAGTGGAGGGGCGGCAGGTAGCCTAGTGGTTAGAGTGGAGGGGCGGCAGGTAGCCTAGTGGTTAGAGTGGAGGGGCGGCAGGTAGCCTAGTGGTTAGAGTGGAGGGGCGGCAGGTAGCCTAGTGGTTAGAGTGGAGGGGCGGCAGGTAGCCTAGTGGTTAGAGTGGAGGGCGGCAGGTAGCCTAGTGGTTAGAGTGGAGGGCGGCAGGTAGCCTAGTGGTTAGAGTGGAGGGGCGGCAGGTAGCCTAGTGGTTAGAGTGGAGGGGCGGCAGGTAGCCTAGTGGTTAGAGTGGAGGGCGGCAGCTAGCCTAGTGGTTTTAGTGGAGGGTGGCAGGGTAGCCTAGTGGTTAGAGTGGAGGGGTGGCAGGGTAGGTGGTTAGAGTGGAGGGGCGGCAGGTAGCCTAGTGGTTAGAGTGGATGGGTGGCAGGGTAGCCTAGTGGTTAGAGTGGAGGGGCGGCAGGGTAGCCTAGTGGTTAGAGTGGAGGGGCGGCAGGTAGCCTAGTGGTTAGAGTGGAGGGCGGCAGGGTAGCCTAGTGGTTAGAGTGGAGGGCGGCAGGTAGCCTAGTAGTTAGAGTGGAGGGCGGCAGGGTAGCCTAGTGGTTAGAGTGGAGGGGTGGCAGGGTAGCCTAGTGGTTAGAGTGGAGGGCGGCAGGTAGCCTAGTGGTTAGAGTGGAGGGGCGGCAGGTAGTCTAGTGGTTAGAGTGGAGGGGCGGCAGGTAGCCTAGTGGTTAGAGTGGAGGGCGGCAGGTAGTCTAGTGGTTAGAGTGGAGGGGCGGCAGGTAGCCTAGTGGTTAGAGTGGAGGGGCGGCAGGTAGTCTAGTGGTTAGAGTGGAGGGCGGCAGGTAGCCTAGTGGTTAGAGTGGAGGGCGGCAGGTAGCCTAGTGGTTAGAGTGGAGGGGTGGCAGGGTAGCCTAGTGGTTAGAGTGGAGGGTGGCAGGGTAGCCTAGTGGTTAGAGTGGAGGGGCGGCAGGTAGCCTGTGGTTAGAGTGGATGGGTGGCAGGGTAGCCTAGTGGTTAGAGTGGAGGGGTGGCAGGGTAGCCTAGTGGTTAGAGTGGAGGGCGGCAGGTAGCCTAGTGGTTAGGGTGGAGGGGGGGCAGGTAGCCTAGTGGTTAGAGTGGAGGGGCGGCAGGTAGCCTAGTGGTTAGAGTGGAGGGGCGGCAGGTAGCCTAGTGGTTAGAGTGGAGGGCGGCAGGTCGCCTGTGGTTAGAGTGGAGGAGCGGCAGGTAGCCTAGTGGTTAGAGTGGAGGGGCGGCAGGTAGCCTAGTGGTTAGAGTGGAGGGGCGGCAGGTAGCCTAGTGGTTACAGTGGAGGGGCGGCAGGTAGCCTAGTGGTTAGAGTGGAGGGGCGGCAGGTAGCCTAGTGGTTAGAGTGGAGGGGCGGCAGGTAGCCTAGTGGTTAGAATGGAGGGGCGGCAGCTGGCCTAGTGGTTAGAGTGGAGGGTGGCAGGGTAGTCTAGTGGTTAGAGTGGAGGGGTGGCAGGGTAGCCTAGTGGTTAGAGTGGAGGGGTGGCAGGGTAGCCTAGTGGTTAGAGTGGAGGGGTGGCAGGGTAGCCTAGTGGTTAGAGTGGAGGGGCGGCAGGTAGCCTAGTGGTTTTAGTGGAGGGGTGGCAGGGTAGCCTAGTGGTTAGAGTGGAGGGCCTAGCCTAGTGGTTAGAGTGGAGGGCGGCAGGTAGCCTAGTGGTTAGAGTGGAGGGGTGGCAGGGTAGCCTAGTGGTTAGAGTGGAGGGGGCGGCAGGTAGCCTAGTGGTTAGAGTGGAGGGCGGCAGGTAGCCTAGTGGTTAGAGTGGAGGGCGGCAGGTAGCCTAGTGGTTAGAGTGGAGGGGGCAGGTAGCCCAGTGGTTAGAGTGGAGGGGCGGCAGGTAGCCCAGTGGTTAGAGTGGAGGGGCGGCAGGTAGCCCAGTGGTTAGAGTGGAGGGGCGGCAGGTAGCCCAGTGGTTAGAGTGGAGGGGCGGCAGGTAGCCTAGTGGTTAGAGTGGAGGGGCGGCAGGTAGCCCAGTGGTTAGAGTGGAGGGGCGGCAGGTAGCCCAGTGGTTAGAGTGGAGGGGCGGCAGGTAGCCTAGTGGTTAGAGTGGAGGGGCGGCAGGTAGCCTAGTGGTTAGAGTGGAGGGGCGGCAGGTAGCCTAGTGGTTAGAGTGGAGGGGCGGCAGGTAGCCTAGTGGTTAGAGTGGAGGGGCGGCAGGTAGCCTAGTGGTTAGAGTGGAGGGCGGCAGGTAGCCTAGTGGTTAGAGTGGAGGGCGGCAGCTAGCCTAGTGGTTTTAGTGGAGGGTGGCAGGGTAGCCTAGTGGTTAGAGTGGAGGGGTGGCAGGGTAGCCTAGTGGTTAGAGTGGAGGGGCGGCAGGTAGCCTAGTGGTTAGAGTGGATGGGTGGCAGGGTAGCCTAGTGGTTAGAGTGGAGGGGCGGCAGGGTAGCCTAGTGGTTAGAGTGGAGGGCGGCAGGTAGCCTAGTGGTTAGAGTGGAGGGGCGGCAGGGTAGCCTAGTGGTTAGAGTGGAGGGGCGGCAGGTAGCCTAGTAGTTAGAGTGGAGGGGCGGCAGGGTAGCCTAGTGGTTAGAGTGGAGGGGTGGCAGGGGCCTAGTGGTTAGAGTGGAGGGGCGGCAGGTAGCCTAGTGGTTAGAGTGGAGGGGCGGCAGGTAGTCTGTGGTTAGAGTGGAGGGGCGGCAGGTAGCCTAGTGGTTAGAGTGGAGGGGCGGCAGGTAGTCTAGTGGTTAGAGTGGAGGGCGGCAGGTGCCTAGTGGTTGTGGAGGGCGGCAGGTAGTCTAGTGGTTAGAGTGGAGGGGCGGCAGGTAGCCTGTGGTTAGAGTGGAGGGGCGGCAGGTAGCCAAGTGGTTAGAGTGGAGGGGTGGCAGGGTAGCCTAGTGGTTAGAGTGGAGGGTGGCAGGGTAGCCTAGTGGTTAGAGTGGAGGGGCGGCAGGTAGCCTAGTGGTTAGAGTGGATGGGTGGCAGGGTAGCCTAGTGGTTAGAGTGGAGGGGTGGCAGGGTAGCCTAGTGGTTAGAGTGGAGGGGCGGCAGGTAGCCTGTGGTTAGAGTGGAGGGGCGGCCCTAGTGGTTAGAGTGGAGGGCGGCAGGTAGCCTAGTGGTTAGAGTGGAGGGGCGGCAGGTAGCCTAGTGGTTAGAGTGGAGGGGCGGCAGGTCGCCTAGTGGTTAGAGTGGAGGAGCGGCAGGTAGCCTAGTGGTTAGAGTGGAGGGGCGGCAGGTAGTCTAGTGGTTAGGTGGAGGGGCGGCAGGTAGCCTAGTGGTTAGAGTGGAGGGCGGCAGGTAGTCTAGTGGTTAGAGTGGAGGGGCGGCAGGTAGCCTAGTGGTTAGAGTGGAGGGGCGGCAGGTAGCCTAGTGGTTAGAGTGGAGGGGCGGCAGGTAGCCTAGTGGTTAGAGTGGAGGGGCGGCAGCTAGCTTAGTGGTTTTAGTGGAGGGGTGGCAGGGTAGCCTAGTGGTTAGAGTGGAGGGGTGGCAGGGTAGCCTAGTGGTTAGAGTGGAGGGGCGGCAGGTAGCCTAGTGGTTAGAGTGGATGGGTGGCAGGGTAGCCTAGTGGTTAGAGTGGAGGGGAGGCAGGGTAGCCTAGTGGTTAGAGTGGAGGGGCGGCAGGTAGCCTAGTGGTTAGAGTGGAGGGGCGGCAGGGTAGCCTAGTGGTTAGAGTGGAGGGGCGGCAGGGTAGCCTAGTGGTTAGAGTGGAGGGGTGGCAGGGTAGCCTAGTGGTTAGAGTGGAGGGGCGGCAGGTAGCCTAGTGGTTAGAGTGGAGGGGCGGCAGGTAGTCTAGTGGTTAGAGTGGAGGGGCGGCAGGTAGCCTAGTGGTTAGAGTGGAGGGGCGGCAGGTAGTCTAGTGGTTAGAGTGGAGGGCGGCAGGTAGCCTAGTGGTTAGAGTGGAGGGCGGCAGGTAGTCTAGTGGTTAGAGTGGAGGGGCGGCAGGTAGCCTAGTGGTTAGAGTGGAGGGGTGGCAGGTAGCCTAGTGGTTTGAGTGGAGGGTTGGCAGGTAGCCTAGTGGTTAGAGTGGAGGGGTGGCAGGGTAGCCTAGTGGTTAGAGTGGAGGGGCGGCAGGTAGCCTAGTGGTTAGAGTGGAGGGGTGGCAGGGTAGCCTAGTGGTTAGAGTGGAGGGGCGGCAGGTAGCCTAGTGGTTAGAATGGAGGGGCGGCAGGTAGTCTAGTGGTTAGAGTGGAGGGGCGGCAGGTAGCCTAGTGGTTAGAGTGGAGGGGCGGCAGGTAGCCTAGTGGTTTGAGTGGAGGGTTGGCAGGTTGCCTAGTGGTTAGATTGGAGGGGCGGCAGGTAGCCTAGAGGTTAGAGTGGAGGGGCGGCAGGTAGCCTAGTGGTTAGATTGGAGGGGCGGCAGGTAGCCTAGAGGTTAGAGTGGAGGGGCGGCAGGTAGCCTAGTGGTTTGAGTGGAGGGTTGGCAGGTAGCCTAGAGGTTAGAGTGGAGGGGCGGCAGGTAGCCTAGTGGTTAGAGTGGAGGGACGGCAGGTAGCCTAGTGGTTACAGTGGAGGGGTGGTAGGTAGCCTAGTGGTTAGAGTGGAGGGGCGGCAGGTAGCCTAGTGGTTTGAGTGGAGGGTTGGCAGGTAGCCTAGAGGTTAGAGTGGAGGGGCGGCAGGTAGCCTAGTGGTTAGACCATTGATCTAGTAACTGAAAGGTTGCCGGATCGGATCCCTGAGCTGACAAGGTAAAAATCTGTTGTTCTGCCCCCTGAGCAAGGCAGTTAACCCACTGTTCCCCTGGTGCTGAAGACGTGGATGCTGATTATGGCAGACCCCCCCCACCTGTCTGATTCAGAGGGGTTGGGTTAAATGCGGAAAACAAATTTCAGTTGAATGCATTCAGTTGTACAACTGACTAGGCTTTCCTCTAAAGCCCTCTTCTCTGGCTTCTGATAGAGATTATGCTGGCTGACAATGTGGCTCCAGTGGGTTATAACGTGGTACAAGCTACTGGCTCAGTGGGTTATAGCTGTGGTACAAGCTACTGGCTCAGTGGGTTATACCGTGGTACAAGCTACTGGCTCAGTGGGTTATAGCTGTGGTACAAGCTACGGGCTCAGTGGGTTATAGCAGTGGTACAAGCTACTGGCTCAGTGGGTTATAGCAGTGGTACAAGCTACTGGCTCAGTGGGTTATAGCTGTGGTACAAGCTACGGGCTCAGTGGGTTATAGCAGTGGTACAAGCTACTGGCTCAGTGGGTTATACCGTGATACAAGCTACTGGCTCAGTGGGTTATAGCAGTGGTACAAGCTACTGGCTCAGTGGGTTATAGCAGTGGTACAAGCTGCTGGCTCAGTGGGTTATAGCAGTGGTACAAGCTACTGGCTCAGTGAATTATACCGTGGTACAAGCTACTGGCTCAGTGTGTTATACCGTGGTACAAGCTACTGGCTCAGTGTGTTATACCGTGGTACAAGCTACTGGCTCAGTGGGTTATAGCAGTGGTACAAGCTGCTGGCTCAGTGGGTTATAGCAGTGGTACAAGCTACTGTCTCAGTGGGTTATAGCAGTGGTACAAGCTACTGGCTCAGTGGGTTATAGCAGTGGTACAAGCTACTGGCTCAGTGGGTTATAGCAGTGGTACAAGCTACTGGCTCAGTGGGTTATACCGTGGTACAAGCTACTGGCTCAGTGGGTTATACCGTGGCACAAGCTACTGGCTCAGTGGGTTATAGCAGTGGTACAAGCTACTGGCTCAGTGGGTTATACCGTGGCACAAGCTACTGGCTCAGTGGGTTATACCGTGGTACAAGCTACTGGCTCAGTGGGTTATACCGTGGTACAAGCTACTGGCTCAGTGGGTTATAGCTGTGGTACAAGCAACATTGGAGTTGTGGATAAACTGAATAAATGTGTCACTATCAATGTTGACAGTTCTCTAAGTCATTTTGTACCGTATCATCTAACATTAACTCTGGCAGTGATAGTGACTCTGGCTGTGTGACTCTGATATAACCCTCTTCCCTGGGTGATAGTAACTCTGGCAGTGATAGTGACTCTGGCTGTGTGACTCTGATATAACCCTCTTCCCTGGGTGATAGTAACTCTGGCAGTGATAGTGACTCTGGCTGTGTGACTCTGATATAACCCTCTTCCCTGGGTGATAGTAACTCTGGCAGTGATAGTGACTCTGGCTGTGTGACTCTGATATAACCCTCTTCCCTGGGTGATAGTAACTCTGGCAGTGATAGTGACTCTGGCTGTGTGACTCTGATATAACCCTCTTCCCTGGGTTAGTAACTCTGGCAGTGATAGTGACTCTGGCTGTGTGACTCTGATATAACCCTCTTCCCTGGGTGATAGTTCTGGCAGTGATAGTGACTCTGGTTGTGTGACTCTGATATAGCCCTCTTCCCTGGGTGATCTCTGGCAGTGATAGTGACTCTGGTTGTGTGACTCTGATATAGCCCTCTTCCCTGGGTGATAGTAACTCTGGCAGTGATAGTGACCGTGGCTGTGCGGCTCTGATATAACCCTCTTCCCTGGGTTCTGGCAGTGATAGTGACTCTGGCTGTGTGACTCTGATATAGCCCTCTTCCCTGGGTTCTGGCAGTGATAGTGACTCTGGCTGTGTGACTCTGATATAGCCCTCTTCCCTGGGTTCTGGCAGTGATAGTTGTTCTGGCTGTGCGGCTCTGATATAGCCCTCTTCCCTGGGTTCTGGCAGTGATAGTGACTCTGGCTGTGTGACTCTGATATAGCCCTCTTCCCTGGGTTCTGGCAGTGATAGTGACTCTGGCTGTGTGACTCTGATATAGCCCTCTTCCCTGGGTTCTGGCAGTGATAGTGACTCTGGCTGTGTGACTCTGATATAGCCCTCTTCCCTGGGTTCTGGCAGTGATAGTGACTCTGGCTGTGTGGCTCTGATATAGCCCTCTTCCCTGGGTTCTGGCAGTGATAGTGAATATGGCTGTGTGACTCTGATATAGCCCTCTTCCCTGGGTTCTGGCAGGGATAGTGACTGGCTGTGCCTCTCGCCCTCTCCCTGGGTTCTGGCAGGGATAGTGACTGGCTGTGCCTCTCGCCCTCTCCCTGGGTTCTGGCAGGGATAGTGACTGGCTGTGCCTCTCGCCCTCTCCCTGGGTTCTGGCAGGGATAGTGACTGGCTGTGCCTCTCGCCCTCTCCCTGGGTTCTGACAGGGATAGTGACTGGCTGTGCCTCTCGCCCTCTTCCCTGGGTTCTGACAGGGATAGTGACTGGCTGTGCCTCTCGCCGTCTCCCTGGGTTCTGACAGGGATAGTGACTGGCTGTGCCTCTCGCCCTCTTCCCTGGGTTCTGGCAGGGATAGTGACTGGCTGTGCCTCTCGCCCTCTCCCTGTATACTCTTTTCAATACATGCAAAGTAAATCTTCCCAATATATCTCAATCTGTGGCTCTGGTATGGAAAGCCATTTTCCCTGGTTGTGATAGTGATGGTGGCTCTGATAAAGTGATAGTGGCTCTGTGGAGCTGGCCCTCTCCCTGTTTAGATTGTCTGATGACAGAGAGATCAATAATAGCCATTGCCTGGGGAAGGACATTGGTTTATGGCCACTGCTGATGAGCTGAGATTGGATTGTTGTCAGGACACACACACACACACACACATTTCCGTGTCCTTATCGGTTTATCAGAACTAGGCCACAGCATGTCTAGAGTTAGCTGCTGGTCCTCATTCTGCAGGCCCTACTGAGCATGCTCTATAGCTCCTCACTGCTGATGAGGGCTGGGCACTAGGTAGCACAACCTAGGCAGCAGCAAGCAGCCAGCATCCCCACTTTTACCTCGCTACAACGAAGGACTCTCTCTCACACACACACACACACACACACACACATCAGTGTGAGTTGAGGTGTGAAGCTTTCGTAAAGGCACAGGGATCGTTACTAATAGTACTGCACCTTACAGATTCTCACATCCGGTAAGCGACACATGCTGTGGCATGTTTTTACGTGTCTGTGGTGAAAACGATTGTTGATGATGATAATATTGAATTACTTGGTGATGAATGTTTGAGGTTGATTGTTTCTGTGATCCATTAAAAAATGCCTTAGATCTTGTGATAACCTATTGAGAGAATTAGTCAACTCTCAATATGTTAAGACTATTTTTACGACTTAGACAGTGACCGTGGGAAAGATAGTAGTATAGGAAAAACCCAACTCGATAGTGTCTATGACCGCCTAGAGAAGTGTTTATGACTGCCTAGAGAAGTGTCTATGACCGCCTAGAGAAGTGTTTATGACTGCCTAGAGAAGTGTCTATGACCGCCTAGAGAAGTGTTTATGACCGCCTAGAGAAGTGTCTATGACCGCCTAGAGAAGTGTCTATGACCGCCTAGAGAAGTGTTTATGACCGCCTAGAGAAGTGTCTATGACCGCCTAGAGAAGTGTCTATGACCGCCTAGAGAAGTGTCTATGACCGCCTAGAGAAGTGTTTATGACCGCCTAGAGAAGTGTCTATGACCGCCTAGAGAAGTGTTTATGACCGCCTAGAGAAGTGTCTATGACCGCCTAGAGAAGTGTCTATGACCGCCTAGAGAAGTGTTTATGACCGCCTAGAGAAATGTCTATGACCATCTCGGTAGTGTCTATGACCGCCTAGAGAAGTGTTTATGACCGCCTAGAGAAGTGTCTATGACCGCCTAGAGAAGTGTTTATGACCGCCTAGAGAAGTGTCTATGACCATCTCGCTAGTGTCTATGACCGCCTAGAGAAGTGTTTATGACCGCCTAGAGAAGTGTCTGTGACCGCCTAGAGAAGTGTCTATGACCGCCTAGAGAAGTGTTTATGACCGCCTAGAGAAGTGTCTATGACCATCTCGGTAGTGTCTATGACCGCCTAGAGAAGTGTTTATGACCGCCTAGAGAAGTGTCTATGACCGCCTAGAGAAGTGTTTATGACCGCCTAGAGAAGTGTCTATGACCATCTCGGTAGTGTCTATGACCGCCTAGAGAAGTGTTTATGACCGCCTGGAGAAGTGTCTATGACCGCCTAGAGAAGTGTCTATGACCGCCTAGAGAAGTGTCTATGACCATCTCGGTAGTGTCTATGACCGCCTAGAGAAGTGTTTATGACCGCCTAGAGAAGTGTCTATGACCATCTCGGTAGTGTCTATGACCGCCTAGAGAAGTGTCTATGACCGCCTAGAGAAGTGTCTATGACCATCTCGGTAGTGTCTATGACCGCCTAGAGAAGTGTTTATGACCGCCTAGAGAAGTGTCTATGACCATCTCGGTAGTGTCTATGACCGCCTAGAGAAGTGTTTATGACCGCCTAGAGAAGTGTCTATGACCATCTCGATAGTGTCTATGACCGCCTAGAGAAGTGTTTATGACCGCCTAGAGAAGTGTCTATGACCGCCTAGAGAAGTGTTTATGACCATCTCGGTAGTGTCTATGACCGCCTAGAGAAGTGTTTATGACCGCCTAGAGAAGTGTTTATGACCGCCTCTTTGACCGCCTAGAGAAGTGTCTATGACCGCCTAGAGAAGTGTCTATGACCGCCTAGAGAAGTGTTATGACCGCCTAGAGAAGTGTCTATGACCGCCTAGAGAAGTGTTTATGACCGCCTAGAGAAGTGTCTATGACCGCCTAGAGAAGTGTCTATGACCGCCTAGAGAAGTGTTTATGACCGCCTAGAGAAATGTCTATGACCATCTCGGTAGTGTCTATGACCGCCTAGAGAAGTGTTTATGACCGCCTAGAGAAGTGTCTATGACCGCCTAGAGAAGTGTTTATGACCGCCTAGAGAAGTGTCTATGACCATCTCGGTAGTGTCTATGACCGCCTAGAGAAGTGTTTATGACCGCCTAGAGAAGTGTCTATGACCGCCTGAGAAGTGTCTATGACCGCCTAGAGAAGTGTTTATGACCGCCTAGAGAAGTGTCTATGACCATCTCGGTAGTGTCTATGACCGCCTAGAGAAGTGTTTATGACCGCCTAGAGAAGTGTCTATGACCGCCTAGAGAAGTGTATGACCGCCTAGAGAAGTGTCTATGACCATCTCGATAGTGTCTATGACCGCCTAGAGAAGTGTTTATGACCGCCTAGAGAAGTGTCTATGACCGCCTAGAGAAGTGTTTATGACCATCTCGGTAGTGTCTATGACCGCCTAGAGAAGTGTTTATGACCGCCTAGAGAAGTGTCTATGACCATCTCGGTAGTGTCTATGACCGCCTAGAGAAGTGTTTATGACCGCCTAGAGAAGTGTCTATGACCATCTCGGTAGTGTCTATGACCGCCTAGAGAAGTGTTTATGACCGTCTAGAGAAGTGTCTATGACCATCTCGGTAGTGTCTATGACCGCCTAGAGAAGTGTTTATGACCGTCTAGAGAAGTGTCTATGACCATCTCGATAGTGTCTATGACCGCCTAGAGAAGTGTCTATGACCGCCTAGAGAAGTGTCTATGACCATCTCGGTAGTGTCTATGACCGCCTAGAGAAGTGTTTATGACCGTCTAGAGAAGTGTCTATGACCGTCTAGGGAAGTGTCTATGACCGTCTAGAGAAGTGTCTATGACCGTCTAGAGAAGTGTCTATGACCATCTCGGTAGTGTCTATGACCGCCTAGAGAAGTGTTTATGACCGTCTAGAGAAGTGTCTATGACCGTCTAGGGAAGTGTCTATGACCGTCTAGAGAAGTGTCTATGACCGTCTAGAGAAGTGTTTATGACCGCCTAGAGAAGTGTCTATGACCATCAAGTCAAATCAAATAAAATAAAATTGTATTTGTCACATACACATGGTTAGCAGATGTTAATGCGAGTGTAGCGAAATGCTTGTGCTTCTAGTTCCGACAATGCAGTGATAACCAACAAGTAATCTAACTAACAATTCCAAAACTATTGTCTTATACACAGACTACTGACCATCTCGGTAGTGTCTATGACTGTCTCGGTAGTGTCTATGACCGTCTAGAGAAGTTTCTATGACCGCCTAGAGAAGTGTCTATGACTGTCTAGAGAAGTGTCTATGACCGCCTCGGTAGTGTCTATGACCGCCTCGGTAGTGTCTATGACCGTCTCGGTAGTGTCTATGACCGTCTCGGTAGTGTCTATGACCGTCTCGGTAGTGTCTATGACCGTCTCTGTAGTGTCTGACCGTCTCGGTAGTGTCTATGACCGTCTCGGTAGTGTCTATGACCGTCTCGGTCGTGTCTATGACCGTCTCGGTAGTGTCTATGACCGTCTCTGTAGTGTCTGACCGTCTCGGTAGTGTCTATGACCGTCTCGGTAGTGTCTATGACCGTCTCGGTAGTGTCTATGACCATCTCGGTAGTGTCTATGACCGTCTCTGTAGTGTCTGACCGTCTCGGTAGTGTCTATGACCGTCTCGGTAGTGTCTATGACCGTCTCGGTAGTGTCTATGACCGTCTCTGTAGTGTCTGACCGTCTCGGTAGTGTCTATGACCGTCTCGGTAGTGTCTATGACCGTCTCGGTAGTGTCTATGACCGGGGTGAGAAGGATTACTTTATCCAGGAGGTGGTAGAGGGGCTTTCATGGAGCTGTGAGTAGGAGGTGGTAGAGGGGCTTTCATAGAGCTGTGAGTAGGAGGGGGTAGAGGGGCTTTCATAGAGCTGTGAGTAGGAGGGAGTAGAGGGGCTTTCATGGAGCTGTGAGTAGGAGGGGGTAGAGGGGCTTTCATGGAGCTGTGAGTAGGAGGGGGTAGAGGGGCGTTCATAGAGCTGTGAGTAGGAGGGGGTAGAGGGGCTTTCATGGAGCTGTGAGTAGGAGGGGGTAGAGGGGCTTTCATGGAGCTGTGAGTAGGAGGGGGTAGAGCGGTTTTCATGGAGCTGTGAGTAGGAGGGGGTAGAGGGGCTTTCATAGAGCTGTGAGTAGGAGGGGGTAGAGGGGCTTTCATGGAGCTGTGAGTAGGAGGGTGTAGAGGGGCTTTCATGGAGCTGTGAGTAGGAGGGGGTAGAGGGGCTTTCATGGAGCTGTGAGTAGGAGGGGGTAGAGGGGCTTTCATAGAGCTGTGAGTAGGAGGGGGTAGAGGGGCTTTCATGGAGCTGTGAGTAGGAGGAGGTAGAGTGGAGGGGCTTTCATGGAGCTGTGAGTAGGAGAAGGTAGAGTGGAGGGGCTTTCATGGAGCTATGAGGAGGAGGAGGTGGAGGGGCTTTCATGGAGCTGTGAGTAGGAGGGGTTAGAGGGGCTTTCATGGAGCTATGAGGAGGAGAAGGTAGAGTAGAGGGGCTTTCATGCTGGAGAGCTTCACTATTGGTGTTGTTTTGACTTACAATTTGTTTTGACTTGGAATTTGTGGCCTGTTAAAATTTGCTGTAGTTCACCACAGCTGAGCGTGTCTCTCAGAGCCCTCTGTTCTCCTGTTCTCATGCTAAAGAAACACTGTCTGTCTCCCAAATGACACCCTATTCCTGATATAGTGGACTACTTTTGATCAGGGCTCATAGGGCCAAAAATAGTGCACTCTATAGGGAATAGGGTACTATTTGCGAGGAATGCTTTGTGATGTCACTTGTTTCTTGCCAAAAGCCCCATTGTGTCTGATGAAGAAAATGCTGGGTTCAGTGAATCTCGAATCCTTTCTCTACCCCCACCCCCACCCCCTGATGTATTCACTACAGCTAGGGCTGGCCATGTGCAGTGGTGTAGATCCTCCTCCCCTCCTCTCTATATTCTGCTTCGTCACTGCACCAGTATCTTTAGTGCTAAAGTTGAAAGTTAAGAAGGGCAGAGTACCTAACCGTCCCAAAGTTAGGGAAGATGTTTGCTTCATCACTACAGCTAGCTACACACAAGTATCTTTAGTGCTACCCTCTGAATTATGTCTCTAAAATTAGGTCAGATTTAACCATAATTCTGTCTCGGAACCTTGGAGCGGAACAGAACCTTTTGGAACCTCGGAACCTTGGAGCAGAACACAGAGCCACCCACCAATTAGAATGCCTGCTGTTGCATTAAACAGCTCAGCCTCAGATCCAGGCTATCGATTTTCAATGTCTAATTAGTACAGTGAGTTATTGTGAATCCAGACTGGGGCATCATGTAATTGTAATCAGTGAAGCGTGGTGGTGATCCATGGACAGACGGGTTGACTCCCAAATGACACCCTGTCCCCCATATGGGCCTTGATCGAAAGTAGGGCACTACATATGGAATAGGGTGCCATTTGGGATGCTGGCAGGGACCAGGGTTCAGCTCAGACCAACTTCCTGTTTGCCCGGGGGACACGTTTTGAAATTTGCATTGAAAAGTAGGGAATAGGCAGCCTGGGGCCACTTTGTTCCAGCTTCCTCGTTGACTGGCTCTCTTCTTATGGCCAGGGTTTAGTTTCTCTTTGGAAGTTACAACTGAATCCTGACTTTTCACACTTTTAAACAATTCAGGAAAAGTGTGAGGAATTGGGACGCAGACCAAGAAGAATGTCAGTTGTCAAAGAATAATCATAATATATTCACACACAGAAAATATTCTGCATGCTACTGTAAACATCTGTTTACTATTCAACTATCCTCTGCGGCTTAATCAGACCGACAGCGTCTGTCATTGCATCATCACTTCGTAATAAATTCTGCAGTCAACATTTTTTCATGATGTAATTCAACATTCAACAACAACAGTTCAACATTTGCCTTTTGCTACTAGTTCATACCATTTGATGCATCTGTTGGATAAATCCACACTATGCTGCACCGCCCAGAATGCACTGCAGCTGCCTCTGCAGTGTTCCATTGGAAATGAATAGACTTATGGTGTACCGAAACGCAATGACGCTGTGGGTCTGATCGAGGGGGTAAGACAACGCTGTCAGTGGGCAGTACAGTGTACACACAGTTGGCTGAAAGCGTGCAGCAGCCTTCTGCATAGTCAGTGTAGAGGTTTGTCTCTACTGACTTTTTTACTGGTCATCAAGCATTTCATCTCCTTGTTGGCCAGAACTTCACAACAAACACTTGACAGGCTCTGATCTGTGAGTGGCCGGGAACCGGAATGTCTTAACGCAATCCTCATTAGATTAGTTGTACAGGTGGAGATAAAATAAGCACTTAGAGACTCGTCTTAGCTTTTACGTAATGGTAAAAGTGCTTGTTGTATTTCTGTGTCTATTTGTCTTCATAGTGGTTGAGATGGTGGGTTTTTCATCTCTGCTGTTAGTGTTTACTTCACAAGAGGATTTATCTAATCTTCATTTTAATAGTCCATCTGAGGCAGTCTAAATCCCCTAATTTCTCTGAGATGTACTCCTCAAATAATCTTATCATCACAGAAACAGGAATAGCTCTTCTCTCTCTCTCTCTGTTCAGCCCCGCCTCTCTGTCTGTCTCTCTCTCTCTCTCTCTCTCTCGCTCTCTCCCCCTCTCGTCTCTCTTTTTCTGCTCAGCCTCTCTCCCTCCCCCTCTCTTTCTCTGCTGAGCCCCCCCCCTCTCTCTGTTCAGCCTCCCTCTCCAGAAATCATCATGCAGATCAGTCCAGCTAGCAGCTCCACCACTAGACTGCCTTTTAGCTCCCCTCTCCAGGGGCTCTCTGTCAACTATCAAGTTCCTGCTGTGCATCACAGCAAGCATGCCAGGTGACTCACTGGCTCTTATTAAACCTCACTGTCTCTTATTAAACCTCCCTGCCTCTTATTAAACCTCATTAAACCTCACAGTCTCTTATTAAACCTCATTAAACCTCACTGTCTCTTATTAAACCTCATTAAACCTCACTGTCTCTTATTAAACCTCCCTGTCTCTTATTAACCCTCCCTGTCTCTTATTAAACCTCTCTGGAAGCAAATATGACGATGTTTTCTGTGTTCAGTGACATGTGGTGTATTGTAAAGCACAACATACCATTAGGAAGAATGTTTGGCCTATCAAACCATCCCGGAGTCCCTGACCCCCACAACTAGCAGGACACCCACCCGTCCCTGAGTCCCTGACCCCCTGACCCCCAGAACTAGCAGAACACCCACCCATCCCTGAGTCCCTGACCCTCACAACTAGCAGGACACCCACCCGTCCCTGAGTCCCTGACCCCCTGACCCCCAGAACTAGCAGAACACCCACCCATCCCTGAGTCCCTGACCCCCACAACTAGCAGGACACCCACCCATCCCTGAGTCCCTGACCCTCACAACTAGCAGGACACCCACCCGTCCCTGAGTCCCTGACCCTCACAACTAGCAGGACACCCACCCCGTCCCTGAGTCCCTGACCCCCTGACCCCCAGAACTAGCAGAACACCCACCCGTCCCTGAGTCCCTGACCCCCCTCACAACTAGCAGGACACCCACCCGTCCCTGAGTCCCTGACCCCCTGACCCCCAGAACTAGCAGGACACCCACCCGTCCCTGAGTCCCTGACCCCCACAACTAGCAGGACACCCACCCCCTGTCCCCTGAGTCCCTGAGTCCCCCCCCACAACTAGCAGGACACCCACCCAGTCCCTGACCCCACAACTAGCCACCCACCCGTGAGTCCCTGACCCCCACAACTAGCAGGACACCCACCCGTCCCTGAGTCCCTGACCCCCACAACTAGCAGGACACCCACCCATCCCTGAGTCCCTGACCCCACAAGAACACCCACCCATCCCTGAGGACACCCACCCACCCGTCCCTGAGTCCCTGACCCCCCCCCCTGACAACTAGCAGGACACCCACCCCTGAGTCCCTGACCCCCACCCAGTCCCTGACCCCTGACCCCACAACTAGCAGGACACCCACCCGTCCCTGAGTCCCTGACCCCCACAACTAGCAGGACACCCACCCGTCCCTGAGTCCCTGACCCCCACAACTAGCAGAACACCCACCCATCCCTGAGTCCCTGACCCTCACAACTAGCAGGACACCCACCCGTCCCTGAGTCCCTGACCCCCTGACCCCCAGAACTAGCAGAACACCCACCCATCCCTGAGTCCCTGACCCTCACAACTAGCAGGACACCCACCCGTCCCTGAGTCCCTGACCCCCTGACCCCCAGAACTAGCAGAACACCCACCCGTCCCTGAGTCCCTGACCCCCACAACTAGCAGGACACCCACCCGTCCCTGAGTCCCTGACCCCCACAACTAGCAGAACACCCACCCATCCCTGAGTCCCTGACCCTCACAACTAGCAGGACACCCACCCGTCCCTGAGTCCCTGACCCCCTGACCCCCAGAACTAGCAGGACACCCACCCATCCCTGAGTCCCTGACCCTCAACTAGCAGGACACCCACCCATCCCTGACTAGCAGGACACCCACCCGTCCCTGAGTCCCTGACCCCCTGACCCCCAGAACTAGCAGAACACCCACCCATCCCTGAGTCCCTGACCCTCACAAGTAGCAGGACACCCACCCGTCCCTGAGTCCCTGACCCCCACAACTAGCAGGACACCCACCCATCCCTGAGTCCCTGACCCCCTGACCCCCACAACTAGCAGGACACCCACCCATCCCTGAGTCCCTGACCCCCAGAACTAGCAGGACACCCACCCATCCCTGAGTCCCTGACCCCCACAACTAGCAGGACACCCACCCATCCCTGAGTCCCTGACCCCCACAACTAGCAGGACACCCACCCATCCCTAAGTCCCTGACCCCTGGAACTAGCAGGACACCCACCCATCGCTAAGTCCACAACCTCTATCTATTAGATTGTGTGCTGGTTGATGTCACTTGTGTGGCAGGCAGCCCACAGTCAGTCATTCATTCTAACCACTGAGTTGGCATCGACCTCACTGATCACAGCTCAGGAAGCCCAGGAATCCTACTGTATTGTTTTTTTTTAGTAGCACCAATCCTTACACAGACACAGAGGGCGCTGTTTGAGAGGACTTGGGATATTTTTTGTCCTCATTCTCTCCCCAAGAGGGTGACATAACCTCTCCATCGGTCCCTCTCTCTGTCCTTCTCTTGTTCTTCTTCTAATGAAGGCTGGGCGATAATGTATGTATGCAGCAGTGTTTATTTCTTTCACCATCGCTCAGACAAAACAGGCGACCCTGCAATGGAAATGTGTAGTGCTGTACTCAATAACATGAGCAGCAGAGAGAGAGAGAGAGAGAAAGAGAGAGGGAGGGAGGGAGGGAGGGAGGGAGGGAGGGAGGGAGGGAGGGAGGGAGAAGGGAAGAGTTAGAGGGAGGGAGAGCGGGATGGTGAGAGAGATGGAGAGATGGTGAGGTAAATAGAGAGGGGCAGCAGCGTAGTGTGAGTGTGAGTGGGCAGAAGATGATCCTCTGAGAGTAGATAAACATGTGAACACTTAATGCTGGGTCCTATCTGTCTTGTCTGTGTGTGTCGGTGTGTGTGTGTCTGTGTCTCTATTCTGTGGACTGTGTGTCTCTATTCTGTGGACTGTGTGTACTCCCGTCTCTATTCTGTGGACTGTGTCTACTCCCGTCTCTATTCTGTGGACTGTGTCTACTCCCGTCTCTATTCTGTGGACTGTGCGGGAGATTAATGGGTCTGCAGCATGCTGCTTCACCTTTGTATCTGCCAACTAAGGTTTGAATGGTGCCTGCAATAGCAAACTACAGTTCATTGGTCCCTAAGTAAATATACAGGAAATGCAGGAACTATTGATTGATGATTAACTAGCCGGTTAACTTAATCAACGAGATTAGGCTACTGTTGGTAGCTAAATGTGTGCACTGTTAATGTCTGACAGGAACGTAATAATTCCCTGCTACGATTGAAGTACGGAGTCTCTTAGCATCTTGGGTTTGTCATTCATAACTGGTAGACCTAATATGTTATGTTAGGTCACGAGAGTATTACTGAATACTACCTTATTTATGTTCAACACATAAACACTCCTCTTACGTATTTATTTGGACAGTGAAGCAAACTTTTAAAGCTAACATTTGAGATTAAATAGTTTCATATGATGCAGCAGAATGTCACCTTTACCCTCTGTTTTATCGGTTAGAAATGAAAGCACTTTATGCATCTAATCCCCCCCCCCATCTGAATACTTATTTTTTTTTCTCATAAGTATTTGGACAAATTTACTTATAGTTTATGAAAGTAGTCAAACGTTTGGTTTTGGTCCCATATTCCTAGAACACACTGACTACGTCAAGCTTGCCACTTTACAAACTGGTTGGATGCCTTTGCAGTTTGAATTGGTTATGTTTCTGATTATGTTTTGCCCATTAGGCACTGAATGATGAATAATGTAGGCCTATAATGTCATTTTGGAGTCCCTTTTTATTGTAAATTAGAGTAGACGTTTCTGAAAACTTCAACTAAGTATGGAGGTCTGAAATAACTTCACTAGTAGAATAGTATCATGTATTTTTTGGCCGGATATTCGGAATACGTGTTTTTTTTTTTCAAACAAGTTTTTAACCTCAGCACTGCTGGGCATGGGAGAGGTTGGTCCTCTATTGGTGCAGCTGCGGAGGTGTCGGCGAGATGGGAGCGAGCAGACGGACAGAGAACGAGACAGAGAGAGAGAGAGAGACACTACTCAGCTAGGGCCAAGGCAAGCTAACTTGCAGCAGCCACCCTGTTATATATCATTCTGTCATCCCATATAACAGTGCCAGTGTAATAAGTGTCTCATCTTATTACACCTTCAGCGGTCTTGACTAGAGAAGCCTTCAGATGCTAGCTAGGCTAATTGAGGACGATGTGCTTTCTCCGTGCTGGTTCCTCGTTGAAACCTACTCCTAACTTTTATTTCCGTACTGTTATTCCATCTTGACTAGAGAAGCCTACAGATGCTAGCTAGGCTAATTGAGGACGATGTGCTTTCTCCCTGCTGGTTGCTCGATGTAACCTACTCCTAACTTTTATTTCCGTACTGTTATTCCATCTTGACTAGAGAAGCCTACAGATGCTAGCTAGGCTAATTGAGGACAATGTGCTTTCTCCCTGCTGGTTGCTCGTTGAAACCTACTCCTAACTTTTATTTCCGTACTGTTATTCCATCTTGACTAGAGAAGCCTACAGATGCTAACTAGGCTAATTGAGGACGATGTGCTTTCTCCCTGCTGGTTGTCATGTGTGCATACATTCTACGTTGAATCCCCACTACCCTGGCGTTACAAGCGCCATAACTTTTGGTTGCTCGTTGATTTCCGTACTGTTATTCCATCTTGACTAGAGAAGCCTACAGATGCTAGCTAGGCTAATTGAGGCCACACGATGTGCTTTCTCCGTGCTGGTTCCTCGTTGAAACCTACTCCTAACTTTTATTTCCGTACTGTTATTCCATCTTGACTAGAGAAGCCTACAGATGCTAGCTAGGCTAATTGAGGACGATGTGCTTTCTCCCTGCTGGTTGCTCGATGTAACCTACTCCTAACTTTTATTTCCGTACTGTTATTCCATCTTGACTAGAGAAGCCTACAGATGCTAGCTAGGCTAATTGAGGACAATGTGCTTTCTCCCTGCTGGTTGCTCGTTGAAACCTACTCCTAACTTTTATTTCCGTACTGTTATTCCATCTTGCATTGCATTAGTGAACTCCCACTCCACTTGCTGCTACACATTGAGTCTCTTTGCCACTTTGATTGGCCAACATAAACAACAAGCTACACACATGGAGGTTACCAGTCTTTATTATAGTGTGCACTTCATAAAAACAACATTGAAAAGTTTGTTGTTTTATGTCTTGGTGTATGTATGTATATACAGTACCAGTCAAAGGTTTGGAAACATCTACTCATTCAAGGATTTTTTAAATTTTTTACATTGTAGAATAATAGTGAATACATAACCAAAAAGTGTTAAGAAAATCAAAATATATGTTATATTTGAGATTCTTCAAAGTTGTCACCCTTTGCCTTGATGACAGCTTTAATATAATATAATATAATAATAATATATTCCATTTAGCAGACGCTTTTATCCAAAGCGACTTACAGTCATGTGTGCATACATTCTACGTATGGGTGGTCCCGGGATCGAACCCACTACCCTGGCATTACAAGCGCCATGCTATACCAACTGAGCTACAGAAGGACACTCTTTGCACACTCTTGGTATTCTCTCAACCAGCTTAATGATGTAGTCACCTGGAATGAATTTCAATTAACAGGTGTGACTTGTTAAAAGTTGTGTAATGTCTTTCCTTCTTAATACGTTTGAGCCAATCAGTTGTGTTGTGACAAGGTAGGTGGGGTATACAGAAGATAACACTATCTGGTAAAAGACCAAGTCCATATTATGGCAAGAACAACTCAAATAAGTAAAGAGTAAATGACAGTCCATCATTACTTTCAGACATGAAGGTCAGTCAATACGGAACATTTTAAGAACTTTGAAAGTTTCTTCAAGTGCAGTTGCAAAAACCATCACTTGCTATGATGAAACTGGCTCTCATGAGGACCGCCACAGGAAAGGAAGGCCCACAGTTACCTCTGCCGCAAGGGAATAGTTCATTAGAGTTACCAGCCTCAGAAATTGGCAATTAACTGCACCTCAGATTGCACCTCACAGAGTTCAAGTAACAGACACATCTCAACATCAACTGTTCAGATGAGACTGCGTGTAACAGGCCTTCATGGTCGAATTGCTGCAAAGAAACCACTACTACAGGACCCCAACAATAAGAAGAGACTTGCTTGGGCCAAGAAACACGAACAATGGACTTTAGACTGGTGGAAATCTGTGTTTTGGTCTGATGAGTTTAAATTTGAGATTTTTGGTTCCAATCGCCATGTCTTTGTGAGACGCGGAGTAGGTGAATGGATGATCTCTGCATGTGTGGTTCCCACCGTGAAGCATGGAGGAGGTGTGGGGGTGCTTTACTGTTAACACGGTCTGTGATTTATTTAGAATTCAAAGCACACTTAACCAGCATGGCTACCTGTCACGCCCTGGCCTTAGTATTCGGTGTTTTCGTTAGTATTTTGGTGAGGCCAGGGTGTGACATGGGGATTTATGTGGTTTGTTTTGTCTGGGGTTGTTTGTAGGTATGAGATTGTGGTTAGAGTAGTACTCTAGGTACGTCTATGGTTGCCTAGAGTGGTTCTCAATCAGAGGCAGGTGTTTATCTGATTGGGAACCATATTTAGGCAGCCATATTCTTTAGGTCTCTTGTGGGTGATTGTTCCTGTCTTTGTGTTTGTGACACCAGATAGGACTGTTTTGGTTTTTTCACGTTTCTTGTTTTGTAGATTGTTGTACTTTCATCTTTATTAAAGATGTACAAAACTAACCACGCTGCATTTTGGTCCGCCTCTCTTTCACCAGAAAAAAAACGTTACTCTACCACAGCATTCTGCAGCGATACACCATCCCATCTGGTTTGCGCTTAGTGGAACTATCATTTGTTTTTCATCAGGACAATGACTCAAAACACACCTCCAGGCTGTGTAAGGGCTATTTGACCAAGAAGGAGAGTGATGGAGTGCTGTATCAGATGACCTGGCCTCAACCCAATTGAGATGGTTTGGGATGAGTTGGAACGCAGAGTGAAAGTAAAGGAGCCAATAAGTGCTCAGCATATGTGGGAACTCCTTAAAGACTGTTGGAAAAGCATTCCACCTCATGAAGCTGGTTGAGAGAATGCAAAGCTGTCATCAATTTCAAAGGGTGGCTACTTTGAAGAATCTCACATTTTAAACATATTTTGATTTGTTGGTGGTAATCTTAAGTGTTATTAAAAGTAAAGCCCCCCCTTGCATAACAATCCCCTAACCCAGAAGATCTTGCGCCACTTGTCCCTATGGGACTCCCGGTCACAGCCGGTTTTGACACAGCCTGGGATCAAACCCCAGGCTTTAGTGACTCCGCAACATTGCAATGCAGTGCCTTTGACCGCTGCGCCACTATGTATGAAAATATCCTCATATAAAACATTTATCAATTCTAAAAGGCTGGAGTGTAGAGCCAAAGTCAAAGTTTTAGCTTCACCGTCCAAATGAATGAGTTTAGATGCTATTAGTTGCATCGGCCGCCTTGTCTTCTTTATTATGGAAAACATTCTGAATAGGAAACACCACAGAAATCCATTAGTACAGCTGATTGGCTTCCCTCCACCTCATCACATTACAGACACTTCCCTCCACCTCATCACGTTACAGACACTTCCCTCCACCTCATCACGTTACAGACACTTCCCTCCATCTCATCACGTTACAGACACTTCCCTCCACCTCATCACGTTAGACACTTCTCATCACGTTACAGACATTTCCCTCCACCTCATCACGTTACAGACACTTCACTCCACCTCATCACGTTACAGACACTTCACTCCACCTCATCACGTTACAGACACTTCCCTCCACCTCATCACGTTACAGACACTTCCCTCCACCTCATCACGTTACAGACACTTCACTCCACCTCATCACGTTACAGACACTTCACTCTCATCACGTTACAGACACTTCACTCCACCTCATCACGTTACAGACTCTTCTCATCACGTTACAGACACTTCACTCCACCTCATCACGTTACAGACACTTCTCATCACGTTACAGACACTTCACTCCACCTCATCACGTTACAGACACTTCACTCCACCTCATCACGTTACAGACACTTCCTCCACCTCATCACGTTACAGACACTTCCCTCCACAGACACACTTCCCTCCACCTCATCACGTTACAGACACTTCTCATCACGTTACAGACACTTCCCTCCACCTCATCACGTTACAGACACTTCTCATCACGTTACAGACATTTCCCTCCACCTCATCACGTTAGACACTTCACTCCACCTCATCACGTTACAGACACTTCCCTCCACCTCATCACGTTACAGACACTTCACTCCACCTCATCACGTTAGACACTTCACTCCACCTCATCATGTTACAGACACTTCCCTCCACCTCATCACGTTAGACACTTCCCTCCACCTCATCACGTTACAGACACTTCCCTCCACCTCATCACGTTACAGACACTTCCCTCCACTTCATCACGTTACAGACACTTCCCTCCACCTCATCACGTTACAGACACTTCCCTCCACCTCATCACGTTACAGACACTTCCCTCCACCTCATCACGTTAGACACTTCCCTCCACCTCATCACGTTACAGACACTTCCCTCCACCTCATCACGTTACAGACACTTCCCTCCACCTCATCACGTTAGACACTTCCCTCCACCTCATCACGTTACAGACACTTCCCTCCACCTCATCACGTTACAGACACTTCCCTCCACCTCATCACGTTACAGACACTTCCCTCCACCTCATCACGTTACAGACACTTCCCTCCACCTCATCACGTTAGACACTTCCCTCCACCTCATCACATTACAGACACTTCCCTCCACCTCATCACGTTACAGACACTTCCCTCCACCTCATCACGTTACAGACACTTCCCTCCACCTCATCACGTTACAGACACTTCCCTCCACCTCATCACATTACAGACACTTCCCTCCACCTCATCACGTTACAGACACTTCCCTCCACCTCATCACGTTACAGACACTTCCCTCCACCTCATCACTTTACAGACACTTTACTCCACCTCATCACGTTACAGACACTTTACCTCCACCTCATCACGTTACAGACACTTCCCTCCACCTCATCACGTTACAGACACTTTACTCCACCTCATCACGTTACAGACGCTTTACTCCACCTCATCACGTTACAGACACTTCCCTCCACCTCATCACGTTACAGACACTTCCCTCCACCTCATCACGTTACAGACACTTCTCATCACGTTACAGACACTTCCCTCCTCCTCATCACTTTACAGACACTTCACTCCACCTCATCACGTTACAGACATGGTATGTTGTTGCACTAAGTAGTTCCCACTTCTACTGATTTTTGCACATCTGTTCTTGTATAAGTTTTGAATCTTAGCTGTCAAATTATTAGAGAAAGGCTATTTTTTAAATGGTGGCGCACAGTGTTGTTTGTGCCTGTGTGTGAAAGAGAGACATAAGATAGCCTATCCTCCCACACTGAGCAATATCCACCCACACACACACACACAGCACTAATGCTCACCAAAACCATTCATAGGGAAGTCCGTGTTGGGATTTTATGGACTGTACTACTGTAATAGTAGGCTATTTATTTGCTACAGGGCATGACCTAATGGTATGTTGTTGTTTTTTGGGTGGGGGGGGTGGGGGGGGGGCTTCTGAATATCAGTGTCAGAGAGGAGTAATGGTACAGTACAGATTCCCAGGGTTAGATCCTCGGTTCACCACCTTTGAGATAATTAACCTTTCTTCAGCAGGGCTCCGTCAGCCTGTTAACAGGGAGGCAGGATACATGGAGTTCCCAGGAGTTACACAACACTGCCCATAGCTGTTTGGCCTGTAAACTGCCCAGTCTCCACCAGGCTACCTGGGGCCTGAATTCAGTCAACCTGCCCACAAACACACACACAGGTCTTATTCTGAAAATGGTGTGGAGAATCACAAGGTTGGATCCTAGAGCTGGGAATTGCCATGGACATCACAATATTATTGCGATCCTTAGCCTAGGTGCTAGTAAGATATGTATTGCGATTCTCACAATTCATGAGAGAGCCACGAGAAAATGACTTTTGATCAGTCAGGGAAATAAAAGTGCTGAAAACATGTTTAAGAAGAAGATGGAGAACCAGATTGTGGATGAAAAATACCTGAGTTTTGGAGCAGGTACAGCCGACTGGCACTAGCTAATGCTACCGAGCAAATCGATACTTGGAGTCAAAAAAAAATATATATATATATATATAAAAACTCAGCAAAAAAAGAAACATACTCTTCACTGTGAACTGCGTTTATTGAAAGCAAACTTAACACGTGTAAGTATTTGTATGAACATAACGAGATTCAACAACTGAGACATAAACTGAACAGATTCCACAGACATGTGACTAACAGAAATGGAAAATGTGTTCCTCAACAAAAGGGGGTCAAAATCAAAAGTACCATGCATCTCCTCCTCATGGACTGCACCAGATTTGCCAGTTCTTGCTGTGAGATGTTACCCCACTCTTCCATCAAGGCACCTGCAAGTTTCCTGACATTTCTGGGGGGAATGGCCCTAGCCCTCACCCTCTGATCCAACAGGTCCCAGACGTGCTCAATGGGATTGAGATCCGGGCTCTTTGCTGGCCATGGCAGAACACTGACATTCCTGTCTTGCAGGAGACCGGCTATCCATCCTACGTCTTCCTCCTCCTGGCCCATGTGACTATCCATCCTACGTCTTCCCCCCTCCTGGCCCATGTGACTATCCATCCTACGTCTTCCTCCTCCTGGCCCATGTGACTATCCATCCTACGTCTTCCTCCTTCTGGCCCATGTGACTATCCATCCTACGTCTTCCTCCTCCTGGCCCATGTGGCTATCCATCCTACGTCTTCCTCCTCCTGGCCCATGTGACTATCCATCCTACGTCTTCCTCCTTCTGGCCCATGTGACTATCCATCCTACGTCTTCCTCCCCTGGCCCATGTGACTATCCATCCTACGTCTTCCTCCCCTTCTGGCCCATGTGACTATCCATCCTACGTCTTCCTCCTCCTGGCCCATGTGACTATCCATCCTACGTCTTCCTCCCCCTGGCCCATGTGACTATCCATCCTACGTCTTCCTCCTCCTGGCCCATGTGACTATCCATCCAACGTCTTCCTCCTTCTGGCCCATGTGACTATCCATCCTACGTCTTCCTCCTCCTGGCCCATGTGACTATCCATCCTACGTCTTCCTCCCCCTGGCCCATGTGACTATCCATCCTACGTCTTCCTCCTTCTGGCCCATGTGACTATCCATCCTAAAACTTCTAATATATATAATAATAATATATGCCATTTAGTGGACCTTTTATATTATGCGGGTTACAGTCATGTGTGCATACGTTCTACGTATGGGTGGTCCCGGGGTTAATGGAACCCACTACCCTGGCGTTACAAGCGCCTGTCCTACCAACTCCCATTCAAAAGGACCACAGACCACTTCTCCCCTGGCCTATGTGACTATCCATCTGTTTCCTCCTTCTGGCCCATGTGACTATCCATCCTTTCTTCATCCCCTGGCCCATGTGACTATCCATCCCCCCACAGCTTGTTCCCCCCTCCCATGTGACTATCCATCCCTCCCCTCCCTGGCCTATTGACTTCCATCCCCCACGCTTCCTCCTTCTGGCCCATGTGACTATCCATCCTAGCTTCCTCCCCCTGGCCCATGTGACTATCCATCCTACGTCTTCCTCCTTCTGGCCCATGTGACTATCCATCCTACGTCTTCCTCTCCCTGGCCCATGTGACCATCCATCCTGATCTTCCTCCTCCTGGCCCATGTGACTATCCATCCCGTCTTCCTCCTTCTGGCCCATGTGACTATCCATCCTACCTTCCTCCTCCTGGCCCATGTGACTATCCATCCTCGTCTTCCTCCTTCTGGCCCATGTGACTATCCATCCCCCACAGCATCTTCCCTCCCCCACAGCCCATGTGACTATCCATCCACAGCATTTCCCCTCCTGGCCCATGTGACTATCCATCCAACATCTTCCCTCCTCCTGGCCCATGTGACTATCCATCCCACAGCATTCCTCCTCCTGGCCCATGTGACTCCATCCTACCCTTCCTCCTTCTGGCCCATGTGACTATCCATCCCTCCACGTCTTCCTCCTCCTGGCCCATGTGGCTATCCATCCTACGTCTTCCTCCTCCTGGCCCATGTGACTATCCATCCTACATCTTCCTCCTTCTGGCCCATGTGACTATCCATCCTACCCTCTAATATATATAATAATAATATATGCCATTTAGCTGACCCAAAGCACTTACAGTCATGTCCATACATTCCCGTATGGGTGGTCCCGGGAATCGAACCCACTACCCTGCCCTCCCTCCACAGCATTACAAGCGCCATGCTCTCCAACTGAGCCACAGAAGGACCACAGACCCTTCCCCCCAGGCCTATGTGACTATCCATCCACAGCATCTTCCTCCTCCTGGCCCATGTGACTATCCATCCAACGTCTTCCTCCTTCTGGCCCATGTGACTATCCATCCTACGTCTTCCTCCTCCTGGCCCATGTGACTATCCATCCTACGTCTTCCTCCCCCTGGCCCATGTGACTATCCATCCTACGTCTTCCTCCTTCTGGCCCATGCCATGATCATAAAACCTAATGGCCTGTAGACAATCTAGACATCAAGTGGACCTGTGTAATATTATGGGGGTATGATTGTGTGTACGTGCGTGTGTGTGTTGTTGGGGTTAAGATGGTATGGTAAACCTCTCCACTACCTTCTCCACACCTGTCCCCTCCTCCCATTCAAAAACATTCTCGAAGCAGCATCTAATCTCACTCAGTCCCCTATGAAGCTGTTTGATGTTCTGGTTCACCACTCCTTTCTCTCATTCCCTTCCCTATTGCCCCCCCCCCCTCCCCCCACAGCATTGTTCCCTCCCTCCACAGCATTGATCCCTCCCCCCACAGCATTGTTCCCTCCCCCCACAGCATTGATCCCTCCCCCCACAGCATTGTTCCCTCCCTCCACAGCATTGCTCCCTCCCTCCACAGCATTGATCCCTCCCCTCACAGCATTGTTCCCTCCCTCCACAGCATTGATCCCCCACAGCATTGTTCCCTCCCTCCACAGCATTGATCCCTCCCCCCACAGCATTGTTCCCTCCCTCCACAGCATTGATCCCTCTCACCACAGCATTGTTCCCTCCCCCCACAGCATTGATCCCTCCCTCCACAGCATTGATCCCTCCCCCCACAGCATTGTTCCCTCCCTCCACAGCATTGATCCCTCTCCCCACAGCATTGATCCCTCCCCCCACAGCATTGATCCCTCCCTCCACAGCATTGTTCCCTCCCCCCACAGCATTGATCCCTCCCCCACAGCATTGATCCCTCCCTCCACAGCATTGTTCCCTCCCCCCACAGCATTGATCCCTCCCTCCACAGCATTGTTCCCTCCCCCCACAGCATTGATCCCTCCCTCCACAGCATTGATCCCTCCCCCCACAGCATTGTTCCCTCCCTCCACAGCATTGATCCCTCCCCCCACAGCATTGATCCCTCCCCCCACAGCATTGATCCCTCCCTCCACAGCATTGATCCCTCCCCCCACAGCATTGATCCCTAGATGATGGAGTTAAACAGAGATGGTTTAAAACACTGAGCAATGAGAAGAATGAATGGACATGGAGACGATGAACCCAGAGTTTGCTCACTGAGAACCACTCTGTCATTCAAGTCTCTGTGTAATGTATGGATGAATATTCAAGTTATTCATCATCCAACAGAGTTTGTTCTTACTTAAGTCTGACTCTGTATTGGTATCTCAGTAGGCCTACTGTATGAGAGTCAAGGTCCAGAAATATTTTCTCCTTTTAGTTTTTGCAAAGAGAGAATGAAAGACCTAGTGTAGCGTCTTCTGTTCCACTTCTCACAGTGACAAAGGCTACTTGGCTTCCGTCGACCTATAGGTCAGCCTTGACCTGGTTGCTCCAACACGCACACACACCCCACCCAACGCCCGTCCCCAGGCACGAGGGAGAGGTCCCAAGCACTAGTCTCTAATTAGGCTTGGCTTGCATACGTGTGGTACTCTGGACTAGGGAGCCAGAGCTGTTAGGGTGATGCTACATGAAGAGATATCCACCCTGGGTCTGTTAGGGTGATGCTACATGAAGAGATATCCACCCTGGGTCTGTTAGGGTGATGCTACATGAAGAGATATCCACCCTGGGTCTGTTAGGGTGATGTTACATGAAGAGATATCCACCCTGGGTCTGTTAGGGTGATGTTACATGAAGAGATATCCACCCTGGGTCTGTTAGGGTGATGGATGAAGAGATATCCACCCTGGGTCTGTTAGGGTGATGTTACATGAAGAGATATCCACCCTGGGTCTGTTAGGGTGATGGACGAAGAGATATCCACCCTGGGTCTGTTAGGGTGATGGATGAAGAGATATCCACCCTGGGTCTGTTAGGGTGATGTTACATGAAGAGATATCCACCCTGGGTCTGTTAGGGTGATGCTACATGAAGAGATATCCACCCTGGGTCTGTTAGGGTGATGGATGAAGAGATATCCACCCTGGGTCTGTTAGGGTGATGCTACATGAAGAGATATCCACCCTGGGTCTGTTAGGGTGATGCTACATGAAGAGATATCCACCCTGGGTCTGTTAGGGTGTTGGATGAAGAGATATCCACCCTGGGTCTGTTAGGGTGATGTTACATAAAGAGATATCCACCCTGGGTCTGTTAGGGTGATAGATGAAGAGATATCCACCCTGGGTCTGTTAGGGTGTTGGATGAAGAGATATCCACCCTGGGTCTGTTAGGGTGATGTTACATGAAGAGATATCCACCCTGGGTCTGTTAGGGTGATGCTACATGAAGAGATATCCACCCTGGGTCTGTTAGGGTGATGCTACATGAAGAGATATCCACCCTGGGTCTGTTAGGGTGATGTTACATAAAGAGATATCCACCCTGGGTCTGTTAGGGTGATGGATGAAGAGATATCCACCCTGGGTCTGTTAGGGTGTTGGATGAAGAGATATCCACCCTGGGTCTGTTAGGGTGATGTTACATGAAGAGATATCCACCCTGGGTCTGTTAGGGTGATGCTACATGAAGAGATATCCACCCTGGGTCTGTTAGGGTGATGCTACATAAGGAGATATCCACCCTGGGTCTGTTAGGGTGATATTACATAACGAGATATCCACCCTGGGTCTGTTAGGGTGATGCTACATGAAGAGATATCCACCCTGGGTCTGTTAGGGTGATGGATGAAGAGATATCCACCCTGGGTCTGTTAGGGTGATGTTACATAAAGAGATATCCACCCTGGGTCTGTTAGGGTGATGGATGAAGATATATCCACCCTGGGTCTGTTAGGGTGTTGGATGAAGAGATATCCACCCTGGGTCTGTTAGGGTGTTGGATGAAGAGATATCCACCCTGGGTCTGTTAGGGTGTTGGATGAAGAGATATCCACCCTGGGTCTGTTAGGGTGTTGGATGAAGAGATATCCACCCTGGGTCTGTTAGGGTGTTGGATGAAGAGATATCCACCCTGGGTATGTTAGGGTGATGTTACATGAAGAGATATCCACCCTGGGTCTGTTAGGGTGTTGGATGAAGAGATATTCACCCTGGGTCTGTTAGGGTGATGGATGAAGAGATATCCACCCTGGGTCTGTTAGGGTGTTGGATGAAGAGATATTCACCCTGGGTCTGTTAGGGTGTTGGATGAAGAGATATTCACCCTGGGTCTGTTAGGGTGATGTTACATAAAGAGATATCCACCCTGGGTCTGTTAGGGTGATGTTACATAAGGAGATATCCACCCTGGGTCTGTTAGGGTGATGTTACATAAGGAGATATCCACCCTGGGTCTGTTAGGGTGATGTTACATAAGGAGATATCCACCCTGGGTCTGTTAGGGTGATGTTACATAAAGAGATATCCACCCTGGGTCTGTTAGGGTGATGTTACATAAGGAGATATCCACCCTGGGTCTGTTAGGGTGATGTTACATGAAGAGATATCCACCCTGGGTCTGTTAGGGTGATGTTACATGAAGAGATATCCACCCTGGGTCTGTTAGGGTGATGCTACATAAGGAGATATCCACCCTGGGTCTGTTAGGGTGATGTTACATGAAGAGATATCCACCCTGGGTCTGTTAGGGTGATGGATGAAGAGATATCCACCCTGGGTCTGTTAGGGTGATGGATGAAGAGATATCCACCCTGGGTCTGTTAGGGTGATGTTACATGAAGAGATATCCACCCTGGGTCTGTTAGGGTGATGGATGAAGAGATATCCACCCTGGGTCTGTTAGGGTGATGGATGAAGAGATATCCACCCTGGGTCTGTTAGGGTGATGGATGAAGAGATATCCACCCTGGGTCTGTTAGGGTGATGTTACATGAAGAGATATCCACCCTGGGTCTGTTAGGGTGATGGATGAAGAGATATCCACCCTGGGCCTGTTAGGGTGATGGATGAAGAGATACCCACCCTGGGTCTGTTAGGGTGATGGATGAAGAGATATCCACCCTGGGTCTGTTAGGGTGATGTTACATGAAGAGATATCCACCCTGGGTCTGTTAGGGTGTTGGATGAAGAGATATCCACCCTGGGTCTGTTAGGGTGATGTTACATGAAGAGATATCCACCCTGGGTCTGTTAGGGTGTGATGTTAAGAAGATATCCACCCTGGGTCTGTTAGGGTGATGTTACATGAAGAGATATCCACCCTGGGTCTGTTAGGGTGATGCTACATGAAGAGATATCCACCCTGGGTCTGTTAGGGTGATGTTACATGAAGAGATATCCACCCTGGGTCTGTTAGGGTGATGTTACATGAAGAGATATCCACCCTGGGTCTGTTAGGGTGATGTTACATGAAGAGATATCCACCCTGGGTCTGTTAGGGTGATGCTACATGAAGAGATATCCACCCTGGGTCTGTTAGGGTGATGTTACATGAAGAGATATCCACCCTGGGTCTGTTAGGGTGTTGGATGAAGAGATATCCACCCTGGGTCTGTTAGGGTGATGTTACATGAAGAGATATCCACCCTGGGTCTGTTAGGGTGATGTTACATGAAGAGATATCCACCCTGGGTCTGTTAGGGTGATGTTACATGAAGAGATATCCACCCTGGGTCTGTTAGGGTGATGTTACATGAAGAGATATCCACCCTGGGTCTGTTAGGGTGATGTTACATGAAGAGATATCCACCCTGGGTCTGTTAGGGTGATGTTACATAAAGAGATATCCACCCTGGGTCTGTTAGGGTGATGCTACATGAAGAGATATCCCCTGGGTCTGTTAGGGTGATGGGTCTGGGTCTGTTAGGGTGATGCTACATGAAGAGATATCCACCCTGGGTCTGTTAGGGTGATGTTACATAAAGAGATATCCACCCTGGGTCTGTTAGGGTGATGCTACATGAAGAGATATCCTGTCTGTCTGTCTGTCTGTCTGTCTGTCTGTCTGTCTGTCTGTCTGTCTGTCTGTCTGTCTGTCTCTGTCTTTCTGTCTCATTGTCTGTCACTGGTGTTCCAGTGATGTAGTATTGGGTGACCTCACTGGGGTCTGCTAGTTCCATTAGAGGGAACACTCTACCCCCAGCCCATCATATCATATTACTACTACTCTTTATGATGGCTTTGCCTTGTAACTTATCTTTTTTGAAGTCTTCATCATGGGCTTTGCCTTGTAACTTATCTTTGTTGAAGTCTTCATACTGGGTTTTTGCCTTGTAACTTATCTTTGTTGAAGTCTTCATCATGGGCTTTGCCTTGTAACTTATCTTTGTTGAAGTCTTCATACTGGGTTTTTGCCTTGTAACTTATCTTTGTTGAAGTCTTCATAATGGGTTTTGCCTTGTAACTTATCTTTGTTGAAGTCTTCATAATGGGCTTTGCCTTGTAACTTATCTTTGTTGAAGTCTTCATAATGGGTTTTGCCTTGTAACTTATCTTTGTTGAAGTCTTCATAATGGGTTTTGCCTTGTAACTTATCTTTGTTGAAGTCTTCATAATGGGTTTTGCCTTGTAACTTATCTTTGTTGAAGTCTTCATAATGGGCTTTGCCTTGTAACTTGTCTTTGTTGAAGTCTTCATACTGGGTTTTGCCTTGTAACGTATCTTTGTTGAAGTCTTCATACTGGGTTTTTGCCTTGTAACTTATCTTTGTTGAAGTCTTCATAATGGGTTTTGCCTTGTAACTTATCTTTGTTGAAGTCTTCATAATGGGTTTTGCCTTGTAACTTATCTTTGTTGAAGTCTTCATAATGGGCTTTGCCTTGGAACTTATCTTTGTTGAAGTCTTCATAATAGGTTTTGCCTTGTAGTGCTTGCTAAAATTCTTGCCAACAACAGTGTTGTACAGGACATTCGAGTTTGGGTTTGTTTTGCTGTGACAACACACAACTCTGCATGGTGCAATATCCTTATTATAATAACCTAACAGGCCTTCGATTTGAACACTTGAGTGCATGAGTAATTGTTTTAGCACTCTAGAGTTGTACTGTATACACTCTCACTCTGTAGACTAGAGTGATAGTGTTGGGTTGTTTTGCTGGGACAAACACAACAAGGCCCGTGTACAGATGGTTGAACAGCTTGCTGAGACTCAAGACTTTCCCCTCTCTGACCCCCTGTTCTTTGTGGGGGCGTTATTATAGAGCCTAGCTACCACAAACTCCCAATTCTCCATGGTTTCTCCCTCTACATTTTTACGTGGCTCGGGACACTAGATACCACACCACAGGAAAACCATTTCAGTTTGTTCTTTAAATATTGAAATAGTTTCCACACTAAAAAAAATAGTTTCAAAGAGCTTTCTTTTAAAATTGTTTTGTCTCCACAGGTGACTCATACTAGATATAATCACATCTGGCTATTTTATTTATTTAACGAGGCAAGTCAGTTAAGAACAAATTCTTATTTACGACAGCCTAACGGGGAACAGTGGGTTAACTGCTTTGTTCAGGGGCAGAACGACAGATTTTTACCTTGCCAGCTCTGGGATTCGATCCAGAAACTTACAGTTACTGGCCCAATGCTCTAACCACTAGGCTACAGCTAATTGCTATTCTATGATAAGTCTCCTCCAGGCTCCAGAGGCAGGGTGTCCGTTGCTGTGGTCTTGCCCCAGGTGGTGCCCACCTCCCCTGGCTTGGAGGCTCCAGCAGGAGTGGGTCCATTATGGTTAGAGTCCCTGGAGATCCATGAATGGCTGAAGGGCTATATCATGTGTTGGTACATGCTTACTCTTAATGCATTAGTCATTCATAATTTAGAGGGTTGTCAGTGGAAGAACCAGTCTGGATGGTTTAGTAATGTTACTGCCACTGAGATAATGTTTGTGCTCTTTGCCATTTTGACAGTTTTCTTTCTGGTTAGGATATTACGAATGTCGTTCACACTTGTTAGTTACGCAAAGTTTGGGCTTTCCACTTTTTTATTTTAATGCATTGATAGTTGCTCTTAATTCATGGCTTTTAAGAGAGCTGAAGTATGCCTATCATACATACATGTGTTCCTCTATGCGCCCAGGCAGCATAGATCTGCCAGTGAAAGCCATCCTTTCACTGCCCATTGACTATCTCTGTGGCCCAGGGAGGGAGCCGTCCTGCCCCATTGAATATGCATTGACAGCACCCAGCAGGTTGAGAAAGAGTGGAGGAGCTGTTAGCTGATTGGTCTGTAGTGGATTTGTCATTTCTAGTGGAGGTCATTGTCCAGGCTATTGGCTCTTCAGTTGTCTTCAATAGCCTCAAGGCCCCCTGCTGAAGATACTTCTTATAGTGACTTGTCTTTTCTTTCTTAGGCTGGTTAGAGGCTATTTCATCCTAAACCCCATTGGAGAACACAGTCAGAGCGAGAGAATGTCCTTGCTGTTATTTATCAACTGGGTGGATCCTATACATCCGGTCCCTGGCTGGTTCACTTTGAAGAAGGGAGGGAGGATAATCTGGTTGGATGTTTTAGTTATTCAGTCAGACGTTTTGAAACCACCTTTTACTGGGCTTGTTTTAAATCCCATTTAACATCAGTATAAACATTCTAAATAGTATCTGTCAATGCTAAATGTTTTGTAGTACTGTGACAAGATTTCTCATCCACATCTTTTTTTTTTTTTTACTGAGATAATCCTGATACAATTTCAGGAGTGAAGATCACACTTACACGTACCATTAACACACCTATTAACGTTCTGTTACCACCTGCCTCATCTATCCTGCTCACTTTCTCCTGGTGTGACCACGAGCCATCGCTGGGGAGCGGCTGATCGTCACATGCAGAAGGGCACGCTTTTTTATTCTAAAGAGAATAAGAAGGTTATACTCTGCCCTGTGTGGAAGGTTATACTCTGCCCTGTGTGGAAGGTTATACTCTGCCATGTGTGGAAGGTTATACTCTGCCCTGTGTGGAAGGTTATACTCTGCCCTGTGTGGAAGGTTATACTCTGCCCTGTGTGGAAGGTTATACTCTGCCATGTGTGGAAGGTTATACTCTGCCCTGTGTGGAAGGTTATACTCTGCCATGTGTGGAAGGTTATACTCTGCCCTGTGTGGAAGGTTATACTCTGCCCTGTGTGGAAGGTTATACTCTGCCATGTGTGGAAGGTTATACTCTGCCCTGTGTGGAAGGTTATACTCTGCCCTGTGTGGAAGGTTATACTCTGCCCTGTGTGGAAGGTTATACTCTGCCCTGTGTGGAAGGTTATACTCTGCCCTGTGTGGAAGGTTATACTCTGCCCTGTGTGGAAGGTTATACTCTGCCCTGTGTGGAAGGTTCTACTCTGCCCTGTGTGGAAGGTTATACTCTGCCCTGTGTGGAAGGTTATACTCTGCCCTGTGTGGAAGGTTCTGTGTGGTTATACTCTGCCATGTGTGGAAGGTTATACTCTGCCATGTGTGGACTCTGCCCTGTGTGGAAGGTTATACTCTGCCCTGTGTGGAAGGTTATACTCTGCCCTGTGTGGAAGGTTATACTCTGCCCTGTGTGGAAGGTTCTACTCTGCCATGTGTGGAAGGTTATACTCTGCCCTGTGTGGAAGGTTATACTCTGCCCTGTGTGGAAGGTTATACTCTGCCATGTGTGGAAGGTTATACTCTGCCCTGTGTGGAAGGTTATACTCTGCCCTGTGTGGAAGGTTATACTCTGCCCTGTGTGGAAGGTTATACTCTGCCCTGTGTGGAAGGTAGCCTAGTGGTTAAGAGTGTTGGGCCAGTGACCGAACAGTCGCTGGTTCAATTCACCCTTGAGCAAGGCAGTTAACACCCAACAGCTGCTCCCCGCATGCCGATGATGTGAAAGTCGATTAACGCAGCCTCCCGCACCTCTGATTCAGACGGGTTGGGTTGAATGCATTCAGTTGTACAATTAAAATAGGAGGGTCATACCCCTAATTGACCTAAATATTTAGTTTGTTTGTACTGATCAATGCTACTGAATGTAAATGTATTGAATTAAAATGTAAATGATAAATATAGGACTTGAATATCAGTTTTTCCCCCTCAGTATCGAGTCGGAACAGTACTTATATTTGTATTGTTTTGTTCTGGAGCTTTTCTTCTCTGTTAATGTTCTGTACTGTCATGTTTTATGTGGACCCCAGGAAGAGTAGCTGCTGCTTTTGCAACTGCTAGTGGTCTCCTGAGTTGCACAGTGGTTCTAAGGCACTGTATTTCAGTGCAAGAGGTGTCACTGCAGTCCCTGGTTTGAATCCAGGCTGCATCACATCTGGCTGTGATTGGGAGTCCCATAGGGCTGTGTGTAATTGGCCCCTCATTGTAAATAACAATTTGTCCTGAACTGACTTGCCTAGTTAAATACCTTTTTTCTTTTTATTATGAGGATCTTAATAAAATACCTTTAATTACTGCATGTTGTGAATCCATTTTTCCCCCTCTGCCTCCAGCACACACACAATACATGCACCATGGTCCCTCTCCTTCTATAGTAACTACTTCCTTTGTCTCCTCTCTCTGTCTTCCCTTTGTTTGGAATTGTGCTGAGAGAGAGGGAGAGAGAGAGATAGACACAGAGAGAGATAGACACAGAGAGAGAGAGAGAGAGAGAGAGAGAGAGAGAGAGACACACAGAGAGAGCGAGAGAGAGACACACAGAGAGAGAGAGAGACACACACAGAGAGAGAGAGAGTCACAGAGAGAGAGAGAGAGAGAGACACAGAGAGAGAGAGAGAGAGAGAGAGAGAGAGAGAGAGAGAGAGAGAGAGAGAGAGAGAGAGAGAGAGAGAGAGAGAGAGAGAGAGAGAGAGAGAGAGAGAGAGAGAGATACACACAGAGAGAGAGACACACAGCGAGAGAGAGAGACACAGAGAGAGAGAGCTGGCCACTGTAGTTAGACTAGAGCCCTGTCGGAGCCTCCTCCGGTTACAGCAACATTTAAACTCCAGGCTGCAGCCACAGCCACACGGCACGCGGACAGACAGGAAGCAAGGCTCGAGGCAGCCTGACAGCTGGACGCTTCATTTCCTCGCGAGCTCTGCCACCGGAGCGTACTTCAAAGCGACGGACTCTCATTCCATTAGTTCTATTCGTTCCGTGAACTCTATTCTACACGGCTGGTTCGCTGCCCCCGGACCAAACCGATGTTCCGCTAATCCGCTCCTCATCTGGATAAACTGTACAAGATTCCTCTCCGCTAAAAGATAAACTACTGACTGTCGCTGTTATTGAGGCACCTGCCTGAATCTTCTCGTGGAAGCTTTTCATTGTAAGTAGATACAGCTACACATTACTATAGCAAGTTGTTGATGGTGACTGTGTCGCTTTGCAATGCTCATACGGTTATTAATGGCGCTGTAGTATGTTCTCATTTGAAAGGAATGATGTAGGATAGTAACGAACGTTCTATAATGCGAGTTTATAAACAGCGTGTAATATAATAGAGGTGTGGATGTTGCGGGTCATTTTCACCCATTTGAAATTAATCGGGCGTACAGCCTAAATGAAAGGGTCAATAGTGGAAAAAAACTACATAAACAAACAGGATTTTAAAGAACTGTAAGGGGGATCATTCCTTATTATATCAATGTGTGTGGTCGATGTTCCTCTGCTTGGTCCTTGGATCTAATCTCAGGGGTTTTCTTTTGCATTATAACGGTGCTTGGGGTAGGTTTAGTTCTGTGTATTGGGTTTGATACTGATGTAGCAGAAACGGTGTCTTTGCCTGTGTACTAACAGAGTGTACAGACACCACTCTTTTGAATTATTTGTTCAAGTAGGCTAACCACTATTTAAAAAATGGTCAAATGACCTGTTGTTCAAAGGCTCCAGGTAAGAATATGAAAAGGTGGACGTAGGAATCCACCCCAAACCCACAAAAATTAGGTTGGAAAACCAGTTATCTTTGTCGGCATTAGAGTTTTTGCTCCGTGGATGTGTTGAATGTTGTTCAACTCTTGATGTCGGTTGCAAAATGTGTTTAGTCCATTGGTGAAAGGGTGTGACTGTTGCTGCTTTACATATTGTTTGCATTATATTGCATTGGCAAGTCATTATTGTGTGTTTTTACAGACTGCATTCCAAATCCTAATGTCTTGCGTTTTTCTCAGTGAAATGCGGGAAGATGAAAGGAATCTATAAAAGGGTTGGTCTGTTATTCACAGTCACTTAGGCCATAATTGCAGCGTTAGTTGTCCACCCACTCTCTCTCTCTCTCTCTCTCTCTCTCTCTCTCTCTCTCTCTCTCTCTCTCTCTCTCTCTCTCTCTCTCTCTCTCTCTCTCTCTATGTGTCACTGCAATGATCTAGACAAGTTCTACTCTAATACCATGGCCTCTCTCTCTCTCCTCTCTCTCTCTCTCTCTCTCTCTCTCTCTTTCTATCTCTCTCTCTTTCTATCTCTCTCTCTTTCTCTATCTCTCTACCTCTTTCTCTGTCTCTCTATCTCTCTCTCTCTTTCTATCTCTCTCTCTCACTTTCTCTAGCTTTATTTTCTATCTCTCTAACTCTCTTTCTCTGTTTCTCTATCTTTCTTTCTTTCTTTCTTTCTCGCACCGATATTTTCTTGCCCTCCCTCTCAGGACAAAGTCGACAACATATTTTTTTAACATATCTGTTCTCTCCCTCTCACATTTGCTCTTCATTTAAAACATATCCGTTTTGTGCTGACTACGCGATCTCTAAAAATAGATCAGTAACAAAGTGGATCAAAGTGCACAAGAATCACCATTTTCAGGTCTCAGGGCACTACTTGAGCCACCATTTTTTTTGGTTCCTTCCTAATGGTCATGTGTGGGTGTCTTGGCCAGAATGTGTCATCAATATTTAGTCAAAAATAGATTTACTGCAAAGGAGTGTGCCCCACTACATGACTTTGTCCTTATGCTTGACTGTGATTTGTTTTTGTTAATATATGGTTTAAAAAAACCTATGACTATTTGAATCATAAATTGCTCTATCATTTAAGTGCTGCTGCCTGCCTTCTGTCTTTAGTGTGTGAGGTTTGTGGGTTTTCTAGGCAGTGCTGGGGTCTGGCTGGCACAGGGATCTGGACCTAGCCACACTCAAGGAGTGTGTGTGTGTGTGTGTGTGTGTGTGTGTGTGTGTGTGTGTGTGTGTGTGTGTGTGTGTGTGTGCGTGCGTGCGTGCGTGCGTGCGTGCGTGCGTGTGTTCTGACTCCGTTAAATCTTGTTCTTCAAATTTGCTCCGCTGTACAGAGGCCTGTGCATTCACTCAGAATGATGGGAAAGAAAACAAAACCATGGAGAAAAATGTGAGGGTTTTAAGGGCCGTCCAGACCGAGGACGATAAACTTTTAACGCAAAAAACAAATATATATGTGAACAACAGCATTGAAGCTACAACGATAAGTACAAAAAGAGTTGATAATGAGCTATCGTTTGGATCACTTTCAGAGCAATTCCCCCCCGTCCCTCCCGACACTAAAACATTTGACAACCAATCCAAAACGTGTTCTATTGAAGCGTTCTTTGGTTCTATATGCGATAGTCTGCTCTGCAAGGAGTGGAGACAAGGGCACCACGGTATGCCTGCATAACGGGACGTGTCACAATGTTGGTGGCCGTATTAATTCTATGGCCGACTTGGGAGAAACGATGATCCTCGACAAAAACAGAGCATGAGAAGGCCATATTGTCCGATGGTCGGACTTATCTGTTAATAGGTCTTGGAGTCCCAGGAAACGCTAGACTACAATTGCTTGTTGTACATTCAAGAATTTCATGTAAACTGTCGAGACTAGATCCGTAACTGATCCCAAATGGTGGCGTAGTCAGGCCTAGGCTGTATGCAGTTATTTTGGCATGAAATGTTTGAGCGGTTATTCAAATGAGTCTACATCACTGCAGTTTACAGCCCCAGACAATAATGGTGTACTTACTTGATAACAGTAGCCTAGTAGTTAGAGCACTGGGGCAGTAACTGAAAGGTTGCTGCATCAAATCCCTGAGCTGACAAGGTAAAAATCTGTTGTTCTGCCCCCTGAGCAAGGCAGTTAACCAACTGTTCACTGGGTGCTGAAGACATGGATGTTGATTGGAGGGAGAGGTGTGTGTAGGGGGTGGAGGGAGAGGTGTGTGTGTAGGGGTGGAGGGAGAGGTGTGTGTAGGGGGTGGAGGGAGAGGTGTGTGTGTAGGGGGTGGAGGGAGAGATGTGTGTAGGGGGTGGAGGGAGAGGTGTGTGTAGGGGGTGGATGGAGAGGTGTGTGTAGGGGGTGGAAGGAGAGGTGTGTGTAGGGGGTGGAGGGAAAGGTGTGTGTAGGAGGTGGAGGGAGAGGCCCTATTGGGCCCTAGTCAAAAGTAGTGCACTTTGGGGAGGCAGTCCCAATGTCTTGCCTTTCTAGGCTTCCACCACTCTAGGATTCCACCACTTCGGTCCGATGTAGCAAAATTTGAAATTGTGTTTTTTACATTGGATAAAGTAGAGTAGAGTAGAGTAGAGACTCAGAGCTAGATAATAGTACATCGTACACTACAAATGAGGAACAATGGAAAAGTAATTCTGCTTTGAAAGTTGATCAACTTGTAATCCCACTTTTGAGAAAATGGCCTTTGAATGTTTTGGTACACCTACTGGAGAGCTGTTCATTGTCTACACCCATTCAGCATCTTTCACACCCTCTTAAGCCCCACCCATCTCTTTAAGGATTCACATGTGAGGCCATGTGGTAAACACACGTTAAAATATGAAGTTTATTTGTCACATGCACAGGATACTGAAGGTGTAAACGATACAGTGAAGTGGTTATTTGCATAGTAGCAATTAGCTAGCTACATGTCTAAACAAAAGACTCCCCTTCGCCAGATTACTACATGGTCCATCAAGTTAGCCAGGTGTGTCTGTAGGTTATTACGGCCATCTATTGTATTTCATGAACATGTCTAGACAATAGTGACCCATCCACTTAGCTAGAAGTGGCTAGGGGGTGGTTATAGCATTTCTTTCACATGACCCATTCATTTCGACAAATGTGTCTGGACAAGCATAATCTAATAGTAATAAAATATATATATCAAATATTGTTTTGTCTTGACATGTTCTATTTTTGATATTGCTTTTATGCCAGTAACCATTTCACTGTACTGTTTACACCTTTTGTATCCTGTGTATTTGGCAAACATTGATTTTATTTGATATAGTGAGTGTTTACCAGAGACGGTAATGTGAAAAACAACATGACCTGCATCAACGTCAGATTAGGATATAGGCCAAGGGGTTGGATAAAGTGTATTTTTACCAGAGCTGTGTTTGAATACTCATACTAGCCTCACTAACAGTACTATTTGTGATGTGAATTGTTCATAGTATGGATATAGTTAGTATGCCAAATGTTCCCGGAAGTCGTAGTAAACACTCCAAAATATGAAGTATACACGCCAAGGACACTATTTCTGTACTTCAGGGCCCATAAGGCAATTCTTCAGGAAAAGGGAGTCGCTTCACATCATTTTCAGATTTGAAGAAAATGGCGGAAAATATGCAGCCGAAGTCCAACGAGAGCGGAGACAAATTCAATGCTTTAACTAATTATGACAAATGTTAAGAAAATGTTGACCAATGTCATAAAGTAATGACTTTTCAAATAAGTTACCTCACACGTTATGTTGGCTGACAATTTGTTAGCTACGCTGTTTTTACGAACCACATAGCATATCATTACAGCAGTATGTACCGGTATGCTAACGTTAGTTGGCTACTTATACATCAAACTTGCCAGTATATTAACTATAGGCTAACTAACTAACTACCCAACGTTTATTGACTTGATTATTCCCGCCATTCTTAGTTTAGCTAAATGGTATATTCATTATGTGTTCTCAATGGACATTAGGCTGCTTTTCGTAAATTCGCTCTGGCTATCTACTCCAATTTCAGAGCATTCTCGTCTGAGTGTACCAGAACGCAGAATAATGAATTTACGAGCGCTCAACACTCGTTGAATATGGCCGGTGTCAGCAAACGTCAGCTAAAAAAGCATAATTAAATTGTTGCCAGTAGCGCAGTTATAGTCACCAATGTTCTGGATAACATGAAAACTGCCTAACCAGCTCTGCTAGGGTGAGTCAAATGGTCAGAGTGGTCTAATTTGTGTCTGGAAGTAGCTAGCAAGCTAGCCAACGTTAGCGTGGGTGCTTGGCTGATGTTGTAAGGTCAGAACACTCAAATCATCCCTACTCCTCGGCCCTAGCGTCCAGTGTGCGCTCTGAGAGCGCTCGGAAATTTACGAGCGCACTCTGGCACTCCAGATTGAATTTAAGATCGCACCCGAAGTCATAAAATGTCTAACTAGTAATTTGTTATGCTAACTAGCTAGCAAGAGGTTGCGTAGCAACAGTACGGAATGCTAGTACGCTCAACTGAAAGAATACGGTTTGTTTACAGTATATTAAAAGGAACTAATATTATGTAGTATATACTCATTAAGTATGTAAGTATGTATGTATTGTATGTTAGTATGAGTATTTGAACACAGCTCTGGAGTTTTTCCTTATTGTAGGCTACTTTCACCACTTTTAGTCTTGACATCTTTGGTTGTGTAACGGCTCTCGTCGAAAGGAGTGGACCAAAGCGCAGCGTGGAAAGTGTTCATGATTTTTTTTTTTTTTAAAACACTCAAACAAAATATCCAAAGTGAAAACGAAAGCGCACAGGTCTGTCAGGTACAGACACTAAACAGAAAACAAGATCCCACAAAACCCAAAAGGAAAATTACAACTTATATATATGATCCCCAATCAGAGACAACGATAGACAGCTGCCTCTGATTGGGAACCACACACCGCCAAACACACAGAAATAGAAAACATAGACTTTCCCACCCGAGCCACACACTGACCTAACCAAACACAGAGAATAATAGGGATCTTTAAGGTCAGGGTGTGACAGGTTGTTTACTACTGTGATTTTGTCAATTGAAAAAAATCAGCTAAGCTATGTCCTGCTCCTTCCCTAATTTTTTCTAAAAGTTTTTTATTTTACACTGCTCATTTGTCTGAATTTTTAAGACAGAAATGTATTTGGAGCGTTTTTTGTGTGTTTTTTTGTGTGTTTTTCCCCCCACACCTATTCCCAATTTAACCCACCAAGACAATGTGCTGTAGGACATTGGTACCCAGCCAGGTGCTAATGCAGCTCTCTCTCCTCACTAAATGAATGACAAATGGATGAATGGGTGATAATTGTGTACCTTACTTCACAATGTAATTTAAATGAGGCCTAACTGAATAATAAGGAGGGTGAAGAGGTTGATTTAATTTAGAAAGACAATAGTGTAATGATGCGTTTGTTATGCCTATTTATTTATCAGCAGCAAATCATTTGACCGCTCTCCTTGTGGGTTTATACCATTTTACCAAATCGGCTGTTATGGGACTGTGTTACTTACTGTAACTAATAATAAAATGTATTGTACGGGGAAACTAAAATATGCGAAGGGTTGCAGTAGGCATTTTAGAATAACGCTAAACATATCCTTTACTCTATCTAAGTGGACGAGCAGGAAACAAACGATGCCAGTCAGCCTACACAGTCGGCCCATTGAAACTACATGATAAGAGTAAGCCAATCAGTTGTCAAATTGTACATGAAGAGATGGGTGCTTTGTGTAATTGCGCGATGCAGGGAAAAGAGCATCGCTTTATCAAATCCTCCTCCCTGCAGGTAAAACATTTTGATTTCTATATAGTATCAGAAAGACCATATTCTTCCGTTTACAAATGTAACTTTATCCAATAATATCCGTTCTGTCCATGCATTCAGCACATTGCTCTGGTTACTAAGCAAAAACTAGTAACACAATGAACTTAAAATATAAAATATGCTCTTCTGTCATCAATGGATGAATGGGAGATAGAAACCAGATAGAAACTGTTAGAGGGATTTCATTTGATTGATCTGAATGATGAGGAGGGTGAAGAGGGATTTGATTTGATTGATCTGAATGATGAGGAGGGTGAAGAGGGATTTCATTTGATTGATCTGAATGATGAGGAGGGTGAAGAGGGATTTCATTTGATTGATCTGAATGATGAGGAGGGTGAAGAGGGATTTCATTTGATTGATCTGAATGATGAGGAGGGTGAAGAGGGATTTCATTTGATTGATCTGAATGATGATGAGGGTGAAGAGAATGATTGTATTTAGAACAATAGATGATGAAGAATTGTGGGTGTTGTGGGCATTGAAAGGCTGGGCATTGAAAGGCTGGGCATTGAAAGGCTGGGCATTGAAAGGCTGGGCATTGAAAGGCTGGGCATTGAAAGGCTGGGCATTGAAAGGCTGGGCATTGAAAGGCTGGGCATTGAAAGGCTGGGCATTGAAAGGCTGGGCATTGAAAGGCTGGGCATTGAAAGGCTGGGCATTGAAAGGCTGGGCATTGAAAGGCTGGGCATTGAAAGGCTGGGCATTGAAAGGCTGGGCATTGAAAGGCTGGGCATTGAAAGGCTGGGCATTGAAAGGCTGGGCATTGAAAGGCTGGGCATTGAAAGGCTGGGCATTGAAAGGCTGGGCATTGAAAGGCTGGGCATTGAAAGGCTGGGCATTGAAAGGCTGGGCATTGAAAGGCTGGGCATTGTATATCATGTCCCCTGGGACAGTCAAATCAGACAACATGCAATGCTTTCTGAAAGTATTCAGACCCTTTCCACATTTTGTTACATTACAGCCTTATTCTAAAATGGATTACATCGTTTTACCCCTCATCAATCTACACACAATACCACATAATGAAAAATATTTTTAGAAATGTATGCAAGTTATATATATATTTGTATTACATTTACATAAGTATTCAGACCCTTTAGTTAGTACTTTGTTGAAGCACCTTTGGAAGCGATTACAGCATCAAGTCTTCTTTGATATGACGATACACGCTTGGCACACCTGTATTTCTCTCATTCTTCTCTGCAGATCCTCTCAAGCTCTGTTAGGTTGGATGGGGACCGTTGCTGCACAGCTATATTCAGGTCTCTCCAGAGATGTTCAATCAGGTTTAAGTCCGGGCTCTGGCTGGGCCACTCAAGGACATTCAGAGACTTGTCCCGAAGCCACTCGTGCGTTGTCTTGGCTGTGTGCTTAGGGTCCTTGTCCTGTTGGAAAGCGAACCTTCGCCCTAGTCTGAGGTCCTGAGAGCTCTCAAAGGTTTTCATCAAGGATCTCTCTGAACTTTGCTCAGTTCGTCTTTCCTTCGATCCTGATTAGTCTCCCAGTCCCTGCCGCTGAAAAACATCCCCGCCTCATGATGCTGCCACCACCATGCTTCACCGTAGGGATGGTGCCAGGTTTCATCCAGACGTGACGCTTGGCATTCAGGCCAAAGAGTTCAATCTTGGTTTCATCAGACCAGAGAATCTTGTTTCTCATGGTCTGAGAGACTTTAGCAGCCTTTTGGAAAATTCCAAGTGGGCTGTCATGGGCCTTTTACTGAGGAGTGGCTTTCGTCTGGCCACTCTACCATAAAAGCCTGATTGGTGGAGTGCTGCAGAGATGGTTGTCCTTCAGGAAGGTTCTCCCATCTCCACAGAGGAACTCTTAGAGCTCTGTCAGAGTGACCATCGGGTTCTTGGTCACCTCCCTGACCAAGGCCCTTCTCCCACGATTGCTCAGTTTGGCCGTGCAGTCAGCTCTAGGAAGGTGGTTTCAGAATGATGGAGGCCACTGTGTTCCTGAACCTTCAATGCTGCATAGCGTTGTTGGTTCCCTTCCCCAGACACAATCCTATCTCGGAGCTCTAAGGACAATTCTTTCGACCTCATGGCTTGGTTTTTGTTTCCGACATGCACTGCCAACTGTGGGACCATATATAGACAGGTGTGTGCCTTTCCAAATAATGTCCAATCAATTGAATTTACCACATGCTGCAGAATCTAGTTGAGTTGCAATCAGATGGAGGATTGGATATTGAGGTTGAAATCGACCTGGCTGATTCTTCCGATGCCTGAGCCTCACCGTAGAAAAAAAACAGAACAGAGCCAACTGAGACGGTGATCTCAACTGCCACGGTGAGACAGGAATCTGCGAGGGATGGCACAGTGTGGGTAGAAAGAGTGAAGAGTTTGTGACATGCAGATGTTGCAGCACATCAGAGATCGTACTGTTGTTCCTGCGCACAGGAAAGGAAACAGTAGGTGTGACATGTCTGTGAATGAACTCAAAGCATTTATTGCACTCTTGTATGTCCGCGGGGCGTACGGCAGAAAGAGCATGGATGGGGAGTCATTTCAGTCAGATAAGTATGGGGTGGACTCTTTCCCGAGAGACCATGCCATCCAACCGCTTCAGAGAGATTATGCCACAATTGTGGCCGGTACACACAAAACAAGGCCCATGAAAACTGTCTTCAGTGCAACTGATTTGTGTGGTGTGCTGACTGTGGAACCGAAGCATAAAGAGAACACGAAATGGATGAATGTGTAACGGCACGCATATAAGGGCACAATTGTGTCCAATACAATAATAATAATATAATAATATATGCCATTTAGCAGACGCTTTTATCCAAAGCGACTTACAGTCATGTGTGCATACATTCTACGTATGGGTGGTCCCGGGAATCGAACCCACTACCCTGGCGTTACAAGCACCATGCTCTACCAACTGAGCTACAGAAGGACCACGATCAACAAATGACTTTATTTTTTATTTTTTATCTTTTCATGAATATATTTCCACAAATATTTGTTAATGCAATTTAATATTTTACAATAGTTTCTGCACTATTTATCAAGCGTTGGTGCTGACGTTTTCGCTCCTTGCGGGTTGATATTGTCACCTTCGTTGTAACGAGGAGACCAAGGCGCAGCGTGATGAGAATTACATTCCTCTTATTTATTTAACGAAGAACATTTGAATACTCAAACAAAACAACCAAACGACCGTAACGCTGGTGCTGACACAGGCAACTAATACATAGACAATAACCCACAGATAAACCAAGGATTATGGCTACCTAAATATGGTTCCCAATCAGAGACAATGATAAACAACTGCCTCTAATTGAGAACCAATCTAGGCAACCATAGACATATAAACCCCTAGACCAGGAAAACCAAACACACCACCCATGTCACACGCTGACCAAACCAAATAATGAAGAAAACAAAGATGGCGAAGGTCAGATATGCATCTAGCGTGTACCTATAGTCTGAAAGGACAGGCGGTTCTAGTGTTAAGAGGGTGTGAACGATGCTGATTTGTAGGTGTACCCAAACATTCAAGGGACGTTTTCTCAAAAGTGGGGTTACACAAGTTGATCAACTTACAAAGCAGAATTACTTTCTTACTGTTCCTTGTCTGTAGTGTCTGAGGTACTATTATAAACCCAAATGCAGACACAGGAGGCAGGTAGTTCGAGTCTCTGATATTTATTAATAGACAAGGGGCAGGTGGAGGACAGGCAGAAGTTTGTAAACCAGGTCAGAGGTAGATGGGTTCAGGATGGCAGACAGGCAGGCTCAGGGTCAGGGCAGGCAGAATGGTATGGCAGGCAGGCTCAGGGTCAGGGCAGGCAGAATGGTATGGCAGGCAGGGTCAGGGTCAGGGCAGGCAGAATGGTATGGCAGACAGGCAGGCTCAGGGTCAGGGCAGGCAGAATGGTATGGCAGGCTGGCTCAGGGTCAGGGCAGGCAGAATGGTATGGCAGACAGGCAGGGTCAGGGCAGGCAGAGTGGTATGGCAGGCGGGCTCAGGGTCAGGGCAGGCAGAATGGTATGGCAGACAGGCAGGCTCAGGGTCAGGGCAGGCAGAATGGTATGGCAGGCGGGCTCAGGGTCAGGGTCAGGGCAGGCAGAATGGTATGGCAGACAGGCAGGCTCAGGGTCAGGGCAGGCAGAAAGGTATGGCAGGCTGGCTCAGGCTCAGGGTCAGGGCAGGCAGAATGGTATGGCAGGCGGGCTCAGGGTCAGGGCAGGCAGAATGGTATGGCAGGCTGGCTCAGGGTCAGGGCAGGCAGAATGGTATGGTAGACAGGCAGGCTCAGGGTCAGGGCAGGCAGAATGGTATGGCAGACAGGCAGGCTCAGGGTCAGGGCAGGCAGAATGGTATGGCAGGCGGGCTCAGGGTCAGGGCAGGCAGAATGGTATGGCAGGCGGGCTCAGGGTCAGGGCAGGCAGAATGGTATGGCAGGCGGGCTCAGGGTCAGGGCAGGCAGAATGGTATGGCAGACAGGCAGGGTCAGGGCAGGCAGAATGGTATGGCAGGCGGGCTCAGGGTCAGGGCAGGCAGAATGGTATGGCAGACAGTCAGGGTCAGGGTCAGGGCAGGCAGAATGGTATGGCAGGCGGGCTCAGGGTCAGGGCAGGCAGAATGGTATGGCAGGCAGGCTCAGGGTCAGGGCAGGCAGAAAGGTATGGCAGGCTGGCTCAGGCTCAGGGTCAGGGCAGGCAGAATGGTATGGCAGGCGGGCTCAGGGTCAGGGCAGGCAGAATGGTATGGCAGGCTGGCTCAGGGTCAGGGCAGGCAGAATGGTATGGCAGACAGGCAGGCTCAGGGTCAGGGCAGGCAGAATGGTATGGCAGACAGGCAGGCTCAGGGTCAGGGCAGGCAGAATGGTATGGCAGGCGGGCTCAGGGTCAGGGCAGGCAGAATGGTATGGCAGGCGGGCTCAGGGTCAGGGCAGGCAGAATGGTATGGCAGGCTGGCTCAGGGTCAGGGCAGGCAGAATGGTATGGCAGGCGGGCTCAGGGTCAGGGCAGGCAGAATGGTATGGCAGGCTGGCTCAGGGTCAGGGCAGGCAGAATGGTATGGCAGGCTGGCTCAGGGTCAGGACAGGCAGAATGGTATGGCAGACAGGCAGGGTCAGGGCAGGCAGAATGGTATGGCAGGCGGGCTCAGGGTCAGGGTCAGGGCAGGCAGAATGGTATGGCAGGCTGGCTCAGGGTCAGGGCAGACAGAATGGTATGGCAGGCTGGCTCAGGGTCAGGGCAGGCAGAATGGTATGGCAGGCAGGCTCAGGGTCAGGGCAGGCAGAATGGTATGGCAGGCTGGCTCAGGGTCAGGGTCAGGGCAGACAGAATGGTATGGCAGGCTGGCTCAGGGTCAGGGCAGGCAGAATGGTATGGCAGGCGGGCTCAGGGTCAGGGCAGGCAGAATGGTATGGCAGGCGGGCTCAGGGTCAGGGCAGGCAGAATGGTATGGCAGGCTGGCTCAGGGTCAGGGCAGGCAGAATGGTATGGCAGGCGGGCTCAGGGTCAGGGTCAGGGCAGGCAGAATGGTATGGCAGGCTGGCTCAGGGTCAGGGCAGGCAGAATGGTATGGCAGGCAGGCCTCCCTCTCAGGGCAGGCAGAATGGTATGGCAGGCGTGCTCAGGGTCAGGGCAGGCAGGCAGAAAAGGTTGGAACCGTGAGGACTAGAAAACATGGACGATAAAAACAGGAGTAGGAAAAATCGCGCTGGTAGGCCTGACGAGACAAGACGAACTGGCAACAGACAAACAGAAAACACTGTATAAATACACAGGGGATCATGGGGAAGATGGGAGACACCTGGTGGAGGATGGAGACAGGTCAGGGTGTGACACCTATAGCCCCTCCTTCTATCTTCTCCTTCTCCCCACCCACATGCACCGACACAGATACAGGTGAATACTGTACGCACACCCACAGAAACCACAGCAGTGGTCACTGTAACTTTTTAAGGAAATCACTCAACCTCCGCCTCGATTTAGAAACCTTGAGTGGCACTGCATCACCACTATAATCTAGAGGGGTAGAGATGAGACGCGCACACGCAGACACACAGACACGCAGACACACAGACACACAGACACACAGACACATAGACAAACAGACAAACAGACAGACAGACAGACACACAGACAGACAAACAGACAGACAGACAGACAGACAGACAGACAGACAGACAGACACTGTAGGAGTGATAACATATTTGTTTTGTATTCTTTATAAACCAACCAGCTACACAACAAAACAGCATAGGCTTCAATCAATAAAATCCATTTGAATTAGAGTTGAAGGATGTCAGTGCATCTGAGAACCTCTTACCCTGTGGTGATGACAATTAAAAGGGGAAACGACATGTGGAATGAACATTAGACTGCTGTTTTTGGCTTTCTCCCAGAGACTAGACGACCCTTTAATGATGCAGACAGACAGACAGACGCACACACGCACGCACGCACACACACACACACAGACAGACACACTGACAGACACACACAGAGAGACAGAGAAAGATGCATCCTCCATGAGCCTTATTGAATGCAAACCTGCTGTTAGTCTGTAATGGACCCTGAAATTGGACAGTGGGGATGTTTAGAGCAAGAGGTATAATTGAAAGGAGAGATTGGAAGTAGATACTGTGTGGTCAGTATGTCTGGTGGTGTGCTGGTGCACTGAAACCAACATTAAAATATATTTTAAATGAGCTGTCGATTCCTGAGTGCAGGAAGCCATTTTAGGCTCGACTTGGCTTGCTTGTCAATTCCATTCCCAATGCATCAACATGTACTCTCAACATTTCACCCACTCCCTCTCTTCATCCTCATTTAATGAGAGAGAGAGAGAGAGAGAGAGAGAGAGAGAGAGAGAGAGAGAGAGAGAGAGAGAGAGAGAGAGAGAGAGAGAGAGAGAGAGAGAGAGAGAGAGAGGGAGAAAGAGAGAGAGAGAGAGAGAGAGCGCTAGAGAGAGAGATTGTGTTAGGGATGGGCATTTGAAATTATTTCACTATTCAGATAATTTGACGATTTTTTCCCCCCCGGATAGTCGAAATTCTAAAATAAAACATACACTTTTATACCTTTTTTTGCTCTACTCTCTTGACCAATCAGAATGAGACAAAATGCCACAACAGCAGACACAGTTGTTTTCAGGGTGCTATTTGAGTATTCACAAGTGTTCTGCATTTATGTGTGTCAGATCTTGAGGACCCTCCGTTGGTGTGCACATGTAGGCTAGTCACTATTTGAAGTGGGGGAAAATATACTGTTGTCAGGGCTGACTGAAGGGCTAAATGCTTTATGATCGTAAAATGCGTTTTTTCGTGTAAAACTCAACCCATAACCCAATTTAGCTTGAAAAATAAAAGTTACTTTTGTGCCTCAGAACTATAGGCTACATTTACAGTGCGTAACTTTAAACAATGTACTGTCAAAAGACATTTCAAATGTTGCTAGGTAACACAGAATTCAGGAAGTCAGTCACGTATATCCTTGTGTGTAACAATGTAACATGGAACATTTTTAATTTAGACAAAGCTTTTTCATTGTTACTCTCTCAAGTGTTTGAAGACTACCATCTGTTGGGATTTCTGGATTACCAGTGCCCATCGCTAGTGCACGTGTGTACTCTTCTAGGAGACAGTGGTTGCCATGGTTAATACCGTTTTAATGTCCTTTTTAATCACTTGGAGTGTTGCCAATACCATAGGAACTTCTTCGCCGCACAAAAGGGAGCTTGACACTTGGCAACAACAAGATGGCCGCTAATGGAATTCTTTGTCTCCGTACCAAATGGCATCTTGTTCCCTACAGGGAAAAGGGGGATACCTAGTCAGTTGTACAACTGAATGTATTCAACTGAAATGTGTCTTCCGCATTTAACCCAACCCCTCTGGATCAGAGAGGAGGGGGCTGCCATAATCGACATCCGCATGTTCAGCACCCGGGGAACAGTGGGTTAACTGCCTTGCTCAGGGGGCAGAACGACAGATTTGTACCTTGTCAGCTCGGGGATTTGATCCAGCAAACCTTTTAGTTACTGGCCCAACGCTCTAACCACTAGGCCCTGGTCAAAAGTGATACACTGTAGAGTGAATAGAATTCTATTCGGGACATAGACAAGACGATCCACTAACGGAATTCACAAATCTGGTTTAAGCATGTTGATTAAATGTGCTGTTGTGTTCTATGGATTCAATGTAGAAGTCTAAGGTGAAAGTCTAAGCTTGACAAGGGCTTTCCTCACCTGCTATTCAAAGGCAGACGCTAGGAAACCCTGGTTGTAGGACGCGTTGGTGGTCAATAAATGTAGCCTATTGCATCGGAGCTACAACAGCACACTACAGAAGAACTACAGAGCAGCTATCTTGTCCTTTCCAAGGGTGCATTGATTCAGTAAACGGCCACTAGTCACAGACCAGTCACTGGCTTCCTGTGAAATCTCTGGCAGAGTTTAAGCAGGTGTTTGGTTCCTTTTGGTGTCTTGCCCTATGATGCAGCCATGGTGATCCCCATGCTCAGTGTATTCACCTATAACAGCAGTCTGACTGAGTTATAGCTGTTGTTTCATTAATTGTAAGGTAATTGCTAGCGTGCTGTGAAACCCCCTAACTTCATAGTACTGCAGCAGCTGTGGATTCTGCTCTTCTGTGGCCTCAGCCACTGCATCAACATCCCTCCTATTTCCTCTCTTTATTTCCTCTCCTTTCTCCTTGCTTCCTTTTATCTAACCAACTTGATCCCCCCTCCCTTCTCCACCCATTTACCTAGTCTGCTCCAGTGGTGTTTGGGGAGGTACCTGGCCTATCCACAGGTGGTAGGTAGCTGGGGGTACCTGGCCTATCCACAGGTGGTAGGTAGCTGGGGGTACCTGGCCTATCGACAGGCGGTAGGCAGCTGGGGGTACCTGGCCTATCCACAGGTGGTAGGTAGCTGGGGGTACCTGGCCTATCCACAGGTGGTAGGTAGCTGGGGGTACCTGGCCTATCGACAGGCGGTAGGCAGCTGGGGGTACCTGGCCTATCCACAGGTGGTAGGTAGCTGGGGGTACCTGGCCTATCCACAGGTGGTAGGTAGCTGGGGGTACCTGGCCTATCCACAGGCGGTAGGCAGCTGGGGGTACCTGGCCAATCAACAGGCAGTAAGTAGGTAGTTGGGGATACCTGGCCAATCAACAGGCAGTAAGTAGGTAGCTGGGGGTACCTGGCCAATCAACAGGTGGTAGGTAGCTGGGGCTACCCGGCCTATCAACAGGCAGTAGGTAGCTGGGGGTACCCGGCCTATCAACAGGCGGTAGGTAGCTGGGGCTACCCAGCTTATCAACAGGTGGTAGGTAGCTGGGGCTACCCGGCCTATCAACAGGCAGTAGGTAGGTAGCCAACTTGAGGATACATAAGAATGTAGGCCTGAGCCTTATGATTGGTAGCACATGAGGGGGTAATTTGGGCAGAGCAAAATGTGATAGGGGGTAGCTACAGTAGCCTACAACATTACTGTTGTAGGCTGTTAAACCAGTGCGGAGTGACCAGGCCCTGCTTAGTGATATAGTACTGTAGCTGTTCCCTGTTTCCTCCTTATTGTATAATAGGATTAGACTCTAATATGCAGCAACAACATCATTAGTTTCCAATGAAAGGCTTTGTTTTGAGACTTGGCATTCAAATTGAATTACTCTCCTTCCCACACATACACCCCATCAAACCCCCCCCCCATCCGCTGACCAGTATCTTGTTATGTGGTTGTCATAGACTACAAAGATAGGCTATTCTAATTGTGAATGTGAATGTGAGTGTGCATCAGACATTGTCCAAAACAAGTGTGCTGTACCCAATGTGCAGCCAGGCCTGGCTGTAGATATGGATCTCATCTGTTTGCCCACAACCACAATCATCACACCAGCGACCACAGACACCCTCCCCTGTCTCTCTGGCTGCTTCTTCACGCTCCATGGTGTGGCCCCTCCCCTCCCCTGTCTCTCTGGCTGCTTCTTCACGCTCCATGGTGTGGCCCCTCCCCTCCCCTGTCTCTCCGGCTGCTTCTTCACACTCCATGGTGTGGCCCCTGTCTCTCTGGCTGCTTCTTCACGCTCCATGGTGTGGCCCCCCCCCTCCCCTGTCTCTCTGGCTGCTTCTTCACGCTCCATGGTGTGGCCCCTCCCCTCCCCTGTCTCTCTGGCTGCTTCTTCACGCTCCATGGTGTGGCCCCTCCCCTCCCCTGTCTCTCCGGCTGCTTCTTCACGCTCCATGGTGTGGCCCCTCCCCTCCCTGTCTCTCTGGCTGCTTCTTCACGCTCCATGGTGTGGCCCCTCCCCTCCCCTGTCTCTCTGGCTGCTTCTTCACGCTCCATGGTGTGGACCCTCCCCTCCCCTGTCTCTCCGGCTGCTTCTTCACGCTCCATGGTGTGGCCCTCCCCTCTCTCCGGCTGCTTCTTCCCATGGTGTGGCCCCTGTCTCTCTTCTTCACGCTCCATGGTGTGGACCCTCCCCTCCCCTGTCTCTCTGGCTGCTTCTTCACGCTCCATGGTGTGGCCCCTCCCCTCCCCTGTCTCTCCGGCTGCTTCTTCACGCTCCATGGTGTGGCCCTCCCCTCCCCTGTCTCTCCGGCTGCTTCTTCACGCTCCATGGTGTGGCCCCTCCCCTCCCCTGTCTCTCTGGCTGCTTCTTCACGCTCCATGGTGTGGCCCCTCCCCTCCCCTGTCTCTCCGGCTGCTTCTTCACGCTCCATGGTGTGGCCCCTCCCCTCCCCTGTCTCTCTGGCTGCTTCTTCACGCTCCATGGTGTGGCCCCTCCCCTCCCCTGTCTCTCTGGCTGCTTCTTCACGCTCCATGGTGTGGCCCCTCCCCTCCCCTGTCTCTCTGGCTGCTTCTTCACGCTCCATGGTGTGGCCCCTCCCCTCCCCTGTCTCTCCGGCTGCTTCTTCACGCTCCATGGTGTGGCCCCTCCCCCCTGCACTGTTTTTGCATCCATAGCTGATCAGGCGTAGAGGTCTGGAGGACAAGGACACCCCCTTCACATTTCTCTCAAAATACCCCCCACTGCCTCACTAAACCTTTTTAAAAATTATTTTTAATTGAATGTAATGCCTTTCAAGCATCTTTGGGGCTCCTAATGAGTCCTGTTCTGCTGACGAGAGCTGGACTGGATTGATGGGACTGAGGAGGTCTGAGTCACAGCCAGTACAGTACAACTAGACTATCAGGAAAGTAGCCCGATTACTGCCCTGTAGCTCTCTGGGCATGATCTGATGGTCATCCCACTCCTGCAGGATAAATATTAATAACAGTGAGAATACAGGGACAATATGTAGCGGCAGGTAGCCTAGTGGTTATAGCGTTGGACTTGTAGCCGTAAGGTTGCAAGATCAAATCCCTGAGCTGACAAGGTAAAAATCTGTTGTTCTGCCAGGCGGTAGGTAGCAAGGCAGTTAATCTACTATTCCCTGGTAGGCTGTCATTGAAAATAAGAATTTGTTCTTAAAAATGTTCTGTTATAATCTCCACCCGGCACAGCCAGAAGTGGACTGGCCACCCCACATAGCCTGGTTTCTTCCTAGGTTTTGGCCTTTCTAGGGAGTTTTTCCTAGCCACCGTGCTTCTACACCTGCATTGCTTGCTGTTTGGGGTTTTAGGCTGGGTTTCTGTACAGCACTTTGAGATATCAGCTGATGTACGAAGGGCTATATAAACACATTTGATTTGATTTGATTTGTTCTTCACTGACTTGCCTGGTTAAATAAAGGTCAAATAATAACATGGAGGTAGAGCCAGAATTCTACAGTAAACGAGCAGGATGGGGTTGGTTCCTAGCCTCCTGGGCATGGTCTGATGGTACTGACAATTTAAAGCCATAATCCCTAATTCAATGCTCACCAGGCATGTATAAATTATAGCCTATTATTCACGAATCAATAGCACGAGAAGGCATTTCCAAATCATGTTCTTCAGGAATCGATTGCTTAGCCACAGTTTACAGTAGCAGCACATAGCCAGACTAAAGTGGCAAGGAAGGTTTGTCTTTTTGATCTGATGCGACAAGAGAAAAGGGCAGTGAGGATCCCCAAAATATCTCTCTCTCTCCCTCTCTGTCTCTCTCTGTATATATATCTCAATATCCCCATCTGACCTTTAGAGAGCGACAGCATCAGAGGGAGGTCAGGGCTGAGGATGAAAGTAGTGTACCTCCTCCTTTCTTTCTTTCTTTCTTTCTTTCTTTCTTTCTTTCTTTCTTTCTTTCTTTCTTTCTTTCTTTCTTTCTTTCTCTCTCTCTCTCTCTCTCCTGTTCTCTTGGTCTCTCGCTGTTTTGCTTTCTCTCTCACTCTTTCTCTCTCCCTTGCTCTCCCTCTCATCTGTCATAATTACCCTGTTGTCTGTCAGTGTCACAGCTCAGTATGTGACAGAATGTGTCTTTTTACTTGCTCTGTCTCACTGGAAGGTATTTCAGACAGTCATTTCAGAAAGAAAGCATTTCAGATTTTCATTGTAGTTTCACTCGGTTTTTACTTCTCACCTTCTTCTTTGCACCTAGGAGAAGAAAATGTTAAATCATCCCAGCCGTGTACTATAAAGTGGGCTGATACCTGGCCCTGTTATGTGCTTTACTGTAGCCTAGATTGTCTTATGTAACGGAGGTGATTCATAAACCTCTTGTTTACTGTCAGCATGGAGCATTCAAATGATGAGGCGATTGGTGCTGAAAGCAAGTTGTTGTTTATTCCACCATGTTTTTTTTTTTTCTTCACTAATGAGTTCACAACCCTTAAGTCCACCTACCTCGTTAAAAACATATAAAAAAGGCTTCTGTTTACAGTCATTGAACTGTAAATGTATGCATCAGCAAAGTATTATTTCTTATTTAAAAAAAGAAAAAAAAAGAAGTTGGAATTGTGAACTTAATACCTGACTGTAAACTGCTCTGGATTAGAGCGTCTGCTGAAAGACCAACATCTCAATGTAAAATGTTAATGACTATCGCTTCTCTTATGCTATGACTTACAGAGCCTTCAGAAAGAATTCACACCCCAATACTTTTTTCCACATTTTGTTAGATCAAAGTGGAATTATGTTTTGTAGATAAAAAATATATATTTGTATTTTATTTGACAAATTAATACTAATTATATAACATGAAATGTCTTGAGTCAATAAGTATTCAACCCCTTTTGTTACGACAAGCTTAAAGATGTTCAGGAGTTAAAATGTACAAGTCACATAAGTTCAAATCAAAGCTGCAATACAAAGCCATATTTTCCAGCATGGTGTCATGTTATGGGTATGTTGTCGTCGGCAACGACTGGGGAGATTTTTTTCTTTTTGGGGAGTATTAAAAAAAGAAACTGAATAGAGTTAAGCACAGGCAAAATCTGAGAGGAAAACCTGGTTCAGTCCAGTAGACACTGGGAGACATATTCACCTTTCAGCAGGACAATAACCTAAAACACCAGGCCTAATACACACTGCAGTTGTTTACCAAGATGACATTGAATATTCCTGAGTGGCCTAGTTACTGATTTGACTTAAATCCGCATCAACATCTATGGCAAGACTTGACAATGCCTGTCTAGCAATGATCAACAACCAACTTGACAGAGCTTGAAGAATTTAAAAAAGAATAATGTGCAAATTTTGTACAGTCCAGGTCTGCAAAGCTCTTAGAGGTTTTCCCAGAGAGACTAACAGCTGTAATCGCTGTCAAAGGTGATTCTAACATGTATTAATTTAGCAGTGTGAATACTTATGTAAATGAGAGATTTCTGTATTTAATTTTTTTTGTTAATTAGCAAAAATGTAAAAACATGTTTTCACTTTGTCATTATGGGTTATTGTGATGTCATTAGGGGTTTTGTGATGTCATTATGGGGTATTGGGACATCATTATGGAGTATTGTGACGTCATTATGGGGTATTGTGATGACATTATGGGGTATTGTGATGTCATTATGGGGGATTGTGTGTAACACAGCAAAATGTGGAATAAGTCAAGGGGTGTGAATACTTTCTGAAGGCTCTGTAACTTACGATTTAATCATTCCAATGTAATGGGAACCATGTGTGGCTGTAATTATAAGTCATCTGTCGATGAGATTGCAATAATTGCAACAGTCTAATTTTAGTTTTAATAGGGGAATCAAAATGGCCTATCTGGAGAAAAATAAAATAGCCCTGAAAAAAGACTCCGTTAGTGCTCATCCAAATTAAATCCTTTGAGTGGAATGTTTAGCGAAACCCCAGTTTCCAAATCCACATTAAAGGAAGCCAGAATCAAGACTCTGTTTCAGGTTCGGTTTCCAAGTAAAATAACAATTTCTATAGAGTAGGTTAGCCAGCAGTGGTGACGCTTAGCTCTGTGGTCTGCGGTATCGCTGCTCTGTGCTGCTCCAAGACAGAATGGGATTAATAATGGTACAGTGGAGTTACTGCTCCCCTTCTGCGCCATCCTCTCCTTGATAAATGTCCTTATTACGGCCCATCACTACTCAGTAGGTAGGCCTACATTCATTTCAGCTCGACTGGGTTGCTGTGTTGGGTTGACAGGTGCTACATTTTGAGGTCATTCCATTGGCCCTAAAGTTCAAACTCTGCCCGGCCTTTTCATCTGGAGAGAGAGGTGGTGTAGAAGGTGTAGCCAGAGGAAGTAGGCCCACCCAGGACCATAAAACCAAGCTTTCCTTCCTCCAGACCCCCAGGCCTGGGCCTCTTCATTACTACGGATGATGGAGAACATCAGAGGAGCCCTTCATCCACACTGCAGGGTGGTCAGGTCATCCTTACTAACTATTGCTCCCACTACTGGTCTGCTACCACTTCTCTCCATAACACACGTCTGAGGTCAGGGGCTGTATGAACCTGCTGTTGGCAAATACACACAAACACAGACACACACATACACTCTCTATCACTTTCTCCGTCTCTCTCTCTCTGTCTCTCTCTCTGTCTCTCTCTTTGTCTCTCTCTCTCTCTCTCTCTGTCTCTCTCTCTCTCTGTCTCTCTCTCTCTGTCTCTCTCTCTCTCTGTCTCTCTCTCTCTGTCTCTCTCTTTGTCTCTCTCTCTCTCTCTTTCGGTCTCTCTTTGTGTCTCTCTCTCTGTCTCTCTCTCTGTCTCTCTCTCTGTCTCTCTCTCTGTCTCTCTCTCTCTCTCTCTCTCTCTCTCTCTCTCTCTCTGTCTCTCTCTCTCTCTCTCTCTCTCTCTCTCTCTCTCTCTCTCTCTCTCTCTCTCTCTCTCTCTCTCTCTCTCTCTCTCTCTTTCTCTGTCTTTGTCGCTTTCTCTGTCTCTCTGTGTCTCTCTCTGTCTCTCTCTCTGTCCCCCCACACACACAAGGCAGGAGAAGAAACTAGGGCGAAGAGTGTTACCAGATGCTCCTACTGTATGACAGCAGCTCCTGTGGCTATTAACCTATTTATATAGTGTACTACTATACATTTGGTCAAAAGCAGTGCACTATATAGGGAATAAGGGAGATTTTAAGGACATACCCCTCCTATGGCTTCAGGAGGCTATTCTAATTTTACTGCCATGACCACAGTCCAGCTCACCACATCATTCAAAGCATGTGGGATGCAATTTTTAGACTTAAAGACTTAAAGCTCCAGAACTTTGGCGACTACTAGGCCTAAGTATGTTTTTAAAACTTCCCGTTTTTTGGGGGGGTGGAGATGTGTCACTGTGTAGTTCATACATGCATAATATATAAGCAGAAGTACTGTCGTACCTCATATGTGACATAGTACACCATTTTCAGGGACCACTTTTGTCTCGTGAGTGCTACTTTCAGAACTACTAAAGTATACAGAAATAGAGTGCTGGTTGTTTTTGTTTTTACCTTACTTCTCCCCATGAGGAACATAGGGCATCAACGATGCCTCTCCACTTAACTGGACTTTTGGCAGTCTGTTTTGTTTATTAGTGAGTGAGATCAAGTTTTGGTTTGATCCATTAACTGACAGCTGTTCCGTGTTGACCAGGCTACCGTGTCATTACAGTGTTATATATGGTTTCATCTGTAGAGGGACACAGGTGGTTAACGTGTGTTTATCGCTCTCTCTCTCTCTCTCTCTCTCTCTCTCTCTCTCTCTCTCTCTCTCTCTCTCTCTCTCTCTCTCTCTCTCTCTCTCTCTCTCTCTCTCTCTCTCTCTCTCTCTCTCTCTCTCTCTCTCTCTCTCTCTCTCTCTCTCTCTCTCTCTCTCTCTCTTTCTCTCTCTCTCTCTCTCTCTCTCTCTTTCTCTCTCTCTCTCTCTCTCTCTCTCTCTCTCTCTCTCTCTCTCTCTCTCTCTCTCTCTCTCTCTCTCTCTCTCTCTCTTGCTCTCGCTCTCGCTCTCTCTCTTCCTCTCGCTCTCCGTCTATCTCTCTCCGTTTCTCTCTCTCTCTCTTCGTCTCTCTCTCTCTCCCATCTTTCTCTCTCTCTCTCTCTCTCTCTCTCTCTCTCTCTCTCTCTCTCTCTCTCTCGCTCTCGCTCTCGCTCTCGCTCTCTCTCTTCCTCTCGCTCTCCGTCTATCTCTCTCCGTTTCTCTCTCTCTCTTCGTCTCTCTCTCTCTCCCATCTTTCTCTCTCTCTCTCTCTCTCTCTCTCTCTCTCTCTCTCTCTCTCTCCATCTTTCTCTCTCTCTCTCTCTCTCTCTCTCTCTCTCTCTCTCTCTCTCTCTCTCCCATCTTTCTCTCTCTGTGTCGCTCTCTCTCTCTGTCTTAAATAACATGTTTCACAACATAATCTTGTCATGGTATTATGACCTTTAACGCCTGTCTTGTGACTGAATAACACCTGTCTTGTGACTGAATAACACCTGTCTTGTGACTGAATAACACCTGTCTTGTGACTGAATAACACCTGTCTTGTGACTGAATAACGCCTGTCTTGTGACTGAATAACGCCTGTCTTGTGACTGAATAACACCTGTCTTGTGACTGAATAACACCTGTCTTGTGACTGAATAATGCCTGTCTTGTGACTGAATAACGCCTGTCTTGTGACTGAATAACACCTGTCTTGTGACTGAATAACACCTGTCTTGTGACTGAATAATGCCTGTCTTGTGACTGAATAACGCCTGTCTTGTGACTGAATAACGCCTGTCTTGTGACTGAATAACACCTGTCTTGTGACTGAATAATGCCTGTCTTGTGACTGAATAACACCTGTCTTGTGACTGAATAATGCCTGTCTTGTGACTGAATAACACCTGTCTTGTGACTGAATAACGCCTGTCTTGTCACTGAATAACACCTGTCTTGTGACTGAATAACGCCTGTCTTGTGACTGAATAACACCTGTCTTGTGACTGAATAACGCCTGTCTTGTGACTGAATAATGTAATGTATGGCTGATTTAGTCACGCACGGCTGGCTGCCTCTACTGTCTGTTGCTAGGACTTAACACCATGGTGAGAGCAGTGACCAGGTGATGGTATCCTAATGTAGACTACCCATAGGCTACATACTATACGTGCTAACAACATACTGTAGGCTACATACTATACGTGCCAACAACATACTGTAGGCTACATAGTATACGTGCCAACAACATACTGTAGGCTACATACTATACGTGCTAACAACATACTGTAGGCTACATACTATACGTGCTAACAACATACTGTAGGCTACATACTATACGTGCTAACAGCATACTGTAGGCTATATACTATACGTGCTAACAACATACTGTAGGCTACATAGTATACGTGCTAACAACATACTGTAGGCTACATAGTATACGTGCTAACAACATACTGTAGGCTACATACTATACGTGCTAACAACATACTGTAGGCTACATACTATACGTGCTAACAACATACTGTAGGCTACATACTATACGTGCTAACAACATACTGTAGGCTACATACTATACGTGCTAACAACATACTGTAGGCTACATACTATGCGTGCCAACAACATACTGTAGGCTACATACTATACGTGCTAACAACATACTGTAGGCTACATACTATACGTGCTAACAACATACTGTAGGCTACATACTATGCGTGCCAACAACATACTGTAGGCTACATAGTATACGTGCTAACAACATACTGTAGGCTACATACTATACGTGCTAACAGCATACTGTAGGCTACATACTATACGTGCTAACAGCATACTGTAGGCTACATACTATACGTGCTAACAACATACTGTAGGCTACATACTATACGTGCTAACAACATACTGTAGGCTACATACTATACGTGCTAACAGCATACTGTAGGCTACATACTATACGTGCTAACAACATACTGTAGGCTACATACTATACGTGCTAACAACATACTGTAGGCTACATACTATACGTGCTAACAACATACTGTAGGCTACATACTATACGTGCTAACAACATACTGTAGGCTACATACTATACGTGCTAACAACATACTGTAGGCTACATACTATACGTGCTAACAACATACTGTAGGCTACATACTATACGTGCTAACAACATACTGTAGGCTACATAGTATACGTGCTAACAACATACTGTAGGCTACATACTATACGTGCTAACAACATACTGTAGGCTACATACTATACGTGCTAACAGCATACTGTAGGCTATATACTATACGTGCTAACAACATACTGTAGGCTACATAGTATACGTGCTAACAACATACTGTAGGCTACATAGTATACGTGCTAACAACATACTGTAGGCTACATACTATACGTGCTAACAGCATACTGTAGGCTACATACTATACGTGCTAACAGCATACTGTAGGCTACATACTATACGTGTTAACAACATACTGTAGGCTACATACTATACGTGCTAACAGCATACTGTAGGCTACATACTATACGTGCTAACAGCATACTGCAGGCTACATACTATACGTGTTAACAACATACTGTAGGCTGAATACTATACGTGCTAACAACATACTGTAGGCTACCTACTATACGTGCTAACAGCATACTGTAGGCTACATACTATACGTGCTAACAACATACTGTAGGCTACATACTATACGTGCTAACAACATACTGTAGGCTACATACTATACGTGCTAACAACATACTGTAGGCTACATAGTATACGTGCTAACAACATACTATAGGCTACATACTATACGTGCTAACAACATACTGTAGGCTACATACTATACGTGCTAACAACATACTGTAGGCTACATATATACGTGCTAACAACATACTGTAGGCTACATACTATACGTGCTAACAACATACTGTAGGCTACATAGTATACGTGCTAACAACATACTGTAGGCTACATACTATACGTGCTAACAACATACTGTAGGCTACATAGTATATGTGCTAACAACATACTGTAGGCTACATACTATACGTGCTAACAACATACTGTAGGCTACATACTATACGTGCTAACAACATACTGTAGGCTACATACTATACGTGCTAACAACATACTGTAGGCTACATACTATACGTGCTAACAACATACTGTAGGCTACATACTATACGTGTTAACAACATACTGTAGGCTACATACTATACGTGCTAACAACATACTGTAGGCTACATACTATACGTGCTAACAACATACTGTAGGCTACGTTCAAAATATAATGGCCACTAGTTGTTTTGTCTGTTGTAAAGAGCCTGCTCTAAGGTGGAGGGTAACTTCAGCTGTTCCACTCTTTCCCATACATCAGTCATGGTACAGCGACTGTCCATAGATCAACATTAACCTCAGTGCCCCCTGGATGTTTCCCATCTTGTTTTTATGACCAACTGTCTGTCTCTTGTCAAGTGGATCTGCTTTGAAATGTTGACAACATTCTCAGAATGGCCTCCAGTCCACACACTGGTTACAAGAGACTCTGGCTTTCCAGCCATTGGTTACAAGAGACTCTGGCCTTCCAGCCATTGGTTACAAGAGACTCTGGCCTTCCAGCCATTGGTGCAGGAGACTCTCTTCCCTTTTGACGTGTTCTAACGAAACACCACCTCGTAAAAAAAATCAAAACATCTGCTTTGACTTAACATCAGTTGGGCTGAGGATGAGAGGGCTCTGGCTGACCATTCATTATGGAGGTGTGGTCCGGTGGTGTCCTGGGGCCTCATTTAGAACCGTTGTGTAAATATCTCACTAAATAACTGCGTGTACCATTTCTACATTTTATTTGTAGAGATGTAAAACCTGTTGCAGGCCATATATACCGATGTATCTCGTTATAAATCGTTATACATTTATTTTATTTTTTTCTTCCTACACATCGCTGTGGACTAACTAATCAAATGAGTGGGTTTGCCTACCTCTAATTTGTACATTATCACAATAGCCGTAATTTCTACATGATCATAACATCTCTAATTTCTACATTATCACAATAGCCCCAATTTCTACATGATCATAATAGCTCTAATTTCGACATTATCATAATTGCCCTAATTTCTACATTATCGTAATAGCCCTAAACTAAAATTGGGGAAAAGACAGATTACATGCCATTAAAATTTTATAATTTGATTTGAAATATTTAAATATTCAATGTAATGTTTAACTCAGGCCTTTTCATTAGGGGAGCAATGTTATTAAATCATTTGTTTATTACTTTTTTGGTCTTTGAAAACTGTTGCAGTAATGAGGATTTTGTGTAAATTGTGGTAAAATGCATAGTATCTGATTTAAAAAAACACAACAATAATTTTTAAATATCTGTTTATCCAAGAGAAAATTACACTTTAATATTTTTGGGTAAAATGTCAGTTTGGTGAGAATGACCCGAAACATGTTCTCGAGCATGAGTTAAGGAATACCTAGGATAGGATAAGTAATCCTTCTCACCCCCCTTTAAGATTTAGATGCACTATTGTAAAGTGACTATTCTACTGGATGTCATAAGGTGAATGCACCAATTTGTAAGTCGCTCTGGATAAGAGCGTCTGCTAAATGACTTAAATGTAATGTAAATGTTAACTGACTCAGTTCATCTCTAGAGCAGGGGGTAACTAGATTCAGTCACTCTCTAGAGCAGGGGGTAACTAGATTCAGTCACTCTCTAGAGCAGGGGGTAACTAGATTCAGTCACTCTCTAGAGCAGGGGGTAACTAGATTCAGTCACTCTCTAGAGCATGAGTTAACTCACTCCATCACTCTCTAGATCAGGGGGTGACTCGATTCAGTCACTCTCTAGAGCAGGGGGTGACTAGATTCAGTCACTCTATAGCAGGGGGTAACTAGATTCAGTCACTCTCCAGAGCAGGGGGTAACTAGATTCAGTCACTCTCTAGAGCAGGGGGTGACTCGATTCAGTCACTCTCTAGAGCAGGGGGTGACTAGATTCAGTCACTCTATAGCAGGGGGTAACTAAATTCAGTCACTCTCTAGAGCAGGGGGTGACTAGATTCAGTCACTCTAGAGCAGGGGGTGACAAGATTCAGTCACTCTCTAGAGCAGGGGGTGACTAGATTCGGTCACTCTCTAGAGCAGGGGGTAACTAGATTCAGTCACTCTCTAGAGCAGGGGGTAACTAGATTCAGTCACTCTAGAGCAGGGGGTGACAAGATTCGGTCACTCTCTAGAGCAGGGGGTGACTAGATTCGGTCACTCTCTAGAGCAGGGGGTAACTAAATTCAGCTGGGGGACAATTTTTGTTGGAGTGGATGGTCGGTGGGCTGAAACACAGTTATAATAATTTGTACCACATCTAAGCCCAAAAATAGATTGTATTTGAAAAGAACAGTAATTTCATACCTTAATTACATTGAGACACGATCACATATGTCTCTTTTGTTAATATGTGAGAATACTTTGGAACATATTTCCAAAATTAAACACCTTTTTTGCTGAATTCCTGGTGGTTTTACAGTCTTTGTGACCAATTACACACATAAAAAACACTGGAGGGCAAGTTTTGGCCCACGGGCCACCTGTTGCTGACCCATGCTCTTCAAACTCCCAGGCTGTTTTCAATCCAAGTGATGGTCGTTTAAAATCTAGTCCTGATTTATGACAGGCAGCAGCCGACGGTGAGGAGCAGCTGAACGAACAGTTATACTTTCCCAGCCCTCAGACCCTCTGCATCAGAAACTGGACCGTGTCTCTGTAATGACTTATTGTAGATGAATCCTGTCTCCTGTCTGTGCTCCATTTCTCTCCTCTCCTCTGCCCGCATGGTGTGAGGCTTTTTCCCTACAATGCCCTGGTGGTGCACTAATCATATGGAAGGGACTACTATAGAAATATAATTACTAGAACGGACATCCCAGTTCATGGTACTTGAGCAATTATATTTCTATGGGGACTACTCTGTAGAGAAGCTGGGTTGTAATTGGACCGTAAGCAGCAAGGCAGAGTGGGAGGGAAGGAGGGAACCTGCTTGTCCGTGTGATCAGGGCATGACTGGATGACTGGACCCGGGCAGGGTAGGAGAGGCAGGGCCGGGGAGGAGGGGCAGGGCAAGGGAGGAGAGGAGAGGCAGGGGAGGGGAGGAGAAGCAGGGCAGAAGGGGCTGTGAAGGAGAGGCGGGGCAGGACAGGGGAGGAGAGATAGGGTAGGGGAGGAGAGGCAGGGCAGGGGAAGAGAGGCAAGGCAGGAGAGGCAGGGGAGGAGACGCAGGGCAAGGGAGGAGAGGAGAGGCAGGGCAGAAGGGGCTGTGGAGGAGAGGCAGGGGAGGGGAGGAGAGGCAGGGGATGGGAGGAGAGGCAGGGGAGGGGAGGAGAGGCAGGGGATGGGAGGAGAGGCAGGGCAGGGCAGGAGAGGCAGGGCAGGGGAGGAGAGGCGGGGCAGGGCAGGGGAGGAGAGGCAGGGCAGAAGGGGCTGTGGAGAGGCGGGGCAGGGCAGGGTGAGGAGAGGAGAGGCAGGGCAGAAGGGGCTGTGGAGGAGAGGCAGGGCAAGGGAGGAGAGGAGAGGCAGGGCAGAAGGGCCTGGGATGAGAGGCAGGGGAGGGCAGAAGGGGCTGTGGAGGAGAGGCAGGGCGGGGGAGGAGAGGCAGGGCGGGGCAGGGGAGGAGAGGAGATGCAGGGGAGGAGAGGCAGGGGAGGGCAGAAGGGGCTGTGGAGGAGAGGCAGGGCAGGGCAGGGGAGGAGAGGCAGGGCAGGGGAGGAGAGGCAGGGCAGGGCAGGGGAGGAGAGATAGGGCAGGGGAGGAGAGGCAGTGCAGGGGAGGAAAGGCAGGGGAGGAGAGGAGAGGTAGGGGAGGAGAGGCAGTGCAGGGTAGGAGATGAGAGGCAGGGCAGGAGAGGAGAGGCAGTGCAGCGGAGGCAGGGGAGGAGAGGAGAGGCAGTACAGGGGAGGAGAGGCAGGGGAGGAGAGGCCGGGCAGGGGAGGAGAGGCAGTGCAGGGGAGGAGAGGCAGGGGAGGAGAGGCCGGGCAGGGGAGGAGAGGCAGTACAGGGGAGGAGAGGCAGGGGAGGAGAGGCCGGGCAGGGGAGGAGAGGCAGTGCAGGGGAGGAGAGGCAGGGGAGGAGAGGCCGGGCAGGGGAGGAAAGATAGGGCAGGAGAAAGGGGAAGGCTGCAGAAGTCTAGAGACGGGTCAGACCGAGCTCCTCACAAGTTCACACACTCATAGAGAATTTCCAGCGTGACAGCGTAGGCTATACACAGAATAGTTTTAGTGCAAGAAACTAGCATATATAGGAGGATGGTAACTAATGGACAGGATTGTTTCTTTCTGTTAGAGCTGGTGACTACCGGGAGAATAGTAACAACAGTGAACTGGTGACTACCGGGAGAATAGTAACAACAGTGAACTGGTGACTACCGGGAGAATAGTAACAACAGTGAACTGGTGACTACCGGGAGAATAGTAACAACAGTGAACTGGTGTCTTCATATGCATGGCTGGTGAAGGAGGATCAGAATGTTGAAGTTCACTACGACACACAGCTCCAGGTTTTTAATGCATGTGTACACTACTTCTCTGCTCTGGTCTGCTGAGTTGTCAGAGAAAGGAGAGGGGTTAGTAGTGTGTGGACTAGGGTCTAGTGAGTCAGTGGTAGGACATTTTCTTTCGGGGTAGAAAGAAGAAGGTTTGCATTTCTCCTGTGAAGCGATCCGTTGCAACGTCCTGTATTTATGTACTTCTTCTGTAGTCTAGTTTACACAGACAACCTGATGTGTTTACAAGAGCGCATCTGTTTTCTGTTCGGTTTTGTATGTTTTATAACTCCGGACGGTTTAGGGTTGAGTACCAAAGACTTTACTGTTATTTTATATGTTAGTGTGACGGTGTGTGGGTACCGGTGTGTGGGTGCCGGTGTGTGGGTGCCGGTGTGTGAGTAACGGTGTGTGGGTGCCGGTGTGTGGGTGCCGGTGTTTGGGTACCGGTGTGTGGGTGCCGGTGTGTGGGTGCCGGTGTTTGGGTACCGGTGTGTGGGTGCCGGTGTGTGGGTACCGGTGTGTGGGTGCCGGTGTGTGGGTGCCGGTGTTTGGGTACCGGTGTGTGGGTGCCATTGCATGCGTGTGTGTGGGTGCCATTGTGCCGCAGAGTGATGTGGATTTTGAGCTTTCACCACACTGATACATTCCCTGACTAGCACAGCACAGTGTGATCAGGTTGCCCCATAAAATGACTGTCTACCCTGTCCTGAATCTCAAGCTCTCAACTCCCATTTCATACCCTAACCTCGTGTTAAAGGGACAGAATGTGACCTGGGCTCTACTCTCCTTGCAAAATCAGTATAAGGGTTAAAGCAGTCCTAACCTCATTCTCAACCGTGCACATTTTCCCCACGAAAAAATGATGTCTTGTCTTCAGCTTTTGGGAGGCTGCGGGGATGTAGGGATTGAGGGACTGAGGGATGGGGATTTCACGGTCACTTGCAAGTCTATTCATCCACTCTTCAGGGTTCCTCGGCTAGAGAGATGACAGAGGAGGGATAGAGAGAGAGATGACAGAGGAGGGATAGAGAGAGAGATGACAGGTGGACATATTGGTTATTGATGGGTCTAAAGAGGCTATTCTGTTCTAACATGTTCCCTCTCTCTCTCTTTTCCTCCCTCTCTCTTTTCCTCCCTCTCTTTTCCTCCCTCTCTTTCCCTCTCTCTCTTTTCCTCCCTCTCTTTTCCCTCTCCCTCTCTTTTCCCTCTCTCTCTCTTTTCCCTCTCTCTCTCTTTTCCCTCTCCCTCTCTTTTCCCTCTCTCTCTCTTTTCCCTCTCCCCCTCTCTCTCTTTTCCCTCTCCCTCTCTTTTCTCTCTCTCTTTTCCCTCTCTGTCTTTTCCTCCTTCTCTTTTCCTCCCTCTCTTTTCCCTCTCTCTCTCTTTTCCTCCCTCTCTATTCCTCCCTCTCTTTTCCTCCCTCTCTTTCCCTCTCTCTCTTTTCCTCCCTCTCTTTTCCCTCTCCCTCTCTTTTCCCTCTCTCTCTCTTTTCCCTCTCTCTCTCTTTTCCCTCTCCCTCTCTTTTCCCTCTCTCTCTCTTTTCCCTCTCCCCCTCTCTCTCTTTTCCCTCTCCCTCTCTTTTCTCTCTCTCTTTTCCCTCTGTCTTTTCCTCCCTCTCTTTTCCTCCCTCTCTTTTCCCTCTCTCTCTCTTTTCCTCCCTCTCTATTCCCTCTCTCTCTCTTTTCCTCTCCCTCTTTTCCCTCTCTCTCTTTTCCCTCTCTCTCTCTTTTCCCTCTCTCTCTCTTTTCCCTCTCTCTTTTCCCTCTCTCTCTCTTTTCCTCCCTCTCTTTTCCCTCTCTCTCTCTTTTCCTCCCTCTCTTTTCCCTCTCTCTCTCTTTTCCTCCCTCTCATTTCCCTCTCTCTCTTTTCCTCCCTCTCTCTCTAGCCACAATGAGCGGAAGGTGACCTGCAAGCATCCTGTCTCGGGCTGTCCCTCACAAGACAACTGCATCTTTGTCGTCAACGAACAGTGAGTCTCTTCATTTTGCTCTTCAGAATGCCATCAGGCAGCGTTTCTGAGCTATGCAGTCAGATCGTCGTAGGAACTCTAGGACGTTCTCTCTCCATGCATCCAGTATTAGTTATGGCGACCAACATTTCTCTATTTACAAGTTTCCCTTTCATGAGTTGAATGCTTCTTCTGTTTCTCTCCTCATTGTCCCACAATTGGCACTTTAATAGAAAATAGTTTCAAATGAACCGTCTTCTTCTTTCCTCTGATGAGATTACAAGGTTCATCAATGTCAGTTATTTGTAATGGTTGGAGTATGTATAGAATGTGCCTGACGTTTTCTTCCCAGTATTGGTGCATAGGTTAGTTATAAACATGTTTACAAAGGTTGTGGGTAGATGAGCTTCTGAATAGAAAAGACATTGTTGACCGAGGAAGCATCTGCAGGTCTGCTGATTCCCTGACGTGTGCATTGTGCTGCACTTGAGAATCAATCCTCCTCCTTCTTCTTCTACCCATCAGATACGGAAAGACGGTTAGAGTTTGAGCCCTTTTCCGTCCTGTTCTCCTCAACCACAGCTACTCACCTCTGAGGGGCACATGTTACCATTGGCTTTCTTTGGCCTGAGTTTAAGCCCTTTCACTCTCAGTTGCATAACCCACCTCTAGCTAGGCCCTTGGCTTATTGGCTCCTGAGAGGGGGGTGGTCCTTCTGTAGCTCAGTTGGTAGAGCATGGCGCTTGTAACGCCAGGGTAGTGGGTTCGATTCCCGGGACCACCCATACGTAGAATGTATGCACACATGACTGTAAGTCGCTTTGGATAAAAGCGTCTGCTAAATGGCATATATTATATATTATATTATTATTATATTATTATATTATTATTATATTATATATTATATATTAGGGGGCATGCGATTGTGAACCATTGGCCCCTGGTTCCTAGTCTCACGCCTTTCTCATAATCAGTCCCCTTAACCATTCACAGTTTCACATGAGATACAGTAGTCTGATCCAACAGTTGGTTCTCTCTCTCTCTGTCCAACTATATGCAGTAGCAATTAGCCTGGGGACAAAGTTGCAGAGAAAACCACTCTCCTTCCTTGCTCCTCCATCTATCTCCAAAAGCCTCCTACTACACCAGGGTTCTACTCTGTCCCCTACGTGTGCCCCTAAGTAGAAAAATGTAGACGCACACAAAGACATTCAGGAGCACAATGAAAAATATGTGAGGGGTTAAACTGGAATCCTTCACAAATTCCAGGTCGCACAGCTAAATACACGATATACAGTACCAGTCAAAAGTTTGGACACACCTACTCATTCCAGGGGTTTCCTTTATTTTTATTGTAGAATAATAGTGAAGACATCAAAACTATGAAATAGCACATAAGGAATCATGTTGTAACGAAATAAGTGTTAAACAAATCAAAATATATTTTATATTTGAGATTCTTCAAATAGCCACCCTTTGCCGTGATGACAGCTTTGCACACTCTTGGCATTCTCTCAACCAGCTTCACCTGGAATGCTTTTCCAATAGTCTTGAAGGTGTTCCCACATATGTTGAGCACTTCTTGGCTGCTTTTCCGTCTCTTTGCAGTCCAACTCATCCCAAACCATCTCAATTGGGTTGAAGTCTAGTGATTGTGGAGCCAGGAGGTGTGTTGGGTAATTGAAAAACCAATGATAGTCCCACTAAGCGCAGACCAGATGGGATGGAGTATTGCTGCAGAATGTTGTGGTAGCCATGCTGGTTAAGTGTGCCTTGAATTCTAAACATGGAACAATGGAAGCTAGTCCCCACAGCAATGTTCCAACATCTAGTGGAAAGCCTTCCCAGAAGAGTGGCGGCTGTTATAGCAGCAACGTACCAGCATCTAGTGGAAAGCCTTCCCAGAAGAGTGGAGGCTGTTGTAGCAGCAATGTACCAACATCTAGTGGAAAGCCTTCCCAGAATAGTGGCGGCTGTTACAGCAGCAATGTTCCAACATCTAGTGGAAAGCCTTCCCAGAATAGTGGAGGCTGTTGTAGCAGCAAAAGGGTGGACCAACTCCATATTAATGCGCATGATTTTAGAATGAGATGTTCGACAAGCATGTGTCCACATACTTTTGGGCATGTAGTGTATTTAAGTTGATTTGTCGCACTGTAGAGCCCTGTACACCTCAGGAAACATGCTTATGAGCTTAATGAATGATCACCTTGGCCCTTCAGTTTCTCCACTCTCAGCATTCCCTACAACCAGTACAACCAGTACAACGTTCAGTTCCCACTCTCAGCCTTCCCTGGGCCAGTACAACGTTCAGCCTTCCCTGGGCCAGTAAAACGCTCAGCCTTCCCTGGGCCAGTACAACGCCCAGCCTTCCCTGGGCCAGTACAACGTTCAGCTTTCCCTGGGCCAGTACAACGTTCAGTATTCCCTGGGCCAGTACAACGTTCAGCCTTCCCTGGGCCAGTACAACGTTCAGCCTTCCCTGGGCCAGTACAACGTTCAGCTTTCCCCGGGCCAGTACAACGTTCAGTATTCCCTGGGCCAGTACAACGTTCAGCCTTCCCTGGGCCAGTACAATGTTCAGCTTTCCCTGGGCCAGTACAACGTTCAGCCTTCCCTGGGCCAGTACAACGTTCAGTATTCCATGGGCTAGTACAACTTTCAGCCTTCCCTGGGCCAGTACAACGTTCAGCCTTTAGTCCCTACTCTCAACCCAACCTATGGCCATGCAGTAAAGATTTTAGTTGAGACAGGTGTTCTCTCTCCTGAGTGTTCAAATCGACTGAAGAGAGAGAGCGGTATGCCCAAATCTACTGAAGAGAGAGAGAGAGCGGTACCCCCAAATCTACTGAAGAGAGAGAGAGAGCGGTACCCCCAAATCAACTGAAGAGAGAGAGAGAGAGAGCGGTACGCCCAAATCTACTGAAGAGAGAGAGAGAGCAGTATGCTCAAATCAACTGGAGAGGGAGAGAGCGGTACGCCCAAATCTACTGAAGAGAGAGAGAGCGGTACGCCCAAATCTACTGAAGAGAGAGAGAGCAGTACCCCCAAATCTACTGAAGAGAGAGAGAGCAGTACCCCCAAATATACTGAAGAGAGAGAGAGAGCGGTACGCCCAAATCAACTGGAGAGGGAGAGAGCAGTACCCCCAAATCTACTGAAGAGAGAGAGAGCAGTACCCCCAAATATACTGAAGAGAGAGAGAGAGCGGTACGCCCAAATCTACTGAAGAGAGAGAGAGCGGTACGCTCAAATCAACCGAAGAGAGAGAGAGAGCAGTACCCCAAATCTACTGAAGAGAGAGAGAGCAGTACCCCCAAATCTACTGAAGAGAGAGAGAGCAGTACCCCCAAATCTACTGAAGAGAGAGAGAGCAGTACCCCCAAATCTACTGAAGAGAGAGAGAGCGGTACGCCCAAATCTACCGAAGAGAGAGAGAGAGAGAGCAGTACCCCCAAATCAACTGAAGAGAGAGAGAGCGGTACGCCCAAATCAACTGAAGAGAGAGAGAGAGCAGTACGCCCAAATCTACCGAAGAGAGAGAGAGAGCGGTACGCCCAAATCTACCGAAGAGAGAGAGAGAGTGGTACGCCCAAATCTACTGAAGAGAGAGAGAGAGAGCAGTACGCCCAAATCAACTGGAGAGGGAGAGAGAGCGGTACGCCCAAATCTACTGAAGAGAGAGAGAGAGCAGTACGCCCAAATCAACTGAAGAGAGAGAGAGAGAGCGGTACGCCCAAATCAACTGAAGAGAGAGAGAGAGAGAGCGGTACGCCCAAATCAACTGGAGAGAGAGAGCGGTACGCCCAAATCTACTGAAGAGAGAGAGCGGTACGCCCAAATCAACTGAAGAGAGAGAGAGCGGTACGCCCAAATCAACTGGAGAGGGAGAGAGCGGTACGCCCAAATCAACTGAAGAGAGAGAGCGGTACGCCAAATCTACTGGAGAGGGAGAGAGCGGTACGCCAAATCTACTGGAGAGGGAGAGAGCGGTACGCCCAAATCTACTGAAGAGGGAGAGAGCGGTATGCCCAAATCTACTGGAGAGGGAGAGAGCGGTACGCCAAATCTACTGGAGAGGGAGAGAGCGGTACGCCCAAATCTACTGAAGAGAGAGAGAGCGGTACGCCCAAATCTACTGGAGAGGGAGAGAGCGGTACGCCAAAATCTACTGGAGAGGGAGAGAGCATTACGCCCAAATCTACTGGAGAGAGAGAGAGCGGTACGCCCAAATCAACTGAAGAGAGAGAGAGAGCAGTACCCCCAAATCTACTGAAGAGAGAGAGAGAGCGGTACGCCCAAATCTACTGAAGAGAGAGAGAGCGGTACGCTCAAATCAACTGAAGAGAGAGAGAGCGGTACGCTCAAATCAACTGAAGAGAGAGAGAGCGGTACGCTCAAATCAACTGAAGAGAGAGAGCGGTACGCCAAATCTACTGGAGAGGGAGAGAGCGGTACGCCAAATCTACTGGAGAGGGAGAGAGCGGTACGCCCAAATCTACTGGAGAGGGAGAGAGCATTACGCCCAAATCTACTGGAGAGGGAGAGAGCGGTACGCCAAATCTACTGGAGAGGGAGAGAGCAGTACCCCCAAATCTACTGAAGAGGGAGAGAGCGGTACGCCCAAATCAACTGGAGAGGGAGAGAGCGGTACGCCCAAATCAACTGGAGAGGGAGAGAGCGGTACGCCAAAATCGACCCCTAAACTCTGCCCCCCAAGGCACTCTTGTAGATCTGAAATGATTTGATAGGTGTAAATCAGTATGACTCCACCCAGCCGTTCAGAAAGAGAGGTGAAGTAATGTGCTATATTGCTTGAACCTATCTAATCCTTTCAGAGCTCTGGGCCCCCTTCATACCTCATAGCTCAGCTTACCTGCCAGCTAAGGTCAGCACTGGCCCCCTGATAGATGTCTCTCCTAGAACATGTTCACAAGCCAGTTCTCGGGAAACAACCTGCCATTCCATATATCTGCTCTAATCCAACACAAGCCCATCCAATTCAACAACCCTTTCAAGCCCCTGATGCCTGCGTTGAGAAACACTGACCTGTAGCATGTTCAATTTCACAACCCCCAGAAGCAGCTGTTTAAAGTAGAGGAAGAGTCATACTATCTTGATATAGACTCCTGTGCTATTTCAACCTCACCTGACAGAAGTTGTCTTAATCCAGTTTCAGTCTCCTTCGGAATTCTGGGCGTTCTTGTTGCAACTGTTCCAACTAGTTGTTTGAGTTCATGTTCAAACCAATGTCATTACAAATGTGGAAAAATCATACCTTTCCCCGAAAGAAAATACAATTCACACTTAACTATCAAACTGCCAGGGCCACAGTCCAATATTCATTGTGATATTACTATAAGTTCTCCGTCTTCCAACATGAATGGAGAAAACAACAACTGGAGGCATTATGTGGTCTGCTTGTGATTTCTACCAGGGGTTGGAACCAGTTCAGGGAACAGAACCGAAAACCTGAAAATAACATTTTTCAAGGAACAGAATCAGAATTAGGAACGGAAGTGATCTATGCTGTTCCGGAACACAACTGTTATTTTAAAAGCATGCGAACCGGTTACTAACTTTATTTTACTTTTGGGGCATTTTTTCCAGTCCAACAATACAACACAACAAAGTGCCTATGCAAAGCCCTCTCTCTCTGTCAATCAGAAACCTCTACTAGTGTCTGCTTGCCAGATGAAAATCATGTAGGCTACATGCCCCTCTGAAGCATAGCTGTAGCGTACTGACATTACCAGTGTGATTCAGAAAATGGGGAGAGAGATTTTTAATGAGGGAAGAAGGAATTCACTTTTTCAATGCTACTTAGGGACAGTATAGTTACCACATTTCACATTGGATTTATTAACTACAAAAAGATGAGACATGTTTTTAATTCGGGTGCCGCTCTGCACACTCCAGCTTGTTAGCAAACTAGCTTCTCTGGTCCAACGTTAAGCCAATTCTGAAGTTCAAAGACATTTAAAGTTCCTCCATTGAAGCCTCTCCTCAGTTGGTATAAATCTGTGGGCCCAATTCAAATAATGCATGTTGTCAGAAGATGCCCAGCACTTCAAGCCAAGCTTCCTCCTCCACTCTCCCTCGATCGCCCCATCCGCAAAATTTAAATTTCATCTCTCGCTCGAGACTGGTCTTTCCATATCACGCAGTGTAAACAACTCACCGGACTACAGCACTAAGCTACAGGACTGAGCTACAACACTGAGCTACAGGACTGAGCTACAGGACTGAGTTACAGGACTGAGCTGAGCTACAACACTGAGCTACAGGACTGAGCTACAACACTGAGCTACAACACTGAGCTACAACACTGAGCTACAACACTGAGCTACAACACTGAGCTACAGGACTGAGCTACAGGACTGAGCTACAGGACTGAGCTACAGGACTGAGCTACAACACTGAGCTACAGGACTGAGCTACAACACTGAGCTACAGGACTGAGCTACAACACTGAGCTACAACACTGAGCTACAACACTGAGCTACAACACTGAGCTACAGGACTGAGCTACAGGACTGAGCTACAACACTGAGCTACAGGACTGAGCTACAACACTGAGCTATAGTTTGCCCCCTCCATAGCGAGCTGCTCTATCCGTGCTGCCTGATTGGTGAAGTAATTTAATGTTGAGCTAAATGTAAAATAAACATTTACAAAAACAGAAAGGAACGATGTAAATGAGTACTTTTATTTTGGTTGGAACCATGTTCATAACTTTATTTTGGTTGGAACCATGTTCATAACTTTATTTAGGTTGGAACCATGTTCATAACTTTATTTTGCTGGTTGGAACCATGTTCATAACTTTATTTTGCTGGTCGGAAGAGTGGACCGGAACTAAAGAAAATAATGGTTCCGTTTAGAACGAAACTATTGGAAAACAGTTTTGGTTCCAACCCCTGGTTTCTATGTGTGTTAAGGTATGAAATAGCAAGGTCCAACTGTCGCACGCCCAAATGTTCCCGAGGACTGGCGTTGCCCATCCCTGCTCTAGGCAATCTCTTATAGACTTAACGGTATCGTCATTGATCAAACATTTTCCCCCTTGTGTTTTGTAGCTTGAATTGTGGAAAAGTGGTTCGCCCAATGTTTAGAAGGTAATGTAACCCCAGGTTGAAATGGATGCTTATGTGTTACTCTAAAGTAACTGTTATGTAAAAGCACTTTTGTGTAAAGCACTGTTTACACTTTATGTTGTTCTGTGTTGTTTTATTAAGCGTTTGGCCTGACGTCCTGCTAGTACTGTACAGTGTCTGTTGTTGTTTGGAGTCTGGGCCATAGCATGTGTTCAAACAAAACTACTTAACAGACAAGATCCTATCTAGGCCTGGGAAGTGCCAGGGTCCTCACCATTTTATATTGTCACGATACGGAGTTCCCGATACCAATATGTATTGCGGTTCGTTACTATTTTTTTTTATTTTTTAAATGTATTATTGCGAATCAATTTTTCCCAAAACATATTGCTCACAATCTGTTTGCTGTAGAGGGACAAGAGAGAGAGAGTCATAATGAAAAGGAGAAAACGTATTTTGGACATTTTGCTGATATCGTTCATTACAATAAATAACCTACGAGAGAAATGTGAAGTTGAAAATTAAATACTTTTGCTAATATGGGTGATTGTTGATGGGACAACTTCTAAAGTAGTATTAGTAGGTTTAAGGGTCATATAAAATGTTTTTAAAAAATGTAACAGTGTTGTGTTACATATTAATGTTAATAATGTGCCGTTCAATGTATCGTTTTCGCGATAATTCAGTCTATTTATCGTGATAATTCAGTCAATATATCGCGATAATTCAGTCAATTTATCGTGATAATTCAGTCAATTTATCGCGATAATTCAGTCAATTTATCGCGATAATTCAGTCAATTTACCGCGATAATTCAGTCAATTTATCGTGACAATTCAGTCAATTTATCGCGATAATTCAGTCAATTTATCGCGATAATTCAGTCAATTTACCGCGATAATTCAGTCAATTTATCGTGACAATTCAGTCAATTTATCGTGATAATTCAGTCAATTTATCGCGATAATTCAGTCAATTTATCGTGATAATTCAGTCAATTTATCGTGATAATTCAGTCAATTTATCGTGATAATTCAGTCAATTTATCGTGATAATTCAGTCAATTTATCGTGATAATTGAGTCTATTTATCGTGATAATTCAGTCAATTTATCGCGATAATTCAGTCAATTTATCGTGACAATTCAGTCAATTTATCGTGATAATTCAGTCAATATATCGCGATAATTCAGTCAATTTATCGTGATAATTCAGTCAATTTATCGCGATAATTCAGTCAATTTACCGCGATAATTCAGTCAATTTATCGTGACAATTCAGTCAATTTATCGTGATAATTCAGTCAATATATCGCGATAATTCAGTCAATTTATCGTGATAATTCAGTCAATTTATCACGATAATTCAGTCAATTTATCGTGATAATTCAGTCAATTTATCGCGATAATTCAGTCAATTTACCGCGATAATTCAGTCAATTTATCGTGATAATTCAGTCAATTTATCGTGATAATTCAGTCAATTTATCGTGATATGGATTTTTGCCCTTATCGCCCCGCTCTAATGCAAACACAAAAAGGTCCCCAATATTAAAAGCCAATGGGACATTGTCTTACATACGGCACTGTTATTCCGGGACGTTGCTACTCGATTACTTGGGGAAACTATTCTCAATTTTGAGAAGAAAAAATATAGGCCTATGTCTAAAATGTCATTATATATGTGACATTGTTACATGGCCTACAAGGATTTGAGCATTACATTCTGAATGTTAATGAAACAGTTTTAGGAGTTTTTATGACATCACACGTGTAGCTTGTTGTTATTTATTACCGGTCAATCACAGCGGCGCTACAGTCACATGCTCCCATGTGTAGCAAGGGAGATTTCTAATCAATGCAAAATGGAATTAAAATTATGGAATAAAGTTGGCTAAAATGAGAAGGAATAGGCTACAGTAATCAACCAACAGGTAGGCTATTGTTTCATATGAATGGCGGGTAGCCGAGCGTTGGGCCAGTAACCAAAAAGTTGCTGGTTTGAATCCCCGAGCTGACTAAGTGATACATCTGTCGATGTGCCCTTGAACAAGGCAGTTAATCCTAACTGCTCCTGTAAATCACTCTGAATTAGAGTGTCCTGCTAAATTACTAAAATGTTGTAGATAAGGACGCCTCAAAATAGCCTCAATTAGCATTGCTACTTTAGCTAGATGGCTAACTTTACAATGACTTGATGCAGTCAAAACAGCCACTATCAGATGGTATGATAGAGAACCTATGGAAGCGAACAGGTTTGTTTAACTAGCGGGAGTCGGTTTGAATCATTTCCCTCTCCCTCCCTCTGTGCCACACAGACTGTCACATGAGCAAGACTAAAAAAACTAATAATAATATATATATTTTGTCATTTTCTTTTTCATCTTTAACATGTATTTTGACTATCCGGATCCCCCAAATAAATAAATAAATAAATATACAATTGATATTATTTGAATAGTGAAATCATTTCAACTACTGCATAACTTAAATGGTGGACAAAGCCTAGCAATGCCTTGCCGGTTGCTACTCTGTTTTACTGTAGTTTTTAGTTAACTCGGCTAATCTTCCTTAGCAAACAGCTTCTTCTCCAGCCAATGCTACATTTCACCAGAAGAACAAGAACATCTTCCAGGTGGTTGGACAGTCTTAATTGGTCCACATTGTTTTTTAAAGTCTCAGAGTATGACACATAATATTACACATCCTAATATTAGAGAAGCTAACTCAGGCATTTTGTCATAGTGGTGAGAGCGTTGGACTAGTAACCGGAAGGTTGCAAGTTCAAATCCCCGAGCTGACAAGGTACAAATCTGTCGTTCTGCCCCTGAACAAGGCAGTTAACGCACTGTTCCTAGGCCGTCATTGAAAATAAGAATTTGTTCTTAACTGACTTGCCTGGTTAAATAAAGGTCAAATAAATAAATAAAATACATCTGTGCTTAACAACGTCTCGAACTGCATGAACATGGTAACTCTTCTAAAAATGTCTCGTGTGTTAATGCTCTTCCCATTCTGGACATACCACAGGCTGCACAGGTAAGACTTAACCCTGGTTCTGTCACCTGCCTATTGAGCATGTGCATACTCTTTCATCGTTGAAAGTACTGTAGTAACCTGTTTGTGTGTATGCACGCATATGTGTTTTGCTTGCCTGGCGTGGGAGGGCCTGTATCTAGGATCAGGTCCCCTTGTCCAAATATTCTTATTCACTGTGATGAAGCAAAACTGATCCTATATCCCATCAGCACTCTGAGACTGTTTGTGAATACCGTCCCTGGTCTCGTTGCCGTTTTGTTGTGAGATGACGAGCTGGACGCAAAGTCAGAACAAAATTCTCCTGAACTAAAGCAGCTGTCGTTCCCCTTTTTACAGTCTCCCCCTTTTTAATGACAAATGCTGTCGTGGTTGTTTTAAATTGCATTCTCAGCCAGTCTGTTCCGTTGCCCCCCCGCGCAATATGCCTCACTGGCGGGGGTAAACCCTCAAAACACACACACACACACACCTGTGCATTCAGAAAGGCACACACACACACACAACACTAAGGGGCCAAGCGTGGGGGCTGTCTGCCCATCCCGGACTGTCTATTTGTGCAAAGTTAATACAGGGGATTTGTTGGTGCTGCCTGGAGTATTTTTTTTTGTGAGCACACACATATTTCTCGCTTTCTTCATGTAGAGGGAGAAGTAACACTTGCTCCGTGTAATGAACACGATGGGAAACAGAGAGCTGGTTTCACGTTCTGGGCGCAGCAGGCGTTTATTAGTAAAGGACCACAGGAGGAGGCAGGTAGCTGGGTCCAGGGGCAGGCAGAAGGTCACACCCAGGAGGAGGCAGGTAGCTGGGTCCAGGGGCAGGCAGAAGGTCATATACAGGAGGAGGGAGGTAGCTGGGTCCAGGGGCAGGCAGAAGGTCATATACAGGAGGAGGCAGGTAGCTGGGTCCAGGGGCAGGCAGAAGGTCATACACAGGAGGAGGCAGGTAGCTGGGTCTAGGGGAAGGCAGCAGGTCATACACAGGAGGAGGCAGGTAGCTGGGTCCAGGGGCAGACAGAAGGTCATATACAGGAGGAGGCAGGTAGCTGGGTCCAGGGGCAGGCAGAAGGTCATACACAGGAGGAGGCAGGTAGCCGGGTCCAGGGGCAGGCAGAAGGTCATACACAGGAGGAGGCAGGTAGCTGGGTCCAGGGGCAGGCAGAAGGTCATACACAGGAGGAGGCAGGTAGCTGGGTCCAGGGGAAGGCAGCAGGTCATACACAGGAGGAGGCAGGTAGCTGGGTCCAGGGGCAGACAGAAGGTCATACACAGGAGGAGGCAGGTAGCTGGGTCCAGGGGCAGACAGAAGGTCATACACAGGAGGAGGCAGGTAGCTGGGTCCAGGGGCAGGCAGAAGGTCATACACAGGAGGAGGCAGGTAGCTGGGTCCAGGGGCAGGCAGAAGGTCATACACAGGAGGAGGCAGGTAGCTGGGTCCAGGGCAGGCAGAAGGTCATACACAGGAGGAGGCATGTAGCTGGGTCCAGGGGCAGGCAGAAGGTCATACACAGGAGGAGGCAGGTAGCTGGGTCCAGGGGCAGGCAGAAGGTCATACACAGGAGGAGGCAGGTAGCTGGGTCCAGGGGCAGGCAGAAGGTCATACACAGGAGGAGGCATGTAGCTGGGTCCAGGGGCAGACAGAAGGTCATACACAGGAGGAGGCAGGTAGCTGGGTCCAGGGGCAGACAGAAGGTCATACACAGGAGGAGGCAGGTAGCTGGGTCCAGGGGCAGACAGAAGGTCATACACAGGAGGAGGCAGGTAGCTGGGTCCAGGGGCAGGCAGAAGGTCATACACAGGAGGAGGCAGGTAGCTGGGTCCAGGGGCAGGCAGAAGGTCATAGACAGGAGGAGGCAGGTAGCTGGGTCCAGGGCAGGCAGAAGGTCATACACAGGAGGAGGCAGGTAGCTGGGTCCAGGGCAGGCAGAAGGTCATACACAGGAGGAGGCAGGTAGCCGGGTCCAGGGGCAGGCAGAAGGTCATACACAGGAGGAGGCAGGTAGCCGGGTCCAGGGCAGACAGAAGGTCATACACAGGAGGAGGCAGGTAGCTGGGTCCAGGGGCAGACAGAAGGTCATACACAGAGGGTCCAAAAAGGCAACAGTACAGTCTCCGGGAGACCAGGCAATAGGTTGATAACAGGAAATCTGATAGGCTTAAAGTACATGCAGGGAATAGGCAAAAAGGTGTCGTTAGAGTCGTTAGTGAGGCAGGCCAAAAACTATCATACACAAGAGGATTAAGGAGGATTCATTTACGGGGAAAAACAGCACTCCGAACAGAAGTGTGTCACAAAACAAACAATACCTCACAATGATGGGGTGCAAAGAATTTAACTAAATAGTGTGTGATAATGACATACAGGTGTGTGAACAGGTGATTAGAATTCAGGTGATTGGGATCTGGAGAGTGAGCTGCGTTCAGGGGATCTACGTGTTTGAGAGTGTTGAGCTGGACAGTGAGCTGCGTTCAGGGGATCTACGTGTTTGAGAGTGTTGAGCTGGACAGTGAGCTGCGTTCAGGGGATCTACGTGTTTGACAGTGTGAGCTGGAGAGTGAGCTGCGTTCAGGGGATCTACGTGTTTAAGAGTGTTGAGCTGGACAGTGAGCTGCGTTCAGGGGATCTACGTGTTTGAGAGTGTTGAGCTGGACAGTGAGCTGCGTTCAGGGGATCTACGTGTTTGACAGTGTGAGCTGGACGGTGGGCTGCGTTCAGGGGATCTACGTGTTTAAGAGTGTGAGCTGGACAGTGGGCTGGAGAGTGAGCTGCGTTCAGGGGATCTACGTGTTTGAAGGTGTGATCTGGACAGTGGGCTGGAGAGTGGGCTGCGTTCAGGGGACCTACGTGTTTGAGAGTGTGAGCTGGACAGTGGGCTGGAGAGTGAGCTGCGTTCAGGGGATCTACGTGTTTGAAGGTGTGATCTGGACAGTGGGCTGGAGAGTGGGCTGCGTTCAGGGGACCTACGTGTTTGAGAGTGTGAGCTGGACGGTGGGCTGCGTTCAGGGGATCTACGTGTTTGAGAGTGTGAGCTGGACAGTGGGCTGGAGAGTGAGCTGCGTTCAGGGGATCTACGTGTTTGAAGGTGTGATCTGGACAGTGGGCTGGAGAGTGGGCTGCGTTCAGGGGACCTACGTGTTTGAGAGTGTGAGCTGGACGGTGGGCTGCGTTCAGGGGATCTACGTGTTTGAGAGTGTGAGCTGGAAGCAGATGTTACAGTCCAGCTGCACTGAGTACAGCCCAACAGCCCTGGCATTAACACGTATACACCAACTGTCTGTAGCAGAGCTCTAACAGTACGGGTGTAACAGAGTTCATGATAAGGAGTGAAAATGTAACGTGTCCCGCTGCTATGATCCTTTATACTCCTCTAGTCAAAAAAATGCAATATATAGTCTCTGAGATACACAATAGGTTTGACAAAGCAAAGCAGTGTGCCTTACAGGACAGTAGGATATGCTGCTCCTTCTAATATCTATTGTAGCATGTTGCCAGAGCTAGAGGAGTTGTCAGAACTAGAGGAGTTGTCAGAACTAGAGGAGTTGTCAGACCTAGAGGAGTTGCCAGAACTAGAGGAGTTGTCAGACCTAGAGGAGTTGCCAGACCTAGAGGAGTTGTCAGACCTAGAGGAGTTGTCAGACCGAGAGGAGTTGTCAGACCTAGAGGAGTTGACAGACCTAGAGTAGTTGACAGACCTAGAGGAGTTGCCAGAACTAGAGGAGTTGTCAGACCTAGAGGAGTTATCAGGACTAGAGGAGTTGCCAGACCTAGAGGAGTTGTCAGAATGTCGTGACAGACGAGAGATGAAATTCGTGGTCACCCAGGGTGTGTGGGCGTGGTCTCGCAGGATGTGTGGGCGTGGTCTCGCAGGGTGTGTGTGTGTGTGGGCGTGGTCTCACATGGTGTGTGGGCGTGGTCTCGCAGGGTGCGTGGGCGTGGTCTCGCAGGGTGTGTGGGTGTGGTCTCACAGGGTGTGTGGGGGTGGTCTTAGGACTAGAGGAGGACTAGAGGAGTTGCCAGACCTAGAGGAGTTGTCAGAATGTCGTGACAGACGAGAGATGAAATTCGTGGTCACCCAGGGTGTGTGGGCGTGGTCTCGCAGGATGTGTGGGCGTGGTCTCGCAGGGTGTGTGTGTGTGTGGGCGTGGTCTCACATGGTGTGTGGGCGTGGTCTCGCAGGGTGTGTGGGCGTGGTCTCGCAGGGTGTGTGGGTGTGGTCTCACAGGGTGTGTGGGGGTGGTCTCGCAGGGTGTGTGGGGATGGTATCGCAGGGTGTGTGTGGGTGTGGGCATGGTCTCGCAGGGTGTGTGGGGATGGTCTCGCAAGGTGTGTGTGGGTGTGGTCTCCCATGGTGTGTGGGGGTGGTCTCGCAGGGTGTGTGGGGATGGTCTCGCAGGGTGTGTGTGGGCGTGGTCTCCCAGGATGTGTGGGCGTGGTCTCCCAATGTGTGTGGGCGTGGTCTCCCGGGGTGTGTGGGCGTGGTCTCCCAAGGTGTGTGGGCGTGGTCTCCCGGGGTGTGTGGGCGTGGTCTCCCAGGGTGTGTGGGCGTGGAGCACTGGGGCTAAAGCGTTACCCTGAGTTCCACAGAAACCCGGCAGCCCGGTGAAGGCATGTACCGAAATTCGTTGTTTTTATCAATAGTTATTTCTTTAAGCAAATTTACATTGTCCTCCCAAGAGTCAAAAAACAATATAGGATCACTGTCCTGTGCTCACAGAGCCCAGTGTTAGCCACAGCTAGGCTAATCCTCTTATAGTACACTACACACGGTCCCTCCACATCATCAACAACCCAACCCTGTTCCCCACCAGCCTGACAGGGTGCTACCACATCATCAACGACC